>NC_064598.1:42447824-42762408 GCF_943734845.2 Anopheles funestus | reverse complement strand
CGATCCTTCCCTTCCCAATCCAACCGTTAGACTCATTAGACGTCCCTCATCCATCAACCATGGGAGATCATAACAAACTCATCAGCATCTTTAACCGATCCATTCATGATTCGTCGGTACGGAACGGGTAGCAAGTTGTCCGTTTGGTAGACGACGAATGTCACACGTTCTGCTTCTCGCTCAAGCATCAATATTGCACGTTGGAAAACATTTCTATTTTCGCGTTGCACCGTCAATAACCCATCAACGGCACGCGTTCTAGTGGCAGTGTGTGGAACATAACATCAACCCTCTGCTGTTACCATAATCGGCCGAGAGGGCACGAGTTTGTTTGGTGGCGTTGCTTTTTTTTCGACTCGCACCTGTTGCAAACAACGCCACCCTTCCCAACATTCGAGCTGCAACGTCACTGTGGATGTGAAAAGCGAGATGAAATAAAATTCCTCCATCCCAACTCCCAACCCCAACCGTTTTACGGTCGACGAAATGAAAAGAACGAAAAAAAAACGGTCAGTTTGGTTTGAAAATAGAATCTCCAACAAACCGAAGAGAAACCGGGGATCGTCGAGGCGCCATGGAATTCCTCGTGAATGAATCGGCAAACGCCGACAACGCATGCAGGTCCATATTTGGTGATTTGGTGCGGTACAATGTTTTTTGGAGTTTGCTTTACTCACTCGCTATCTCTCTTTATTTTCACAATCGATATCTTGAAACGGTAACTGATAAGGAAAAGCTGCCCATGGAATGCTCATTTCCCGGTAAATCTTATCTTTTTTATCTTTCGCTTTACCGAATTCTATCTAATTTAACCCAAAAGAAAAAAATATGGAAACAAAATTTCAGGCAACTGTTTCATACTTCCGGTTTTATCGAGGGATTGGAAACGATGATTCAAGGGCAACGCTCCCAATGAATAAGCGCAAGCGGAATTGTTTGTAAACACCGTATTGAAGCAAAGCCCCTATGAATAATACTCCTAAATTTTCCATCTCATAGCACAAATGGTTAAACTTTTCCCGCCCGTTCAACATTGCCCGAGCGAATGTATTGTCAATGTCTGTGTCAGGTGATTGTCGACGTACTGCGACGGATACCTAATCACCTCGATTCGATTGCCCACCGCGCAGCGTTTTGTCTTATCTGGGCCTTGTGGGGAAACGCGCTACTCACCGGGAGCATCATAAAATGTCTCCACCCGATGACGGATTGTGATTTTACCGAACGTCTAGCCGAGCCTATGGAAAGCGACGTGACCATATAAGGAGGCAATTTGTAGCAGGGAAAGAGATTTAACATTTTATGCTGAATAGCATTGGCTTATTCTATTGAAGAAGGGAGTTTTTCATGCTGCTGTTAATCCATTTAAAGATTGTCTTATCTAATCGATTCAAAAGAAACTTATATAATTTAATGTCTTACCGTCAAATGAACATATTTTACACACGAAATTAGGCTCTAGTTTCGGTAACTACAAACCATACAGATATCACCTGCTAGAAAGACAGAAAAGCAATAGGAATTACATTAAATGACCGAATTAATATTACCGATCATGCTGACGCAGATATTGTTACCACATTTCGGTGCCGGTTTCAGATCGTTCCGCTATTATGCAATTCCTTACACAAGCGTCACCAGTCAATGATAAGAAGCTCGTCATTCATTTTTCACCTTTTTATCGTTATCTTATGGCACGGCTATTTCGCACAAAATCACGTCAATTGCACATTTTACGAGTATTGCCAGTGCGAGAAAGGTGGTGCTTTAAGCTCTGTAAATAGCATAACAAACAATCAATTTATCTAGTTCCTAGTGTGATTTGTGCGCTAGTAATTGTTGTCTTGTTTCATTGCTACCTAGCGCGTTGCATTCGTTTGCAGCCATCCGAACATGGATCTTTAGACGAGAACGCATTTGTCGAGGAAATATTGCATTTCTACGTCGATTACTGACACTGCTAAGTTTTCGAATGGTACGCGTGTAGATTACTTAAACTTGACGCATGTACTCACACTTATTCCTGCATTATCGGGCTAACTGCCAAGGCTCAACTCTTGTTCAAACAATAAAATGTAATTCTTTTCGATTTTCGAGGGGGTTTACAAACCCCGTTTTTGTACATTCACATAAAATGTCTAGGTCTTCACATGAAAGGATTGGTATTATACATAGGTATATATAATTGTAAAGATACTTCTTATGCCAAGCATAACCTTAGTAATATCGTTAAGCCTATAGTAGTAGAGTATGTTTTAATATTCATACTGAAAAATACAAAATGTGTTCATTAATTAAACAATAATTGCCAGCGCAAATCATCCGATGTTCCCGCAAGAACTGCCGACCCGTAAATCTTATATAAAATCATTACTAATTCTGAAATTGAAAAGGTCCGATGAACCGCTTGGAAAACGATAGTTTTGCAAGCAATAATTTAACAATTAAACAAAAAAAAAGGATGATCGCATTAATTCCATTCCTTTCTTTATTTGTCCGCTATTTGGATTTGTTTTAAAAAAGAAACTAAAATAAAAAAAACATAATAAAACATTTTTACTGACCTGCATTTGCAATGTTCACCGACCGTTGTTCAAACAAGCCGATATACTGTCGACATAATTATCCAATACACAAACCACAATCTCAAGCTTGTCGACTTTACACCTGACTTCGGTTGTTTTATGATCATTCCACAACTTCCACAAATTCGCTGACCAGAATCACCCTTTTTTCATGAGTTAAGGATTTAACTTTGCCGATTTTGTTCTAAAAATTCGGATGTCTGCAGTATTTCGCTATTCGTTCGCTAAGTAACACTGCCATATATAACTTATACAGTTTTTTTATTCAACAACTCGAATAAATTCTCTTTATCGAACAGTTCTTCAGGTATTAAAATCGTGCATCTACTTGTCAGCATTTACCGCTATATTCAGCTTACACAACAGAGGCACACACATAGTTACTATGTAGTTTTGATTAATTATCTTTTCAAACCGCGCTTGGTTTTTCTAATCATCTATCGTCGTCAGCTTCACCCACTCAATTGCAGCTACTACTTATATGCGAAAAAATAAGCCAAGGCAAATTATATACTGAAACATTTCAAATGCATGCACAATGTGCTCCAATCGAATCGCTCTCCTTCCCTTCATTCTTACTTCATCATTGCTTATTGTATAAGGTCACTTGTTGAAACACCCCCAACGGTAGCAGTATATCGTACAACAAAATTACTAAAATTTCAGCTCATTTTCCACATTGGATGATCGGGAAATGGGATGCCGAACATAGTAAAGACACCAGAAAAGTAAGCATTCGTATTCGTTCCATAGCACTTATGTTTGCAGAATTAAGATTATGCATATTATTCTTAACACGTGAGAGGATGTCGCACAATATGGTGTCACTGACAGGCACCCTCTTATTACTATTACCTGTTTAAAATTCGATGTAAAGTTTCATACTGTTCAGTAGCTAGCGTTTGCGGTGAGGAACGAGTGCAATTCAGCCAAGTTGAAACGGATCGGGACTGTATTCGCCACAGTGGAATGTACTGAGATCACATGTAATACTAGTATGCAGTTGCCCCCTTTTATTTGCTCGGCCTCAAAGAACACATTTGCAAACAAAAAACCATCGAAGTCTTTTGCATATTACCAACAAGCACCCTTCTCTTCTTTTGATTAACGATGACGTATATCTATACTTCGTCATTAAAAAAGGCCCTTTCTTGCTCATTTATCAATCAAAAGTCACTCACTACGCGCTTCATATTAAGTACATTTTTGCTCTCATCTAATGAACTAGCGAAAATCCAGTACAAACATGTAATCGATTAAAACATACACAATGACAGGAATGTGGTGTTTGCTTTTTCTATGCACATATAAAATAATAAGCTCCCCTAAATTAATATCGTACCAATGCGCACTGTATCACCTCACCGGGTTCTAGGGATTATTCGTTACAACTGCGTTGTAATGACCGATTTTCGAATAATCGTTGCCTCCTTGGGCTTGGTCGGGCCAGTAACGACATCGGATGATACTAACCACGGCGATATGTCCACTGGCGATGGTTTGATATTTTCCTTCATTCGATCCTGTACCGTGAAAATGAAATTGAATCAAAATGGTTTTAATGTTACTATCTTGCGATCATTATCAATCATTTAATTTTATGTCTTTTTCTTGACAACTATTGCTAATAATGAAGGTGTTCCATAATGTTGCGTTAATGAAAATGTAGGCAGTGATTGATCTGCAACTGAATTACCAATTCCACTCTAAATACTCTTTCAAGCCGTGCTTTAGCGGTACAAACATTTTAACATATCTGTGTATATAATTTACCTCCACCTACATAATATTTACACGATCAAACAAACACCAGTGTTAGTGTTAAGATACTTACCTATCTGCTTGCTGTTTTTCTTTATTCAGACCGACTGGTACGGTCTTGAAGTGATTAGTAAGTAACCTTTCTACAATAGTACAAATCTTTAGCACAAAAAATTCAACACAAACCTTTAAAGATGCGGTACTTGCAGTTGCACTGGATATGGTAGTAGAGGTGACCATTGCCACACCATTACTATCAATCACATCTCGCTCTACGGTCGGCTTTGTTGCTGATGTAGCTGTTGCGACCGGTAATCCGTGGCGTGTTTCGCCATTGCTCGACGATGCTCCATAAGGTGTTGCATTTTTCATTGCATGTTTTGTTTCGCCAACCACCAGTTCAGATTCGGTTTCCATCTTGAAAGGATTGCTACTCTTAAACTCGCATACACGTGCATTAGATGGTGACGTCAATTTTTCTCCACCAATATCAGACGCCGTATCGGCCAGCGGATTCTGCTCGTCCTCTACCTGCCCAACAGCGGGTGGAGGGGAAGAGGATGCGCCGGAAAGATTGTGGAACGGGTTGGTCGATTTAGTCTGTACCGGCGACGAAGGGCTAGACATATTCAGGAACGGATTGTTCGCATTGTTTCGCAGCGTAGCGAGCAACACTTTGTCGATATCCGGTTCACCAGCTGCACCTCCGGCTGGTCCGTTTGTATCGACTGTAACCAATGAACCGCCCAGAGGGGATGATGTAGGCGAATTGGTAGGTACACTGATTTTCTCCACAACGCCACCTTTCTGCTCGGAGAAGTGCGTAACCGTAACGGTGTCAGTCGTAAGGGATGGTGCCGGTAGAGCCGCAATACCGTTGATAAACGGCAGCGTAGGTGATTCGACCGTGCTCATCTGACCCGCTCCACCACCGGAAGCAGTGGAAACTGTCGCTATCGGTGGACCCGGCAGGAAACAGCTGCTGCTGGAGACTGGCCCACCTATTGGCGATGTGGCCGTACGAGTGGATGCGCTCGGTGTGGCAATCATGGTAGTAATCGTAGTATGGCTACTACCACCCGTAGGTATAGTCGTCGTACCGGTTAGATTTAATGTTAGCTTGTCGCCACCCTGTATTATCGCAAGTGCCACCAAATTTTTTTAGGTGCATAAATTGTGGACCAATGTTTACGAGTATTTTATCATTTATCATTTTTTTACAAGTTGGACGGAACAGTTGAATGGTTTGGAATAAAGGACACGCACACAAGCACGCAATACATAAAACCACAAAACAAAAACACATTTTACAATACGGAACGCATGGGATTAGGGAAGGTTTTATGCATTACGGGAATTTTTAATGGAAAAAAAGAAAAGAAAAAAATAAAAGTAGGACATAACAAATTATTTTCAGTATTAAAAAAACACGAGCACACATATCATACATATAGCAAGGAATAGTATCGCACGAAATTGTAATTACGAGCCAGAGAAATCAGAAAACAGAGCAAAGTTTGGTTTTTAAGCAATTAATATGTGTAAACAACACTAAACAACTAAGATTTTTTTTATAATTCGTCAAAGACTAAATGTAGAAAATTGGAAATAACAACGTGAAAGAAAACAATGCTCAATTTCCTATCTATCTAGGCTGTAAAGTAGAACACGATCACACAGCGACACAATTACAGGATAAGTAAAACGCTATAGCAAGACAAAATGTAGATCACAATGAAACAATGCAGATAACGCATAACAGAAAACATAAAATAGATCGATTACATTATGCTTAAACGTAAGTGCTTCGATGATATTTTGACTGGCGAACTGGATGTGATTGCGTGGATATGTCAGTGTAATGATACATCTTCCGTTCGAATTTATGATTATTTGTGGTGCGAGAAACGGGCTAACATTAACGATCCTGTTTTATATTGCGTTCGTGCTTCGAAAGATGTGTGTATGTGTGTTTGTATGAATGTGGTGCAAGTAAACATTTGTGACCGCTTTTTGGGGGGCGACTAGCTGTGTCGCTAAAGCTATACGTACCACCGATACGAATGTTGCAGCATTCAATGATTCCGGACCGTCGTGTAGTGGCTGACTCGGCACGTACAGTTGATGATTAGTAAGCTTCGGATGCAATTCTTCCTCAACGCGTGCTGCAATAGGGGTAAGCGTGTGCAGTTAGTAGTGCATGTGTGCTTATTGAACGAGGCAAACCAAGCCTAATGTTATCTTATTCCCATCCCCGAACCAAAAACGGGGTATCATCCCGCAACGTACCTTTCAAAATATTGCACTTGATTTGACCAGGCGGCAATGGAACGCCGCCGCCGGCAGCTGCCGCCGCACTGTTCGACAGTTTGATCTGATTGTTCGGCTTTTCCGCGTGCGGTGACGTGGCCAGCTTCTTTAGCGTATCGTTGTTAGTCTCTAGCTCGGAAGTCTTGTTGATTGTGATCTTAAAGCTACTAGCATCGTTTAGCTCCACTCCGTGCAACGAGGGCGATGGATCCTTGGCGATCGTTTTCAATAGTGTATCAATTTGACTATCCCGATCGGATGATGCCGTCGTGTGAATGCTAAAGCCGGAGCTTATTGACGCTTTGCCGAATGAACCACCGTGATGATTGGTACCGGCAAACCGTCCGAAGGTGCTCATTTCGTGCTCGACGGTGGGTAGTTTGGCTGCTTCATCATATCTACTGGCGGACATGTGCGTTAGACCCGCCTTACCAAAGGAACCGAGCTTACTACCGTACGCCACATCTTCACTCGATGAGATGGATTTGTTCGAACTCAGCGAGGGCAGATTGCCATTCATGAGCCCAACCGATAGCAAGCCCGCACCACCACCGTTGACCGACGCTAACATGCCACCACCGCCGAGCGCAATATCCGAGGTGCTGCTACCCGAACCCGGCATATGGTTGTGTATCACCGTGTTCGCAGATGGTGTCGATGTGCCGGAAGTGGAATGCTGGCCCTCATCGGCCGAAGAACAGCTGGCGGTGGTGGCGATGTTGACCGAATGAGCGGCAGGCTGCTGCTGGTGAAGCAGATCTGCGGTGGACGATGATGGCGGTGCCTGCTGCTTCTGGCGCTCACGGAGCACGTGTGACTGACGGCGGGCGAAGCGTTGCGATGGCCGCCTCTCAAACTGCACCGTCCGCCGGGCACGGTTTTGCTGCGTGGTCTGAAACTCCGTCTTGCCCGAATACCGGAACCTGGATCCCATTCGAAAAAAGTTCTGCCGCGCTGACGGACCCTTTACCGGTGCCCGTAACCGGAAGAATGCATGATGCTCGACCGCACACTTCCACAGATGTTTGCACGCTTTCTCGTTGTGCAGCCGAAACACAAACGTGTGCTCCTGCTCACGCCCATGATCGTCATCCTCCACCACTACCAGCGTGAGCTTTTTCTTCTTAAAGTCCAACTTTCCGATCTTTGGCCAGAAGAACAAACCGATCTTCTGAATTCCCTCGAACACGAGGATACCGGTCGGCGTCAAACCGAGATGATATTCGCAACCGTCTTTACCCTGTATGTCCGTACACCAGTACGAAGATAAAACAACAAAATAATACAAATTAACACTTTTTATCACGTTTTGCCCAAAAAAGGGAAGTAGCTTACCAAAACGGTATGCATATCGACACCGTACATATCCAGCCATTTGACTTTGTTGAGGAAACTCGTTTCGGCCTGGGCAGGCGTGAGTCCACGACATTTCTTGTACTCCTCCAGTATCATGATCTCTAGCTCCTCGGTTTGATTCGGCACAAAGCGAAACTCCGAAACGGTGGCCGCTGAATGTACGGTCTCCTCGAAGTCTCCCAGTTCCGCTGTAAATGATACCCGGATTGTGATAATTAATACGCACAAACGACTGTTCCAAATCATGCAATCAATACATACACTGTAATGCTAAAGCAGCCAGCTCGGATGCCTGCGGATCGGGACATTCTAATCTACCGTCGAGTAAATCTTGCTTTAGCTGCAGGAAAAACTGGTACCGTGTTAACTCCTCGCGCAATGTATTCGGTTCGGATGAGTAGAATTTAACTTTCAACCGTAGTGTGTATGGCGGACCAACTAAAACATACAAGAAAGAAATGAAAATCCAAATTTACAAATATCCATCCACACCTAGATCCGTTTACTTACTTTTCACCTGCTTTTTTATCGCCTTGGTCGGATCCAACCAATGCTTCACGTTGTTCGCATCGGTAAACTGTAGCCCGAAGTAATCTTTCTCGATCAGATCGAGAGAATAGAAAACCTGCTCGTACAGATCGCTGGCCATCGCCTTTTTCTGCAAGTACAATTAAAGTAAAAACATAGTTAAAGTGTGCTTCGGAAACACATTTGCTCCATTAAGATGCTGCGCTGTGATTGATTTCGGAGCGAAAACAAGCTGCTGCAGGTGCAATTAAACTTTCCCCCCACGAAAAAAAGGCTTGCGTTTGTCCGTACGAAAAACATACCAAAATTATACCATGGTGAAAAATCCTGATTTCTTTTCACCTGCCACAAAGAGGCTCGTATTATTTTAATTACTCCTGAAATGTAGATCGCACCAAACGGTCGCGGAAACTTTCTTCCGACACGAAATTATCGGCACCGGGCATGGAAAATATATCGATCGGCACAAAGGCATCGGTGCGGGGGGTAATACAAACAATGATATTATGCAACAAAACACCAGCATGTGTCAGTCGTAAAAAGAATCAAAGCTCTTGCAAATGGGAAACGAAAATTGAAAGAAGAAAACAAAATCGTCAGCTTATGATGTAGTTTGTCCCCGTTTCCACCAACACGGGACACGTGTGTGGAGAAGGTATGCCATAGCAAAAAAAAATCAAAATGCTAACAATATAAAAGATGCCCGTAACTATCGCCACTACGCAGTAGGGTTTCTTCTAGCATATCATGTGACATATCCGCTTAAAGAATTCGATTACTTCTGACATAGTTTTTGCATACCGATAGTATTCAGATAAAGCTTCTATTGCTAACTGAATGAGTAAAAGGTTTTTGCAGCTCATTTTTAAGAGTTAACAGAGCAGTTAATTTCGATAAAGGGCTATTTCAATAAATTAACGACAGTTCTTTATGATAGTTGTCAAAATATTATTTTACCATAGTGAAAAATTCTGTACAATGACAAACAAACTAACATAAAAATATTTAAAAAAAATCCCAAAAATTCTATATTATCCCGACAGAGATAATTAATCTTCTACGATCTATTCAAATGCTATGCTTCTCAAACATGTGTTACACTGTGTCTGCAAATCTTCATAAGACTGCCACTCGATCGCCATTGACTGATGATCACGTACGACGTCTGAGAAATGCATTTCCCGTCCCTGAAAGTCTGTCCCTTCGCATAGCGTTCCCTTTTTACATTTCTCACCACGCAGGTAAATGGTGAAACAATGAAGGTCAACTAATGTACTGCTACTGCCCTGCGAAAGCGATAGTTGCTTCAAAAGGGCTGCCCAATTTTCCAACACACACTGGGAATGATTGGTTGTTATGTACCGGGCGGCACCCAGTCCAAACGTTAATGGATCGTACAACAAAACTTAACAAAGTGCTGCATTTGCTGCCAGATAATCGGACTCTTCCTGGAAACGCATAGCGAACGCATGGAAAACTACAAGCGAAACACGTTTCCCTTTGCACATCCTCCTCCCAAAGGGATGTTAATCGATGGCGCAGCATTACGCTCTTTGGAGCTGATTGATGCTTACGTCGTTGCTTCCATTTTCTACAGCAACTTCAAAGTAGGGGTGAAACCATCCCGTAGACGGGGGCCAAAAGGGCTTCTTTTTCCGGTCATCGAAAGTGAGCCGTACGATTCTCAACAACGCTTTCGTTTGTTCCAGTTTTACGAACGAAAAGTGGAGATTCGTTTTCAATGCCAGGATGTAGAAATGCGGGAGAATTTTGACTTGTAGTAATTCGGAAATTTGTAAAACTGGTAGCAACTCTAGATTTGGGGAAATAGCTCATTAGAGATAAGTATATTCTTATCAATAAAATACCGTATAAATTAGTAGAGCCGTCACTAATCTCAAACAAAACAAACTTGATCATAAATACATCTTACATCTTTCATCTTACAGAAGTAGTCAAGAAGGTATGGTTCCGACTTGTAGTAGTTTATTTACCAATAAAACACAACGGGACGAAGTTCTCCCCAACAACGCGCAATAATAAATAATCCAAGGAAAACAGATGATCATTATTGGATATTTATTGGATAGTTTGAAAAATATTCATCTGACAAACGTGTGTCTTAAAGACTTAATGCATAAAATGGAAGAGTTCCTTAGATCTCCACACTTTTTAGATGGCGGGTCGCTTTGAGTGAAATAGCCCACAGCTGAGGGCCAATCTCGGAATCTCTCGTGAGGGACCGTAGTGTGGAGACCCCTGCCTAAGATTATAACAACACTTATTGGACAATCACCACAACAATTAAAGGCAGTACACACTACATTTCACGGATCAGACTGACCAAAACATGACATGGCAGATAAGTTCGCGGAGCTAAACAGACCTGGTGGAATGAGCTATAGTACATCATATTGCGAATAGCTGGAGTCTCAGTAAAAGATATCGAGTAGCGTAATAAGATCATACATCGTTTGGTCTCTAAGGGAAGATACTTATGGCAAACGCTTGTCGTCTAAGTCTGAAGTGTTTCGAATATTTGAGTTAATCAGGACATCTTACTCTACAAAACATTCAGTGAGTTGCAGTAAATTGTTGGTAATCTTGTAGTGGAATAGAACGAGTGAGTTGGATCTTATAAAATACATTACTTGAGAACATCAAAATAGTATCTCTGGATACTTTGGGCATCGCTTTCCAATGTGTTTGTCAACGGTCAATGTCAATAACGACGTATTTCCCTGTACTACCTTCCGTTCTACACCTGATAGGCCCTCTACAATGCAACGCGCGAAACAATGTATATCTCATTTGTCACACACGATCACCCAGCAGTGTTCTGCTTCGCTGCAGTGATCGAATCGGTCATGAGTCATTGCGCGTGGCACAGTTATCAATAAACGCAACCCCATCGACACACGCAGTGACAAAAGGGGGCGTAAAACATTTCGCACTATTTCTCATACGTTCGTGACAGCCAAGCACATTCCAGTCATTTCTCACTGCTTGGCAGCACACGGGCAAGCGTCCAACTAGAAACCAATGCAGCAGGTTCATCATAATCGGCATCGACCACAGCGTGTCACAGCGTCATACGCTGGTAATATTCGATCACGATAGCCGCAATAGATGCAATGGGAAGGGATGATCATAAAACCGCGTGACACTGTATCTGGAAGTTCAAACCATCGGTGCCGTCATCGACTGACACGACCGAAACGTGCGTCTAATGCTGACGTCACGCGATATGTATTTATAACCTTAGCCGCCAGTAGGCGAACAATAAAGTCGTCTATGTACACCGGGCATTCAAAAGTTAAGCAAAAAATAACGCTGAGGTAATCGGTTTTCGGGGCCAACAGCCAACCGACCGATGCGCCGTAATGCAACCGGTGATCGTGCCATTTGTAACGTTCCTATCTCCAGTGGGCAATAAAACTGCGAACCAAAACATCGGTTAAATAACTTGCACGTTTGTGCTTTTGCTATTTATTAATCGCTCTAGACGACTAACTGCTAGTAACAAAAAAAGGTTCTAATCGTGCTCAGTTGGGACAACAGAGTTTGTTGCGTTTTTTTTTAAATTAATTCTTAGCGTTATATGTGCGCATTATAGGTGATAGCCATAATATTGGTTTTTATACCTTTTATCTGCTGTTTAGCAATATTTCAGAGTACAATAATATTTTCCTCCACCAGCGTTACTTACATAATTTTAAACTTGAAATACAAAAAAGGGAAACAAAAAATTAATTCAACACCAGTTTCAATTTTAAATTTTAACGTACGAATCGGGGTAAGTGAATAATCATGCCAAATTTATACAGTAAAGTCCGGTTCAATGCAAACTGGTGCTAATTACAAACAAGTTCCAACCGTTCCGCGTTCGGTACAACAAGACCTACCACCCTCTCTATCGACGTTCGGCAATCAAAATTAAGTTTTATTTTATTGGCAACGCACTGCAATGTCACAGTACCAAAGTGTTATGGAACGCAGATAAAAATCAAAGCAAAATAAAACAAACATTACAACAGTGCGAGAATCAGGCAAACATCAGCCATAAAGAACAGGGTACACAGACACTTTATTGTCAACAACAATGATCATGTTTGTGTGGGTTTGTTTATATAACTAACGCTAACGATATCGTTCGTCTCCGCCGAAGGAATCGGCCGTATAAAGCAATGGAAACCATCACCTTTACGGCTTGCAGTGTCTGCAACTGTCAACAGGAAGGGAGTATACATCGAGCAAATGGCACAGATGAAAGAATCTACGATCTTTTCATCAAAGTTTAGCACCGAAATTGTACCCAGGTACGGTAATGTTTTGGGTAATAAAGTGTAATAAAAGATTGCATCATGAGTGCATGATAAACTAACCCAACTTTGACGAATATAAATCAAATTTTTCAATCATATGGTTTGAAATTTTAGATTTTAAATAAAGATACAGAATTGACCGACTGAAGTTCGACGAACTAAGCGGATTTTAAGAGTCGCAGATTTTAAAACTGGACAGCTTAGTGATTTTATAGCGTAAAATTTTAAAAAGTGATATAAAAAAAATAGTGGATACAAATTCATAATCAAATCTAATGTATTTTTTGTGCCTTCTTCTATCGAATTCTTGCCCCAAATACTAAGCGAAACCGACTTTATAATTTTCCTTTTTATTATTTACTTAACTTTTTATAATTCAGCGATTTGCTATAATACCGAATTTTATGGTGAAAAAAGTGATGGATATCAAATTCAAATCAAATTCTTACCCCAAATACTAAGCGAAACCGACTTTATAATTTTCCTTTTTATTATTTACTTTAATTTTTATAACTCAGCGATTTGCTATAATATCGAATCTCGTGATGGATGTCAAAGTCATATCAAATTCTTGTCCGAAATACTAAATAGAAAAATTTAGTTAACTTTTTATAACTCAATGATTTGCTATAATATTTCATCCCTCGAATTAGCGGAAACATATAGTTTGTTATAAATTAGCTCTAGATTGTTTATTAGGAAATTTAATTTATGGCCGAAAACGCACAATTCTAGTTTTTACTTATTTCTTTACACTTATCAACTCATGTGACACAGTTCATGTCGTTTGTCTCCCATAAGATGTCTGCGACTCACCCAGACTCACCCCTCCCCGAGGGCAACACAACATCGAAACATCGAGAACATGCTGGAACTACACACTATCTTCCACACCGGCAAACAGATGAAAACGGAAAACTGTGTTAGTTTGTTCATGGTTCGCTCGATTCTTCACCCGGCAATGGGTGGCAACAGCGTTACACGCCAAACAAGTAATGGGCCCTGCTGCACGCCCGCCACACGCCAAGAAAGAGGTTATGTGATTTGTGCTGCAGCTTTTGCCCTGCTTTACAGTGTGCAGACTCGCAATACCGTGCCCCAACAGATCTTTGTTACCACTGGGCCGACAAGCACGGCGGCAGTCGCACACTTATTACTGTGCGCGTCGCAAAAACCACACAAAACCCATTGGATTGGTTATTCGCGAAAGGTTTCCCAGCACGAAAGCTGCTTCGCCTACAAGATGAACCGATACGGGGTCCATACAGGCCAAACCAAATAGAGCACCACGCGCACAGCATTGCGAATTTGCGATCGAACTTTGTGAAGCTGAACGTCATCGGTCAACCAGTGCGGGAGTTGCGAGTGTTTTTTTTGTTGGGCTGGCAAATCGAAGGAATAATAAACAATACAGCACAATAAATCAGTCCACTTCGTTCGTGGTTGCGTTTCTAGCTTTTCATATTGATGAACTAACGCCACTAACAACCGGATTGAAGCCGATTTGATGAACAGACGAACAATTACATCAATTAATTACTTTATTGGGAACGTTTAAATAATCAAAATTGCGTACTTGATAGCGAGAAATGCGAGAAAAATCTCATCCATGCAACTGTGGTTTTGCACAATTTATTTCATAAAAAAATTTGTTTTTTTTTTGGTTGGCAAAATGAACCGCATCGTACTGCCGATGCGCGAGAGGTGAAAGAACCACCAGACCTAGTTACATTTTCATCTGGATAAACCACTTTCGAAACCCGTTTTCCAGCCAGCTGACACAGTCCCCCGATGACATTTGGAGAAAAAAGGACCGGTCCGATCGATCGCACTACGTGCCGTACGTATTAAGGAGTGATTCTCAATTAAATCCACAGCTAAAATGGAATAAATGGTTGCATGAAAAATCTTTCGAAGGAACCATTTTCGAAATGCCACTAGATACATTTGCATGATAGGATTTCTTTAACACTGATGACTGTATTGGTACTTTACCGCAGGTGAATCATCACCTACGTTCATTCAATTGTCTCATAAATTAAAGTTTTTTTTTATATGCGTATGCTAATAAGTGTGGAATGATCACTCCGTAAGCAACGTAAACACAAGGGTTATTTCAAACAAAATGATTCATGCTTATCGTGCTTCATGAGAATAAATGTAGCCCCTGCAAACTCCTAACCCAGAGATGAATGCATCAAACACTAATAATAATTCAAATTATGCTAACAAAATTAAATGATATTACGCTTTACGCTGCATTTCGTACCGCATCCAAATTTGACCAATTTAATTTTTCTCCTCCATATTTATCAAGCTTTTCATCACACGTGGGTACGCACACACCCGTCCATCCTGGTTTCCTCCTTATCTGTGTAGCTGCGCAACATCAATTGTAAAAAAAGTGTTACGAGTTGCAATAAAATAATCATCACCGCCGTCATTAGCCGCAGCAAGGGAAGCGCCACAGCAAACCGGCCAAACCTGAGGATCGCACTCCTCAAGGTGTGGATCCAAAACTCTCAGTCACTTTCTACTTTTGAACATACCGAGTGAAGAGAAGAAAAAAAAAAGTGATAATAAACATGTAGCCCACCAAACCAGATCTCATACTGCTCCCGATACTGCAGCAGAAACCCATTGGGTCGCAATCACAAAACCATCTCGAATAACTGTGACTGGTTTTAAAAGCATTCCATATGAAGAGTGGCATTTTGCACACCATATTCCCCCGGGGGTCAACCGTATGCGGAGATTTGGTGTGTTTGCTTTCTTTCCGCGCGTGTTTCGGACCGGCTTGCGCACCGTGCGCATCAAATTATTTTATTTTATTTTTTCTACCCCCAAAAACATTTTCCACCACAATCACAAAGATGTTGCTGCAGCCGGTATCATCATGCAGCCAGCTGGCCCGTAGACGACCTTTCGTATCTAGTGCTTCTTCTGTAAGTCGTGCAGGCTAGAGATGGAGGCAGACAGCATCGGAACATGAATCGACCCCATCATCTTCTGTAAACTATTGCCTAAAATTGTTTCAAAAACAACAGCAAAAAGAAGGTAACAAATCTCACATTTAATTTCCACGTGCAGCGGTTGCGTTGGAACAATTGCCGGATAGCAGCAAATGGGTGGGAATGCAGCAGTGAAGAAATGTTTTGCAACGCTCGTATAACACAATAAAGCGTGCACGAATTATCCGCCCGAATGGCCACCGTGTAAGGATGGAGCTACACCGTGGCACACCGTTTTGTTTGTTTGCCGTTTGTAAACAAGTGCTAAGGTTTTAGGTTTTCGGACCGGATACATTTAATGCACGAGGTCCGCGACGACGTCAAATTTATAGATATGCTATAAATCAAACAGTTAAACGGTGTCGATTGACTATAATTCATAGTTTTATAAACCTATTGCAAATACCCTCTTTACGATTTTTTTTTAATTTTTTGATGAAAAAAAATCTATTAACACTAGAACTATCAAGCGTTTTAAGCGTTTTTCGTTCGTGGTTAATTTTTTAACAATTTCGATGAGTTGGAGTATATTTTATTGTTTATTGCAGATCATACTATAGAATAAATATGTGAAACTCATGTTTCAACTTCCATAAAATTGTTTAACCCCAAAAAAAATCTGATGAAAATGAAGCTTTCCTGTCAATATGCTGATCCGGTAGTTCTAGTGTTACAGGGAAATGCAAATGATAGACTGAGGAGAGCCCACTTTAAGGAATCGCGCAAGCGAATATAAAATACGCGACCATTGATATGGAAACACCCAACAGTTTAGCGAATCACCGAAAGTTGATACGGAACTGCGTGCCATTGATTTGAAATGTCAAATTCATGCGATTGTTGTTTGTGTCGTGATCAAGTTTCTGCTGCAAATTGATAAAAACTGAGATATTTCCGTTTTATTATTGTTAATAAAAATTTGTAGTCTTTATTTTAAAAAAAAATTTGTTTAAAATTTCGTTAAAAATATATTTTATATCTCAACTCTTCAATCCTCGCATATGTAAGCAGCCAGCACATTTGACATTCCATATCAATGGCACGCGATTCCATAACAATTTTTTTGGTGATTCGCTAACGTTTTCATATCAATGATATCAATGATCATCCTCATCCTATCATTTTCATTTCCCTGTAGATTTTTATACTATAAATTTTTGCTATAAGTGATTGCGCACTATCTGTTTACTATACAATTTTTCATCCTTTCCATATTAATCAATCCTTATTTTAATACGTTTCGTGGTTTTAATTATAATTTTCTCTACATACGAGTTAAAAAAAATAGCGAAATCATTTTCTGCACCACATTCAGTTGAGAGAAAACCCGACCGGCCGCTCCTAACATGTCTCACAATCTCTCACGGACGGAAAAATCCATTTTCCAAATTCAAATAACCTTCCACCAAAAAGAAACAACACAAAAAAGTGATCCATCACTGTAGTTAGCATAAGCGACGATACGAACCCACGCACGCTTCCGCTTTATCATTCCCCCCCTCTGGTTCGGTGTAAGATGACTTTCTACTTATGGAAAATAATTACTGCTTTCGCGTTCGGGGAGTAGATTTGAAATTTTCGGCCCCAAAATTCCCCCCCTTTTGGCCAATCCTAAGTAGTGAGGAGTAAGCGAAAGGTTAAACATTGGGTCAATCGCACCGAAAGACCATGACGTTTGCCACCCTACCACAAAAGGTACGGGCGGTGGCCCATCGGAAAGTAGAGATGCACCAACGCAACAACAACAACAACAAATCTGATCTACAATCTACGTGTCTCTCGCTCTCTTCCGGTCAGCTTCATCACGTGGATGGTAATTACAACAGCCAGTGTTTTATATCCACTGTGGAGTTGCATTAGATGATTTTACGCTAGCAAGACGAATGGAAAATCAACTGTACTACACACATCACTCATTGAAATCATCTTAAAAAAGAGTGAAAACGGTAATGAGACTGGCATTTTTCCTTTTTGGAACTTTTTGCAACAGATACCATTGTTATCAGCTCCATTTTGGCCTTCAAACCGACGCACAAAGCCTTCTCCATTTTGGTGGACACGCGCTATTGTCGCTTTGTCGGTTTGCAAGACATTTTATGCACATATTTTTCCTTCAACCACCGTTTTTGGGGGGGGGGCTTGTGGCTGTGGGAGCACATTGAGTTAATTTTTGTGAAATCGATTTTAATTAAGTTCTTCCACAACCGGTTGACTCTTATTCCGCGAGCCACACAACCAAGGCACCCCCTTGGAATGTACATTGTATGCAAGTCATATTTTCACAGCGTGTCAACAAAAAAACCATGCGAACTTATCAGTTGTAAAAATCGGCTAACTGGTCATTCTCTGCTGTATGAATGGTGCACACCACAAGCACCATGAACCGATGGTTGGTTAGATATTGATCGCGTTACGGTACCGAAACATACCATCAAATTAGTATAAAGCTTTTTCCCCCTTGTGGGTTTGGGGCGTTTTTGAGACAGCAAAAAACAGCAACACCAAACAAACAAATGAAATTAAAGATTTACCATGGTTAAAACAAACCGATACCAAGGAATCATTAAGACCCGTTAGGGGTGGTGAGCTGTGTCGAAAGGAAAATTAGTTACTCTATTTCACTGATCGGTTGGAAATTGGTAACTGATGAAATTGGTTTAAATTAAATTTCATGCAGCCATCAAGTTGTTGCCAATTTCCCTACGCCCGAAAGGGAACATTGACATTTCGTTGGGATCAATTGAACAATTAGTTACTGAACATCAAATGATCAGATGTACGCCGGAGGGATGTGCACACTGAGTAAGAGTGAGTGAGTGTGTTTAATTCTATAAGTGAATGTACAGTTTCTACTCAGTACGAACTGTTTTTAACACTAGAACTACCGGACCAGTCATTTTGACTGGAACGCTTCATTTTCATCACATAATTTTTTAGGGTTAAACAATTCTAAGGTAGGTGAAACATGAGTTTCACATACATATTCGATCGTACGATCTCCAATAAACAATAAAATATATTCCAACTATTCGAAATTGTTTAAAAATTAACCACAAACGAAAAACGCTTTAAACGCTTGGTAGTTCTAGTGTTAAGAATCTTTTCACTACTCTCTTGCGTTTCAACTCAATCCTTCCAAATGAAGTACTAAAAAACTCTGGGTCAACTTTGGATCACTCTCACACTCCTATTGAGTGATTTGAAACATAAGAAAAGAGAGTGAGTGAGTTGACATGCAAATGAGCGAGTCGCTAGTAGGCGTAGAGCGTGACTGAGTTTGAAGTCACTGAGTATTTAAAAAGATTGAATATAGTGTATCTTTTTTTATGAATCTTAAAAGAGTGATTCAAATATTCAAATGATTGTTCACTCTGTTTCAACTCTCTAAAAAGCGCGATTGTTTTCATCTCTAGTACAGAGTAGTGATGTGAATTTGAAGGTGGATTTCTTGATCTGATCTGATCCTTGGTTAAAACACCTGGTCCGATCCAATAATAAGGGATCAAATGATCTGGAATCACCTTTGTATGGCGAAGTTCATACTTTCTATGGTGATGTGAACAGGTATGATCTGGGATCACCTATGCAATATTATCATCGCCGCATGAACCGATTTGATCTGGGTTGTAAATAAAATGAAATGAATCAATCCCAATATTCGGGATCATTTCCCATCACTAGTAGAGATGTAAACACTGAGTAAGAGTGAGTGAGTGAGTTTAATCGTGCATAGGAGTTTATGGTTTCAACTCAACATAAGAAGTTTTTATGACTGTTTTTCTTACTTATTTACCTTTTTACTCACTCACTCTCTGCACCGACTAATGATTCACTCCTTAGCGTTTTTACTCACTCAATCTCTCTGTGCCGACTAATGAGTAGCAATTTAAATCCAAAAAGAGTAACAAAACACTTACTCACTCTTATTGAGTGAGTAAAAACGCAAATGAGTGAGTCATAAGTCGACAGAGAGAGTGAGTGAGAGAAAAACGTCAAAGAGTAATTAAAGCACTAGTTTAGAGTAATATTTTTATGACTCTCAAAAGAATGAATAAAATAAAATCCTTATAATGATTCAAATTCTTATAATCACTCTTTCACTCTGTTTCAACTCTCTGAAAAGAGTGAGTATTCTCATCTCTAATCACTAGTACACAGTTATATTTAACTTTACACACTGCTGCTTCTGCACATTTGGCAACAATCCACAATTAAGGTCAAAATTATTTGCAAATTTATGTTCATCAAAGTTAAAATATGAAGAAAGACATTTATCCATAGACTTTCCGTTCCTATTCGTAACATTAATTGCTATGTTTCATACGATTTTAGAAACATTTTTATCGAAATAAATTATGATCATTCATCATTACGATCTATTCCCATTGTGTAGCAACTGTAAAAAAATAGATCGAGTTATAATACGTTTTTCACTTAATTGATTCTAATATTCCAATAAAGCATGGGCAACAGTAGATCTTAAAAACGACCGTACCTATATTTCTTCAGAATATTTGAGGCTTTAAGCTTAAAGCTTTTAAATATAAGCAAAACGGTAGAAAATGGAACACGCGATTAAGCTGTTCAAACATTCCCCAACAAAATAAAAACTAAAGATCTTATTCCCAAAAAAAAACAACAAGCTGCAAAACAGCTTTACGTACCAGTTTTCGCTCTTATCGCAAACGAAACCATAAAAAAGGAGCCACGGTAAAACACACCGGCAACCGTTTAGCGTTAGATAATTTCTTTTACCACCACGGTAGACATGGAAATATCGGGAGAAAAAGAAAATCTAGAAGTCACCTTGACAAGAATGCGACCGATGGAACACACAGAGAAGCAGTCGAAAGGAAGAAACAGCCAAATGAAACGGTCTGGCCATTAATAGGAGGAAGCACAAAACAAACAAACCACCCGCCAGCCATCCAGCCAACCAGCCAGCCATGGCGAGATCCGTGCCCTTATGGGAAATGCTGCAGGTAACTGATCTACGCGTAGGAAGTGATACCACACCGGGAGAAAGAAAGAAAGAAAGAACACCCATAAAGAAGACCTTTTCCCGTACCTTCGCAAGACGATCGCAAGCAGATTGTTCGTAACGTGACTGGCTAGAAGAATCGGAAAGGTAAATGGGTAAGAAAATGAGGTTTGAGATTTTAATAAACCAACAACACTGGCAATTAAACTGTTATTATTCTCACCATCGACGTACTGAGCGGTATGCCCGCTCCCTGGAGACTGGTGTTGTACCCAACAAAAACCGAGGCAGGCAGGTTTTTGGCCGGAAGATGAACAAATTCGCCGAGGGAAAAGATTGGCTTCGGTAGATGATGCCGTTTGCCCCAGCACCGAAGCACCTGTGGCGTCGCTGATGTGAAGATGTATCGGTTACTTCCTTGAAAAACCATTCCCCACACACTCGACAAAACCCGCTCATTTCCAACTTTGGACGGGTTTTTCACTATTTTCTCATTCTCCCCCGTAACCCCTAAGCCCCCTGAAGGTATGAGGCAGTAGTGCGGTTTGCAATGGAACCATGGAAAAACCTCACTCAGCGTTAGATGGTTCGATTGTTGTTGTGCCATCAAATGCTGGGAGTGTGGCCGTCTTGGGGCTTTTTTTTCGGTAGAAGCATGTCGCGTATCCAATCCGGCACACGGATGAGAAAATTTCGACTGTAATCCCGCGTTCCAAACCACGCGGAAGAAGCCGGGCCGGGAAGGCCCTTTTGCGTGCGTTCCTTTCAGTTAATGACAGTGCCGGAGGTATGGCGGGACACGCGTCGTCGCTCGCTTTTGATTCATCCGCTGGTAGGAAATTTCGATCCACTCCAGGCCTAGGCTAGATGGGGTATGAGGCTTTAGCTATTGTCACACCAACACATGACTTTACCTTAGGGGCCGGGCGGAGTGGAAAGGAAAGGGAAGTGCGGGACAACTTTGGAAAAGGGCTTCTAACGGGGTTTCGTGTGATGCGATTGTTTTGGGCCGAGCAATCCCGGATGGATTGTTTGTCACACGTAAGGGATGAATGTCACAACCCGGTGCTGGGGTATAGGAAATGAATGGATTGCGTTTTGCTCGAAGCTATAATTATGAGTAGATGAAACGGAATCTCGCAAGAAAAGCTGCCGAAGAAAAACGAGCGTAGTGAGCGAGTTTACTACAGCTGTTCACACAGACATGTTGAGCGTCTGCTTGCTTGTTTGTGAACAATCTGAAAAATCAACATTTCATAATGCGTGCCAGGAAGGGACATCTTAACAATTCGTCCAGTTTGGGCCCAAGTCGCATTTGGACTGTGTCTCTAGTATTTCTTATCCAACTTCAAGTAATTCAGGTTATCATTAGGTAAGTTCGTTCAAAGATCGTCCAAAGATCATCGACAATTGAAAAGCAGAATAAACAAAAAAAAAGTAGTGTTTATAACACGCCTTATTATTCAATAATCCGCACAAATATTTTATTTATAATCATAAATTATTTTAATCTAAGAAGTACAAAATAAAAAGACATCAATAAACAAACCTGATTACGCTTTAGACCAGCATCATGCACCAACCAAAACAAAAAACCAAACAAAAAAAACCCTTGATTTCCCTCTACAAATCACACCTAATATTTTGTAATGTCTTGGTATATGCTAATCAAATGATATACCGTAGTTCTTCACACGTAAAAAAGAGGGGTTTTACCATTGATGCGTGCTGTGCGTGTGCGTGACAGTGCCATCAACACCGGCACAGCAGCTTACTCACCAGCCACACAGAGAGACAGAACAAACCCCCGTAAAAGACTTCAACGTCGATGGCGACGAACCCCGCTACAAAACCGACGTCATCTGTGTAGCTCGCCGTTACCTTTGGTACGGAGCCGAAGAATTCTCCTACCTTGAGGAATGCGTAATGCGTTTGAAACTTGCGTCGATGATTGGTAAAGTGGGACAGTGACTTTTCGATTCACTTTGGGTTGCGCGCGTTGTTTCGTGTGTCTCAACGTCGCAACACTTTCCAAACACAAAGCAATATTGAACGATACGTTCAATAATTATTTGACCAGCTGTAGGTAAACCATTGTCACCGTTTGGTTGCCGTGTCGTCTTGCTTTACCTTCCTAGACTACTTATCATGTCGCACCACCCACCGAGGCACTTTGCACCCTTCCAGAGAGTTGATGATAAAAATGCATCGACTCAATCGAGTGCATAGCTACTGTTTGTTGCATTTGTTGCTGCACCATTCTTTCGCCCCTCTCTCACCCTCAAATGACAAGTACTTTAATGCACGAGTTAACAACGCGTTGCATATTATCACAAGCCCATCCCCCCCTGATGGGTACTGTTAGTTCAAAGGTATGGCCTCGTGGCGACAAGCTGTTTAAAGGACGCTCTTAATGATCCATCGCTGGGCTAGCCCCTTAGTGCCTCCACTAACCCCAATCAAGTTGATGATTCGCATGGAAACTTCTCTGATTATGCACGGCAAAAGGGAGGAAATGGAGAGGCTACTATTAATTCCAACCTAAAACAGAAATAAAAGTAAGAAGAAAAAAAACATGTGGATAACGTTAATCAACACCATACATACGATGCAACTTCCGTTAGCATCGGCATGTTTTTGTTCCGTGCGTGCAAAACGCGCTTTACAAGCCTGCTAACACACCCGGTGTTAGCACAAATTTCGTAAAATTTACACTCACGAGGTTAAATCAGGCAGGATGCCGTGATGTACGGAGTCACTATTGGTGGTAATCTAGGCGCAGTTCCCATATAGGTAAGTTGGAAAACTGTTCGTGAATGGCCTAAATTGCAACGTTCGAACGGAACACATGCTCGTGGCACTTGACCGACATTGAACGAAAGTCGTTAATTGATCGATTCACCGTACATTGTTTACATCTGAAGAATGCTCAAACTGAAGAAGCTTCTTCTAATCGTCGATAGATGCAAATGTACAATTATTTCCGATAGACCATGATTTACATATTAGATCATCCATAAAGTATCTACATTTTCATTTTTAGTAGGTGTTTTGGTTTATTTGCATTTTGGAGGATGTTATAATATATTTCCAATAGTAATTAATGATATTTCTGTGTTTTTGGGTAACTTCATAATTACATCAGTGTAAATTTTTTTAGACTTTATTGTCGAAAAATTATTGCAGATGCTTTTCAAAAGCATTTATTAGCCAATTTTTAGTTTACTATTCGTTTAAATAAGCTTTGTAAACAGAAAAACATTAGAACCAGATAATTTGTTCCGAGTCATGAGAGATGTGCCAATGCTCTGACATTGTTGTTATGGAGCACCATATTAATCAATACCGGTCGAATATGCTTAATTGCCTCTTTCAAGAGGTCCTGTTTCTGACAGCAGAAGTTTGATTTACAATAATGATTTAACCAGATTTCAGAAACTCCTAATGTACGGCATCCTTCAAGCCCCATAAAACACCTAACCAAAGCTCAGGTTTTTTAAGTTCAGTTAAGATTTTCCCCGGTCTTCGGTGCGACTTCGTGTTCAAAATTTTTTTGACGATTGTATGTAAGATTTCCAACGTATTCTCATTATTTTGCCATATTCCATGCTGGACCTATTTCATTAGCTTTGAAATGTCGTGAAAAAGTGGTATACGACTGAGCACTGCCACCAGCCTTACGCTTTAGTTTTTGGAGCGAATTCAAAATAGGTAAGTACTAAATATTTAAGTACTAAAATATATCAGTGAACTGTCAACTGTATTACTAGGGATCAGCTGTCAAAACAAAGTACGGAGATACTTAATATGATGACTTGAAAGTTGTTTTAATCTTTTTAAGTGTTTTTAGTGATCCAAAACACGAAATAAAAAATATTATTAAAGCTACCTTAAAAATACTTCAAACGGTCAAACCTTTACGATGTTGCAGAATATCAATGAAACAAAACACCTGAATATCAACAATACATTTCATGCACAGCCTTCATCGTTTCATTGGGTTGTCCTTGGTTTTACCATTCAGCTGTTATCGATACGCTCGCGATATTCAATCAGACTGCTGTAAATAGTGGATCATATGTTCAAAGTAGTCACAATCCCGGAAACAGTTTATCATGGCTCATTCCACCGTCATCGATAGCAATCAATGGTAGGAGTCACAAACCTTCTTACAAAGCATTAGCTTCCGATTGTAAGTCACAAGAAAATGTGAATTAATAAATACAAATATTTTACTTGTTCGCTTCCGCTACCTTTTTCGTGCAGTTAATGACATTGCCGTGTAGCAAAACGACCAGCGTTGCGATGACAAAAACTAACAACAATTGCACCCCTTTTCTTATCTTATCGATTGTATTTACCAACGAAACGAGAACCCAAAGCGTCCAAAAACGCAACCTAATGAAGGGCTACAATACGGCCGTGGTGTAGACAACGGCCAGACAAATATTTGCAATTCAACTCCACCCACCAAAAACCCCCATTCGGATTGGTATGTGGTCCCTGTGTTTCTCTTCCAAATGGTTACTTTTGGCTTCTTCTCACTACTACCACTACTGTCACGATCACTTACCGTAAGATCGACCGAAAGGTCCGTGTTGTCCAGCAGTATCACGCGACACGGGATCAAATTCTTGTTCGTTGGGATGCGCTGGGACTTGATCTGACTGTCGACCGTGTCGGCGGCAGCACTGCGCCCCTTACGTCGGCTAAGGAATCGCAACATTTTGACGATGATCTTCGATGATCTTGCTACCGCAAGAGGAAAAGCAGCAGCAGCAGAATGATTAATTTCGCGTCTGGACTACCTTTTCCACAGTCTCGCTTTGCTGCTACAGTTTGGCGTTGCTAATGGCGACGACACATTTGGGCACTAAAGGTGACGGCGGCGGTAACGATACTCCGGGCCGTTCATTCAAAGTGATTCTTTTCGCCCGTTTTTTTTGCGCGTCCGTTCCGTTTTTGGTATGTTTAGCACGAGAAGCAAATGGTTTTGCTGCTAAACGTTGTCCAATCGATGTTTTCTTCCGCTTCTACTCTCTACTGACGCCTTTTTCCGGTTTCCTTCAACCCTGCCGCTCTCTGGAAGCTTCTTCCAGCAATTGCTTCTTGTGCTGCACACGTCACACAACGCACACAGTCCACTTTCCGGCTGGCTTTTAGCGCGTCCAGAAGGCAGGAACTCACACGACACCCCGCGCACGACCCTTGACACGGGCGGAACCGTGAAGCCGCGGTGCTGCTGCACCGAAAAACGCAAGCGTGGGCTATAATAATACCAATCGCCCCCGGGGGCGTTGTGTTGGTGCGTTTTCTCCCTTTTTGCGGTATAATTTCGCGTATACCTGCATAAAAACCTGCACCCACCGAATTCCCCACCGTCTAAGAACGACGACCACTAAAGAAACACACGGCAAAACGGGGTTCGAACTGAACTGGGACCACCCTTCCGCCCGTTGTTACGCTCAACGGATCCACTTTTGCTTTATTTCTGCTCAACACGCACACACCGACAGTGTGTGGACAATCAAGAACGGCCACGGCGACTTCGATGCGCACAGGGAAACAAACCCCCCGATCGCTCTTTCTTCTGGGCTTCTTCTTGACCAGTGCACACACACACACATTCACGCCCGCACACACCACAAAATGTGAAAACACCAACAATACACACACTCGCACACACGGCAATCTAAGCAGCCAGGTCAAAACTTCTTTACCACCCTTCCACCCGGGGGTGAAACTTGCTTTTGCTGCTGCTTACTTTTCGCTTCCCTTTTTTATCCTGCTTCTTGCTCACTCTTTACGTTTCTCACTCATTCGCGTTTTCGGTACAGACAGTGGGTTGGCTACTTTATGCACCTTTTGCTCTGCTCTTCCTGTCGTTTCTTCCACACTGCCATTTGCTTTCCCTACATTCACAGACGCACATACACACACACACACGCCCGCAAGCTCGTGATGTACGCACGTTAATATACACGCTGCTCTGGCCAAGTATACGCCGCACAAAGGTAGGTGCTGCTCCGGATCTTCTCTTCCACCCCAAACGGCGAACGATCATTCATCGATCGCACATGGAAAAGCGTCGGCGACAAGATCCCACAATGATGGCCGTAGTTTCTTCTGTACCTTTCCTTCCTTTCCTTCGGAAATATCCATTCTCGGGAATACGCCACGAGGAGGAAAAATCTTTTACCTCTTTCCGTTTCTTGACGAAACTACTTGATCTTGATCTCTACTGCACCACTGCAATATGCCGCAGTATTAATAATTTTACAACGAATTTGCTTTCGTTGCTGCAATAAACGAGTTGACCAAAAAAACAGGTGTGATGTATTTGGTCAACGTAATACCGTAACTTAATCCAATTAGATTACGAGGAGCACTACCAGAAGGGGGGTATCACACACGTTGAGTTTGGTTTAAATTTTACATCGAATTTCTGGACACTAGAATTTTTCTCCAAGCGGTGCACAATACGGAAAGCGCAAGATTTGCATATAGCTAAGTCTAACACAGCACCACAAACATCACAACATTGTTGATGTTTGTTTTGTTGGGCTTATCTTGCACAAACTCACTAACTTTCGCGATCGGTACACGACGCACTCGCGTCCAGTCATACTACGAGAATGATTGTGTTTTCCATTTTCAGCTGTCACTGGCTCTCATCTTTTGTCCGTTTCATTTATCCCATCCCATAGTTGTTTGTGACCGCATAGAAATTCATATTATTCCATTGCTCTTGTGCACAATGCCAATAAACGAAAATCAATCATCTTAACTTTAGCAATAAAAACCGATAGAGAGAAATAGAAGAGCCATAATTAGGAAATAAACACTTTTCTAAACAAAATTCTAAATTATGTCGTTCAACAGATGCACGCAATGTGCCGTTCGGCTGTCATAATTGTTCGTTGGGAACGATGGCAGTGCAGAAGTAACGTCAAATTGCAACACACAATTTAATTCAGCCGTTAAAACAGTAGATCAAATTGTGAGTTAATGAACTGAAATGAAAAGATTGTCCCATTTGAAATACTTGTACGGTAGTAGAAATAGCCCCCTTGTTTTCATTAAATAATAAATACAAAAAAACAACAAGCCTGCAGCAATTATCATTAACACGCATTACCATCCATTCATTACTAATTCAAGCTTCCAAGATCAAAACGTTCGATACAGAACAAAATGATATTGCATTTACATTATGTAGATTGTAGATTCTTGTGAATTGCAACCTTTTGAACATTTTCATTCGATGTCGCTGGTTTAATGCAGTGTAAAACAAAACGGCCTGTACGTTATTTATCATACGAAGCCGACAAAAATAAAGCCATCATAAATGGTCAGAAGCAACCACACTGCACATAAGCAACGTTCGTACGTTGATACACAAACGTTACCATTTGCTCATATCGCGCATATCACACCACACAATTGTACTACCGTGAAGCAATCTAAATATAACCATGACGTCAGCCACCGGGCCTGATAAATTATATGAAAGAAATACATCTTCTTTACAGTACAATCAATCACGTATTAGCATGCAGCTATCGGATGAATCAAAACACGTGTAAATGTATTTAATTTACTTAGCGTAACGCCTTCCTTCATGTCGTACATATGCATCGCTATTAAATATACCTGAAGGAAATCGATTTTCTTTTACCTTCCATCAATACTCCTCACTGATCACTATCGTTGCTTACCAGCCAGATTTCCTCCCGGTTGCGCTCCCTAGAGAATCATATCCGTACCTAAATACACATCATATAATTTCCTTTCCTTACGCAGCAGCCTTTCTCCATGCAATGTTTTATAAACTTCTTGGTATCCAGCGTCGTTCGGCTTCGCCACTCTCTTACGTTTGATCATCGGACATTTCGAGAAACTGCGTACAAACTTCTCGCGAGCATTCGCCTTTGCTGTTGTAGACAAACTTGTAATAATGTCCATCCGCACATATCACTAAAAGAAGGGAAAAAACCAATCGTACGATTGTATTTAATACATAAAATTACACAAAACAGCTATTTCGAACAACTTACCAATTACGGAATTGTTCTCAGATCCAAAAGCACAGATGCATGGTGGGCCTTGCGGGATGGAAAATTTGCAGAACGACCACTGGCTGGTGAAGTAGCGCGTCAACAAGCTGGAACCGCCGACGCTTCCCCCTGACAAACTGCCATCGCGTCCCTTATTCGGTTCCTCCAGATTAAACACGTGAATGGTGCCGTGATCCGACGACACCACCACGGACGTCGATTGATGATTAAAGTTAATGCAATATATTTTTGCCTGATTCGAACCGCGCCGCAACTCTGCCACCTTTGTACCACTCGACGTGTCAAATATGCGTATCAGCGTGCCCCGATCACTGGCCGTTGCCAGCCGGGTGCCCTGCAAGTTCAACGCAATGCAGCTAATGGCTGCTTCGTGGGCATTAATCTCATGTGGCGCCTTTTCCGTGTTGGCCAGATCAACGATCTGCACGTGCCCGGTACGCCGACCGGGGAAAGCGAGCAGCGACTTGGTGCTGTTCGGACAGAGCACACACAGGCCCTGCGGGTTTTTGGAGGTTTCAAACACGTGCAGCTGGGTGGGCGTCTGTGTGAAAGCGTACACCTTAATGATTCCTTCCAGCACTACCACGATACGGTCCCGCCGAAGCCGTACCCCCTTGACGGGGGCATTGAAATCGAGCGAAATTGCCGGCGCCTTCTTCAAATCGTCCCAGACAAGCACTTTGTTCGGCGGATACAGTGGCCGTAATCCTCCACCAACTAGCGCAAGATAGTTGCAGCGGAACAGCATCTCTACGTAAGCGACCCCGCCATCGGGGAAGATTTGCCGCTCCTTCTCCTTTAGCGGATCACTGTTGTACACACGAAAGCCATTGTCGGTGGCACAGGCGAAACAACCTGTAGGTAGGCGAGACGAAACAGACATGCAATTCAGTACCATGACTAACTGTTTTCACTGTTCATTCTTACCCTGATCTTGATTAAAACCTGCATACAGCAAACCATTGCCGTACGGGTTACAATCAACCAGATTCATCTTTTCCCTTTTCCGCTCAGCACTTCGGTTTCCGCGATAGATCGTTTTACGTGCAAATCAACCTACCAGCATATTATTTACGTCATTACTCACTGAATACTGTCGCTGCTGCCTGCCTGTACTACGCTTGGTGTGTAATCTTGCAGCACTCTTGCGCTTGATGCGTTCTATTTATCCTTGTATCCGCCCTCGCCTGCCAACGCAAACAATCAATTTCCTCCCCTTTCTTTCCGTAATCTTTCTTCGCACACACAAAAAAGTCGGTGCGTATTGTTATTCTTGGCTGCAGCTAATGTAAACGCTCAACTGACACTAACGCTTCGTTGACATGCGCATGTAGAGTATGTTTTTCTCTGGGCAGGAGCATCTGCGATATTGAGTAAAACTTTTCACTGGGCAGTGGTCATCAGACGAGAGATCATTGTAAAAATGTATCTGTTTTACACCCCTAAAACTTGAATACTGGAGAATGGGTATCATTTTGCTTGGAAATTTTTTACTTTTTACGCATGTACATTTCGAGATCATGCACTAAACTTCCTTTTTGCTGCACCTTTTTTAGTGGCTTGAACTGCCTCTCCACTAAGTTTAGGGCACACACTTTCATATATAGTTCGGCATGATATTGAAAGTACCGCAACCATAACGTTCTAGGTCAATGTTATTCCTGAACTCATTAGTAATGATTGGTCTTATACTAGATGGGCTCTACAACCGTGGCGATTTCCACTACAGTCGTGCTCTATTACAACCGAATCGGCGTACTATCTACCACTAATTTTATTACTTTAATAGTTTAGTCCTTTTCCATGTAGAAAAGCGGGTCTAATCGAGATTTGAACCTAAACCGGGTGTGTTATGCAGTATATGGATTGCATTGTTTCACCAGCCCTGTTTATGTACACAAATGTCAAACTTTTCCGTGTGTCCGTGTATTAGTGAGATAAAACACACATGAACCAACCTTCCTTCCACATCGAAGCGGGATTGTTTTCCCGCGCCCAACATTCTGTGGAAGGCTTGTTTTTTTAGTCATTGAAAACCTTAACTTCGTGCCTTACGCACCTAGAGTTAGTTTTATCTTCATTAGGGACGCAATCAATAAGCTAAGCTCTTATTTCGTATCAATCTTTCACGTCCATTCAGTTCTTGTGCAGTGCATGCTATTTATGCATACAAAATCTATGCAGCAAACGAAGAATCTGTGCAGTTTAAAAATTGAACGACCACATTGCGAACGATACTAGTTAATTGCAAATTCTCCACACCAACAGTTGACGATTCAGTGTTTACTGAAGATTTAATCGTTACTCGTTAATTTTTTTTGAACAATGTCTACCACCAGCGTAGTACAGCCGAATTTTGGTAGTAACATCGATTTCTCGTCTAGTTGGTACGAACCAACACCGGAGGAAGAAGAAGAAGAAAAGGCAGCCAAAATGTTGCGATCAGAGCGCGAACTGCAAGAGTCGCACGAAACTGCATCGGTATGTATAAACTTCACCTGATTGAAGTTGTGTTTGTGAAATCGCGAACGTCTGTCTCTCGCTTTCGGTACGTCTCTGGTGCGGTTGGGTGCATGAAATACTTTTTATCTTTTTTTTGCATCGTCGGTAAACTCGGAACATACTTAATCAACAGAGGGAAGAAACAGATCGAGAGGAAAGCCTAAATTCGGAAGATCAATCGAATGAAATGTCCGTCCTGTATAAGGCTTCAAATGGACGACAAATCGAGATCGATATTCTGGGTAAGTGACGGCACTTTTGCTGGGCTGAAGTGATCATCCGCAAGCCTCGTTCGCACCGACCACTAAATGGTTGGTTGAGGTTATGGTGATTTGTAGTACGCTCTATTGCACTGTCATACCGGCTTTAATCGCTTCTTTGCACCGTCGTCATCACCCTTGCAGATTCGGCCAATGTAAAGAAGTACGAAAAGTTGGTACAAAATGAACTCATAAAATCACCCTTCAAGAGACGTTTGTCCGGTGAGTCGAGTAGTGAGGAGACGGATGAGAAAAACGCTTCGGGCATGGATCCGGACGATGCTGATGGGGAACATGGCCAGCATAGCGGTGGCCAGTGGAAGCGAAGCAAAAAGCACGAGAATGATCACGGCAGTTGGCGTTTGCGGCGCGAAAGTTCCAGCTCCGGTGCGTCTAGTCAGAACAGCCGCAAGCAGCTAGAGTACGAAACGGACGAGGCCGTGCTGGTGCGTCGCCAGAAGCAGATCGATTACGGAAAGAACACGCTAGGCTACGAGAACTACATTAAGCAAGTGCCAAAGTAAGTAGCTGGACGCGACATTCACCGTAGAGACGCAGTGGAAATTATTGTTTATTTTGTTTACCATTTACCTCAAGCAGACAGGCACGCACCAAAGAGCATCCTACCACACCTCAAAAGCATCTGAAATACAGTCGCCGTGCATGGGATGGGCTGATACGGGTTTGGCGCAAGCAGTTGCACTGCTTCGATCCCAATAACACGTAAGCAACGTTACCATAGCAGTGATCAAAGTAACTCGCTAACGATAGTATTGTTTTGTTGTTCTGTTCTATTGCAGTGCGGAAGAAAACGCCTGAAACGCTTACATCGATCGGCAATATGTAGGATACGTTTTAGAAGGGCATTCATTGATTGTTCTAGAGGAACTTGGTGCATCTGTGGCCGTATTTATTACAATTCGCTCCCACCGAATGTGCGACAGCGACGGATGTGTAATGGGAGCTTTTGTGCATGTACAAACAAAACAGAAGAAATAACCATTCGTGTATGTGGGTTTTACCCGTTATCTATTATTTTGTTTGCATCGTAAACTGAACTGAATGTTATTTACAACTAATTTCTCAAACTTCATGTAATAAATATCAAAAAAACCGTTGTGCTATCTGTCCCATAATGGGACACCAGGGCACTGGCACACACACATTTATTGTACATTAGTTGTAGAATCATTTACTTTCTCCTGCAACAGTGCTAGTATTCGGTCGAGCTTTGCATTTTGGCGAGTCTCTAACACGGACAGCCGGTTATCTAGCATTTGTTGTAATTCGCTAAACTTTGCATCTATATACTGCTTCATGGCAGCTTCCATTAGTGCAGTGTTTTGTGTCCGATCGGATCCCGGGAAAAGTTTCATCTCGCTAAAGAGATTCGGCAAACTACTATTATCTGTTTCATCTGATACTGTACAAGTTGGATGTTTAGTGGAGCCTTCCGGTAGAGCATTATTGTTCACAATGTTTTGTTCCGACGAAATCATCGAACCAAGAATCAAACGCTTGCATTTTTCTGCCTTCTCAGATAAGTCGGTGGCTTGTAAGCGGTGCTGTACGGCTACTGGATCAATTTTCCTTCCTCCCATCATCGTCATCATTGTACGCAAGGGATCGGTATTGCGTGTCAGATACAGCCGTGTACCGTACAGACAGAGCGGTCCATTTTCACTCGAGATGAATTTCAGCTGCAGCTCATTAATATCCATTGCAATGCGTATATCAAATCGGAATACCTTCACATCCTCAAGTGTGTACACTAGCTCACCGTGATAGGTACTGAAGTATTCGTTCAACCCGCCATAATAACATTCAATTATCGGACATTCAACCACCAGTGAAACTGCCCGCGGAAGGTACAGTGGAGCGATTGTGAGTCGCATTTCACAAGCTTCCTGCTCGTCGGATTTGGATAATATCAAGCACATGTCCAGATCGAGAAGTTCTTCCAGTGGTACACTGAAACGTAAATAGCCACCCATTAAAACACCACACAGCAGCTTCGTAATGTGCCCTTTCTGCAGTACTTACAAATCCGGAGTTGCAGTTGTGGATACTTGGGGTGTTATTTGTTTTTCTATGCTGCCTTCTACCCGTGGCCATGTGAAGCTACACCGATACAGCTCGGCAGTCATGGTGGAAGAGCTAAAACTGCAATACGTTTCCCGAACCAATCTGCATCGCTTACTGCGACGATATCGATCCGATCTGTTTGGATCTGGATTTATTTACAAATGAAAAAAAAAATGTAAACAAATCCGTAAACAAATGTCAAACGGTGCAAGAACGAGACGGCGCACGGGTAAAGAAGGAGAATGCAGTCAACAAAAAAAAACGTACGCAGCACAACGTACAGTCGGCACTGCTGCGAGCGAATTTTCAGTTTTATACCGTGTTTTGTAGTTAATTTCATTGCAGTATGATGCGAATACTGTGTATTCCAACATGTTCTACCGTACACCCAATAAGCGAGTGAAATTATGTAAGAGTGTGTAGCATAAGCGTAAAAATATGTGTATCCATGTTCCGGGGAAAGCTGAGAACGAGTAGTAGTACCAACTTGTTGGTACGACTTTAGGGCAGTGTTTTCCGCACTTCAAGCTTAGTAATTCGAATGGTAGAATCAGTTTAGTCGTCACCTAGCAGGTTAGTAAAAGAAAAGTTCCTTACACAATTGTGCGGGCCTAACCAAGCATGAGCTAGAGTACGGTGTCGTGATTTAGGGAACAAAAAAAAATCGGTACCGTAAATTTGCACACTCATACAGGTGTACCGGGGAGGTCCTTTCGCTGAAACGATGCGTATTTGACTGTATGTGTGTGTGTGTGTGTATTAGTGAATAGTGATTGCACACTATTTGGAGTAAAAGCAGCAGCAGTATCGTACACTATACAGCGTAAGGAATTGTAAATAGCATGTTTTGAATGCACTTCTTCACTTCCTTCCCAACGCATGGCACACGGAACAGTAGCGCCCTAGCGTACGCTAGGACAGTGTGTGGGGGGTGATTATTGATGCACCATAAAAAGCATGCAGTGGTATTACAAACTTTTGGCCCGCCGTCCCCAGCTCGTGCTGGTGGCAGTGGGCACATTCTCCGTTGCCTGCATCGTCGTCGCACTGTTCACCCGGAAGCTGCCCGACTTCGATGATCCAACACTGGTAAGCATCTGTGCGTGGAAAACCAAAGCCTGCTTATATCAATACTTACCAATCATTTTTTACAGGGATTCGAAGCACGCGGTACTTCGATTGGCAAGCGGTGGACCGCATGGCGCAATCTGCTGGAAGAGACAAGCTCGGCCGGCCGTTTGGTGGCCAACCCGAAAGAGCTAACACTCGGCACGAACAATCTCCTGCATAGACCCATTACAGGAGAGACAAGTTTCCCCAAGCGGCGGAAGAATAAATCGAAAAAGAAAACGCTAAACACCGTCGACGGAGAAGCGGCCAAAAAGCACACAAAGTATAGCAAAAATATACGCATCCTGAAGGAACTGTATCACAACCAAAGTGCGGCCAATGGGGAGATTATAAGCTTTGAGGAATATGACAACGAAACCATGCCACACCGTAATGGCCGGCAAGAAGTTTGGGAGTACGGCCGTAACCAATCGTACTACACGGAGGAGGTCGGCAATAAAACGATGGAGAAGAAGCGGGCAAAGTGGGATACGCTGCGGAAGTTAAAACCACCACCGGAACCGATTGAAACGCACATACCGTCCGATGGATTCTTCTGCGAGTCACCAAGTGAGTAAACTACGAGTAACGATGGTAACATGAGGGTTTTACACTAAACTAATCACATTTCATTCATGTTCTGTTTGCAGACAAAGAATACGCTCACCTTGTTGTACAGCGAATAAATCACAATCTAAACGAAAGTATGTTCGAGCTTAATGCCTTTCTGGCACTGTGTGAACTTGAGCAGAAAATTGTCAAAGTGGAACATTATGGTGACATTTGCCAGCGAGAACTAACGTCGGACGATTGTTGCCGACCGTGGTCCATTGTAAACTATGTGACGTTTCTTTCCAACAAATCGTCCTGTTTCGAGCTGAACGAGGAGGATGTTGCCATGGTAAAGACGCTACTGTACGACTGCTTTCAGTATTATCACAACATGAAGCTAAGCAACGACTGCATTGGATCGAGATGTATTGCACCGAGCGAATGCAAGCAACATAACGCCGTGTATAATATACTACACTATTTAACGAACGTGGATTTCATACGGCAAAATGTAAGCATAAAGATCAAAGTTTTTTTTGTTTTATCAAAAAATAATCCATATTTCTCTCTCCCCCTTTTTGTCAGGAATCTGCTGAATTTCTTAACGCCACTATGATATTCCTTCCGATTGCGAGAAGCATAAAATCGATGCAGTATTACCATAGCTTAAGTCATGTGTAAGTTTTTCATTTCATTACGAAGATATTTACAAAACTGGTAGCTTTATTGATCATGTTTGTTTGCAGTAATCTTGCCAATGATCTTGTATCGGTTGTTGCAATGGATATGGGCTTGAAAAACGCACTGTTCGATGAGTGTTTGCTGCGCGATGGTTGGCTGATCGGGCTCGGAGGCATATTCGTCGTGCTCTGTATGTGGCTGTACACTGGGTCACTGTTTGTAACGCTTATGACAGTAGTAGCGGTGGCATTTTCCCTAGGAATTGCTTACTTTGTCTATTCCTTCATATTCGAGCTTACATTCTTCCCGTTCATGAACCTGCTCGCTGTTATTGTGGTTGTAGGTTAGTATGAGTGATTCCATATCTCGCCGATGTTGAGGTTTGTTCTAATAGTAATATTACTTTCTTATGCTTGGACATTATGTAGGCATTGGGGCTGATGATGCTTTTATATTTCTGAAAATATGGCAATGTACGATCGCCGATCGTATGAAATGTGGCGGCGGTATCGTCATACCGATCGTCCCTTCCACGTCGTCCTGCAATTCTGAGGCAAGTGGTACGGCTGGAATACGCGGCGCTTCTGATACGTTGGTGGAAATCATGGGCAGTACGCTTCGTCACGCAGCGTTATCAATGCTGGTAACGTCCCTAACAACGGCGGCCGCGTTTTATGCGTCCTATGTTAGCTCGATAACGGCAGTTCGGTGCTTTGGGTAAGTTATTGTCGTTCGTTCTACTACCTTCACGTAAAAATAATTCCATTTTTATAGCATATTTTCCGGTACGGCTGTTATGGCGAATTATTTCCTTATGGTTACTTGGCTGCCGGCCGCTGTATCGATCGCAGAGCGAATATCCTGTCTGATGCTGCTGAAACCATTTGCTCGTGTAACGCATCGCTGCACGATTCCATTCATTTCGATCGCACACATTAGCAGACGTGTTGAGGATGCTATAATAGACTTAATTATTAACTTACCCTGGCTGTGGATTACCTTGCTCGGTAAGACTAGGCGAGGTAGCACATTACTATAATGAAGAAATATTAACTAGTTTCTTTTCCCTCGTTCAGGTACGATCGGCATTGCGAGTGGAATTTTGGTGCTACACTGGCCAAAGCTACGACTGCCGGACTCTCCCGACTTTAAGCTGTTCATCAGCAATCATCCTTTCGAGCGGTACGATAGTGAGTACAAGGATATGTTTTGGTTCGAGAAAATGTACACCGTAAGTATGATTGTTATTGATGGGGAGATTATTTTATACCAAAAATTACTCCAAAACGCGTTTTTCTAGACGACGGAAACGTTCAAAATTCCGCTCCGCTTCGTATGGGGTGTACTGCCCGTCGACCGTGGGAACTTTCTCGATCCGGAACAGCGCGGCGAGCTGTACTTCGACGAGTCGTTCAACATGAGCGCGCCGGAATCGCAACAATGGTTGCTACAGTTTTGTCGCCGCATCAAAAACCAAACCTTCTACCAGACGAGCTATGGGTTGCTGTTGCCGAACTGTTTCATCGAGAACTTTATTAGCTGGATGGCCCGGCGGTGTAACGATTCGATGGGTGAAATTGACCGGACGCCGTGCTGTGAAGTTTCACCCTTTCCTTTCGCACCGGAAATATTCGACCAGTGTTTGCCGGAATCGATCTCTTCGCTGTACGAGACACCGCGTGAATTTTTCATCCCAGGTGTGGCAGGACCCAAATTTGATCGCAGTTCGTTCGCGGTTGGTGTCGGCCAGCAGGGTACGGGACCGGTCGCCCGATTACCGCACCCGAACGATAAGATCGTAAAAGCGGTTGTGATTGAGTATGAAAGTACGCAAATATTTACCATGTCCTATCACGAGATCGAGCTGTTTGTGCGTACGGTCGAGGGATGGCTCGCTGAGCAGCTGCACGATGCACCGGCCACGATGGCCAATGCGTGGTTTATCAGCGAGCTGGAGTTTTTCGACCTGCAGGACACGCTCTCGACCGGCACGATGGTGGCAATCGCGATGGCAATGGCGGTCGCACTGCTCGTACTAATGCTCGTAACGCTTAATGTGTTGATCAGTCTGTACGCGATCGTGACGGTAACGCTTACGATACTCACGACGGTCGCGATGCTCGTTCTGCTGGGCTGGAAGCTGAACGTGTTGGAAAGTGTGGCGGTCAGTACGGCGATCGGGCTGGCAGTTGATTTCAGTCTTCACTACGGTGTTCATTATCGACTGTCGACCGAACCGGATCGCCGTTCGTCGACGCGCTTTTCCCTGCAGCGAATGCTCGGACCGACGGCAATGGCCGCAATCACAACCGGCATTGCCGGTGCGCTGATGCTGCCCTCGAGCGTACTGGCGTACATACAGATTGGTGTGTTTCTGGTGATCGTCATGTCGATCAGCTGGTTGTATGCGACCTTTTTTCTTATGAGTTTGTTGCGCCTGATTGGACCGCAGTACGGATTTGGCCAGTTTCGCTATCCCAAACTGCGGACCGGTTTGCGCGGTGGTGATGGTTGTAAGGTGACCACCCAACTGGATGCTGGCGGATCGTCGAGATTGGGTCACCATCATCACTATCACACGTCACACCATCATCATCAGGGCGTTGTGTCGGAACAGCTGCTGTCTAATTCGAGTTCGGCGGCCGGTGATTTGGTCGGTTCCGAATCGCACGAGCTCGATTCGCTAACGTCGAACTCGATCATCAAACCGATCAGCCTGGACATTGCGCGCCCGATCAACTTTGACCGGGCGTTTAAGAAAAAGTATTCACTGCCCCGGGAGCAGAGTCCTTCCACGGCTAGCGCGATAACGATGGTGTTGCCGGATGATATCGATACGAAAGGTGTTGCTAACCACAGTAGCGGACAGCAGTAGGGCGTTATGTTTAATGTTTCATGGTCATTTGGCCTGGTGAATGTGACAATGGTAAAGCATGAATATCATACACCCTGATATCCTCTTTATCTCCTGTAGCGTTACAATTTGTATGTACTTAGACCGACGTAACAGAGTTTAAACTAGAGTTTACTGTAGTAGGAAAAGCTTAACCACACGCCAATGGAATGTGTGCGTGTGTGTGTGCAGTAGAGATATGGTTTTTTTTCGTTCCCATTTTATTGAGCTTCCACAAACAATCATTACTTTTCTTCCCCGCCTGGTTGCCAAATAGCATTTATGGAGCCGTAGTTTAAATATCGCAATTGGTAACTTTAAGCGTTAAGTCCATTTGAAAACCACTACTATTATGGCCAAACCGACACTTAACTATAGATGGATGTTTTTAAAACTGCTGTTGTTCGAATTTAGTCTTCGTCCCGTTCACTGTCTTTTGGCAGTTAGGTGGAATCCAGTGGAGGAGAAACGAAAAAAAAAACACATTTAATGTCTGTCATCTGTGGCTGAAAAGATTGCGCGCAAAAAAACCGCCCCGATCTCACGTAATTGGTGTCTGTTGGTGAAGCAAAACCAGTTCTAGTAATTTAGCGAGCCTAACTTTGCTTCGCGAAACGAAATGTAATGCAATTAGAAAGCGGAAGCACAATTTTAAAATGGTACGGAATCGATCGAAAATTCCTGACACTATCGGACGATATCGCGCCAAAAAAAACCCAAGGCAATGTTTGCACGGGGTCAATTCATTTCGCAATGCAGGTAGCAAAAACAAATCGAAAAATTGCGTTACAACTAGGATACATATGTATGTTGTGAGAGAAAATTAGTGGAACCACTTTGTGATACATATTATATATATATATGAATATATTTACAGATCATTATTATTATGCGGAACGATTTGTTGGAAGAAACAGGTTTTACAGGCGAATCAGCAAAGCAACACGTGTGGGTGTGGTGCCGCCCGTTAATGTGTATAAAATTTAAAGCAAGCAACAAAGTTTGAACTATAGTAGTTGGACGAACGTACAAAAACAAAAATTACTACTTATTTTCGGAAACGGTGAGAGAGCTGCATTATAGGCAAATCGGGATAAGTCGACCATTCGACGATCTCGCAGTATGATGAGGACGATGATAATGGTGGTAACAGTGTAAGGAAATCAAATAGAATGTGAAATAATTATTAATCATCGGTTCTACGGTGTAATATGTGAAATACGGGGCCAGGCGGCATTGCAGTGCGTGTTTTTTCCATTTTTCTCATCCGAACACACATCGAATCATCGATGCAGGGGCGCCTTTTATCCTTGTACATAAAAGCACAAGATTGTGCTAGAAAAGATGATTTTTTTTAGCTATAAATGACCGATTGATTTGACCGCTTTATTGTGTCAATAATGGAGGTGGAGAGAAAGAGTTGGTGGTGGCTCGTGGTGGCAAAAGAGCAAAACATCGCTTGCACATCGGTTTGCACGTGTTGTGTATCGTTGTTTTGTTTTTTTGTTTTGTTTTTTGGCGAAAAAGGGTACAATCAATCCTTCTTAACTGTATCTGTTTTGCATTTATGTATATAATATATATATATATAACTATATGTATATATTTCTTCACATCCTTCTTAACGCCTACCTATTATGACAATTTTTGCACTTACGGTCTAGAAGAGAAATAAGAAGGACTTTTCGGGCGGGTGGAGAACAAACTGTAGTACACCGAGGACGAGTGGGGTGACGGGAAGAAGAGAGGATGTAAAACATAAAACAAACGCACGTCCTTAATACACGTAAACCAAACAGAGATGTTGTTAAAAAAGAAGGAAAAATCGATCTTGTGTACCCCCCCCCCCCCCTCCCTCCTAGCCTAGATTGATCTTTCCGCGTAAAAGGGGTTTGGGTTTTGTAGTACTTAATGTTTTATGTATTGTTTTCTGTTTTAAAATCTACCATTCCTACATTTCGCCGCGTTCCCGTTGTTTTTTTTTTACTTGATGCCTACCTGGCTCGCTTGATTCTACCACGATAAGAATTCGTTTAAAATAAGAACGGTACAGTGTGTCTGTGTGTGTGTGTGTGTGGGTGATTTTTTTTCCATTTTGTCACCATTTCTACCTTTCTTACGAAAAGTAGCTCGTGATACCTAGTGGGAAGATACATTTATGTACTTATGCAAATAAAACGAAACAAATGTTACATATAATAGCGTAATGTAGCTGTGCCCAACCGCCATCAACCAGGAGCATTTTGTCCAAAACAAACAAAAATAAAATGACCACCCCTAATATTTCCGACCTAACTTCCCAAGACCCCCTTCCTTCCCCTGCCTCTCTCTCTCTCTCTAACTGCTATATGCGGCTTTTTTACATTTTTTTTAGTTCATTTTGCTTCTTCCGTTTATCAAACATGTCCCATTTACCGCCTGTTTCGTGGCACTCACACCGTCATGCGTTTTCTCCTTGTTGGAGATGTGAATGTAGCAGCAATAGTAGCGTGGCGTGCAGTTTTAGAACCTTCCGACAGTTTTACGTACTACTGCTGCTTTCTTCATTCCATGAGACATATTCGCTTCATCTTCGGATCTTGGAGCGATCTCACATGACGCGGACGTGCGACGGCGATGGTGGTGGTGGTGGTGTTGGTGGTGCTGGTGGCATTTAAATGGCGGGGCCGATGTTTGCTTTCCCACATTGGCGCACATTACTCGCTGGTAGGATGCAGCACTACGTGCGGGCGTATGATTTCCTCTATATCCATCGACATGGTGGTATCATCTTTGCCGACCACTTCGTCCACGACGCCAACCACTTCATGCGTATGATGCGAATGATGATGGTGGTGATGGTGCTGCGTATGGTGCCCCGCCGTCGTACCCTGCGGATCGGCTGACGAGGAGGATGAACCACCGGTAGTGCTGGTCGTGGTGGTGATCAGCTCACTGCCACTGTTACTGCTCTGCTGCACGAAATCCATCTCCGAGGTAAGGTCTAACGTAGCGTTGGCCGTCGTCGAGGTGCTGCTATTAACGGAAGCGTTCGCGCCGGCTGTCGTAATGGCGACCACCGTTGCACCACCGCCAAGGGTTATCGTTTCACCGGCCAGCGTTCCGGTACTGCTCGTCGAACCGACATTTACCGTGGCGGTAATTTTGTGCATCTCGCCCAACTCCTCACTGTCCGACTGCATGATGAGGCTCTGGTCCGACGTATTCCCATTGGTCGGTTTGTTCGCGATGATACGATCACGCAACGATGGTTCGTGGTTGTGAGGGGAACCCACTTCCCGCACCTTTTGATAGTCCTCCGTAATGTGCAGTATGGCCTGGCAACCTTTCCGTCCGTTCCACGCACACTTCCACGCCGCAATACCGTTGCGGATCTTTTGCTGCGTCCGGAACCGGTACCCGTTGTAGATGAGAAACGTTTGGTAGCCGTCTTTCGTGACCAGCTGGTAATGGTTGCGCTTGTACGTCGTAACGTCGGTTAACCATCCGTCCCCAACCAGTATGTCGTTCGAAACCTTGCGCTTCGACGGTTGGTCGCGCGTTTTTTTCTTCTTCGCTGAGGACGACGAGGTCGAGGTTGCTTTGCTGCCCGGGCCACCGATACTACCGCGTGATGAGGTGTTTGCGACTACCGTCGTACCGGCGGTGGTGGATAAGATAGCGGGCGTACCATCGGTCGTCACCACGATCGTGTCCTCCTCGTGCGGATGGTGCTCCTGCGCTGGCTGATGATGCTGCGGATGATGGTGGGACTGTGGCTGTTGGTGCTGTGGCTGCTGTTTGGTCGGTGTCGTTTCGGGTGGATTTTCCGGCACCGATACGGGCAGCCCGTGATTGTGTTGCCCTATTTCGGCCACCACCTGTATGTTATCATCCACCTCGATCGCGGCTGGACACTGTATGTCGCTTCCGGATGCCACACACAACCAGATACCGATCTGGGCCGGTGAGGCGGTAAACAGTTGCTTCTTAAACTCGATTATATTTCCGTTCAGTGGTGGACCACCGTCGATCGAGATGCGCTGATCGAGCCCAACGTGTGGTTCATCGATCCCGCCCGCACCCAGCTCCGAGCCACTGCCGGCACCTGTCGCACCGTTGGAGGCGCTACTGTTCGTTGCGTCCGGTTGCATGCTGACGACGTTATAGATGGCCGTTGCATGATCAATCGATTTGCGCTTTTCGCGTAGAAGCAGATCATTTTCTTTCACCTTGTCCCTGAACTCGAAAAAGTCTTCAACCATCGTTACGCATTTGCCACATATGAACGAGCCCAGGTCCTCATCGAAGGTTATCTGCAAGTGATAGTAAGTAAACAATTTAACCATACGCTTAAAGGTGGATAAACACCGTTTATCCAATTTTTTTTACTACTTACCGCGACATTTAACAACTCGAGTATTTTCAGCAGCAGAGATTCATTTTCATTCACTGCACCCGGGAACAGCTCGTACAGTTCGCAGGCTTGTGCAAAGCACAACCGGCAGAACTGATTTTCCTGAATCTGTGTATGTAGCGGATCGATCTCCATTGTATCGGTACAGGAACACTTATCAAGGATCCACCAACCAACGAACAGGAAAAAAAAGCACTCGATCAATCCAAGCTGCTGCTGTTGCTGCTTGCCGCAGACTTTGAGCGACTTTGTTTACAAACTTCCGTTTGATATTGCAGAACCGTAATTGTTAAAAAAAAACAGGCTAGGAAAATAGCCGTTCGTGGAATGATGACAATGCGACGCGGCCTCCGCCGTACGGAGAAAATTAAAAAACCCACCGTGTTCAAGCTGAAACGGAACCACTTGCCATTAAAAATTGGTCCGTTGAGGCGTGTTTTTCCTCGCTTCTTCTTCTCTATCTGCGGATTTGTTTTGGAGTATTTACACGACGGAATCCCACCAAAAAAAAAAAATGTTCGATGGTTTTGACGGATCTTTGATGGAATGAGTAGGCTGGGTTTCGTTCCGCCCTTGTCTTTCTCTCGTGCTTCCTCTCGCTCTAGCACACGCGCGCGTCTTTACTTTTACACCTTTCCTCCTCTCGCACACACACACGCGGCGCTGAGATTTACGCTATGTTTCTTCTCCTTCTCCCGATGCCGTACGTTTGGTACAAGCGCTTTCGCTTTTTCCACACCGCTTTACCGTTGCTGCTCTCCTTCTTTCTCCCACAGGCTTTTATGTTTAGTTTTTTTCCCTTTTGGCTTCTCGTGCCTTTCTTGCAACACTTTCCAACTTGCACGGATCTGTGCGTGTGTTTGTGTGTGTGGGGGGAGAGTTGAGCGGGTGGTGGAAGAGAAGTTGCGATGAATGTTTTCACACGGTCACTGTACGTAGGGAGAGGGAGAGAGGTGAAAGGACAAAAACCGATTAGACGAAATAGACAGAACAAGAAGCAACACTACACCAACAACAACAAAAAAAACGCATCCCCTTTTTATCCCCCACACAACACAACTGTCACAGGGGAAGCGAAAGGGATGACGATGATCGCAGCATACAAAACTAAGCAAAGCAGACTGACTACCGCTGCGAACCCCGCAATCACCAAACCGTTCAGCCTGCAAAAAAGGGGGTGGTTGGGTTGAAGACCACTTACACTCCAGGTTGCATTGCGTCCCGACCGTGCCACGCGTAAAATTTGTTTGACAATAAACCAAAATACATTCAATGAAGCTTCATTTTCGCACCAGAGCTAGGAAAACGGTTTGCTATATTCATAAGGTCCGATTGTCTGTGGCATTTTAGTTGCTCGGAAGCAAATCGTTCATCACTTTCTAGGCGATCGTCACCTGCTACCATTGATGTTTTAAGCTGTCTGTCACGGTTCCTCGCAATGACAACGATGTTGCCGTCATCGTACACGCAACTGGACCGGAGCGGGACGGATGATGGAGCAGACACGGCGGATGGGTCAAACAAAGTGCAGCCACGATTGACCCTCCATTCGCACGGGCAATAATATATGAAACTTTACTAACTTCAACCACTTCTACACAAAAATCCATCTACCACGATCAAGCAACCCTTTAAAGAGTCCTTCAGAACACTCACTGTTTGATTTGTCTGTGGACGCGTCGGTCGGACCACACTGTACGATTGTTTTAATGACACATAATGCAACCAACGCAGAGCGCTGGACATACCAAATCTATTAGGCGTTCTATCGTTTTTGGGTCCGCGCGTACACACGCCGTATGTGAGAAACACACGCACAACACACACACAAACACACACATACAAACACATGCGCGCACTCCGCAGCTACAAACCACGGGCGCTGCTGCTGCTGCTGCTACTTTGCTGGGGTCTTCACTTTTCTGCCTCTACCGTCCCCGTGCGGCCAACATTGGAAACCCCTGTTGTTACCAACTTACGCAGAGCACAACCTGCATCCGTACGGGCTGCTCGCTGGATGATGATGCGTCGTATTCCGTACGCTACACACTTTGCCGCAATCGATTCCGTAAAGGGGTAGCAAATATATATTATAAACAAAAATATGTCCAGTCCCGCTTCGTGCCTCCTTGCGCCCAGCCGAGATGAACTTTGCTTGTTGGCAACAAATAGCAGCCCAAGTCAGTGTAAATTCAGGCCTCGTCGAAAGGCCCTTTTTGACAGCGGCAGGGAAGCACAGCGAATAATACAGGGTTTGTCAGGCCAGCTCGACATTTGGGGTGCAGCTGCTCGAGTTTTTCTCGCATGTGCGAAAAGCGAATATGGAAAATATATATGAAAGATCAATTCGAAGCGCTTGCGAAGCATTTCGAAAAAAATATGTTGTATTTCTTCGTATTTTCTTCGTTCAATTGCTCTTTCAGTTGCGCTGAATGCACGAATATTTATAATTTTTTTTAAATCGTCTAGCTTTCTTTACGGTGTTCGAGTACGATGTCGTCTCTACAATAATTTAACACGCTAAATTGTGATATCTGCGTTTGTACAATGCAGCCGCAATCGTAATTCGAGACGCACATTTTGTACTTTACTTTCGAGCAGACTTATCAACCCTGTAAAATTGACAGCTGTCAAAACCGCATTCGTACATGATTGCAATTGTGTTGGTGAATCGATTGCCATTACGAATTACAGGGTTTGATAACAACCAGACGATCAACTTTTTACATTTCTTTGAAATGATCGAAATGATGCTTGACCATTTCGTCCTGTACAAATGCTTTGAATATAACTTAACTAGCAAGGTTAAAGTAATATAAAACAGTGAATCGAAATTTTCACTGTTTTTAAGGGGCAAATAAAATTCTCAAGTCGAGTCATTCTTTACAATTTATAAATTAGGAATAACTCAGCTAAAGCATAGAGCGTCTCTGTATAATTGCACGTAATGGATTATTTGATTGATTTGATAGCATTTCACTTATATTACAATTGTAACAATATTACCCTTCGTCGAGTATACATTTACCTAGCCTTTCGATGCAACAAACTTTGCGTAATTATCGAGATTCCTCTACTCTCTTTCGAGAATGAACTACAAAAACTCTTCACTGGAGAATTTTGGGATTTGCCACACGAAACACGTGCGGTACCATATCGGCAAGGGTTCGGAACAACTCCTCGGATATGTCGTGTGGTAGCAGAAGCTGCAATGTGTTCAGTTCAGCTCCGCCCCAGCTGGCCGATTCTATCATAAATCCTTTGGCACATTTAAAAACCAATTCTGCTCGTCGTATGCACCAACTCACGGTCATATCCTACAAACAAACAGAAATGGAATTTAAAATAGACGAAATTTTGGTTGCAAAGTTTAATCGCCGCTCACCTCCGACATTTCGTGCCGCAGTAAAGCCGGAATGGTCAGCGTGGTGATGTCGTGCCTGCTGGAGATTTTCAATATGTTGCGCAAACCCAGTATCACAGGATGGCGGGAATTGATTTCACTCGGACTTTGGAATGTTTCATCCGATATCAGATGAAAGATGACATGGGAGTGAGACAGATTCGAATGGCGCGTAATAAATGCATCACCGGGTTTCACCGTCACCACCGTACGATCCGGTCGCCGTCCACCGGCAGCCGCTAGGCTTTGAGCACCACCCGCCTCCACTGCCGAACCGTGCTGAAGATTCCGTAAGTCTTCCTGTATCTTTTCGATCTGTCGATCGATCTGATCGAAGTGAAATTCGGTCGACATATTCGCATTGCGCCGTATCTCCCGGTCCGGTGTGATCGTACCGGACGGTGTCAGTACTACGATACCGCACAGCGAACTGGAATAAAGCCCCAACGCCACGTTTGGTCCACCGAACGATGCATCACCGTACAGGGGACTGCAAAGATCTGACACCCGGGTACTGAGAATGCGTATATTGTGCATGTGCTTCAGCTGGGACCCCAGATGGATGGTGAAACTTTCCTCCATCGAGGGTGCCTGCGTCGAAATCATCGACCATCGGTTACCGATCTGCGTTGGGCTCTCGGAATGGGCAAGAAAACTTTCATCCACATGCTGCGTTACCCAGTTCCGGTACTCGTGTTTCTGGTGACCCCGTGTAGATTCCAGCTCCGACTCACACTGCTTGCGGATCATATTCTGCATGCCGTACTGCTTAGCTAACATGTGATTGATGTTTTCCGGTGTAATCGATATGTCTAGCAGCTTAATTTTCGAATCTATCTCCTCCTGATGCAATGTGTTCATCGTGGTAATTTGCTGTGTCATCTGTGTGGCCAAGCTGGAAATGGTGCGCGCATACTCACGCTCTTTGCTCAATATTTCCGGCAGCAGTGACGAATGCACCAGCTGATGGTAGCTTTGTGCAAATATTTCCTCATCGGTGGGCCCTACCCGATCGGCAAACTCGAGTATCTCCTCCCGGTAGAGTTTCTCCATGTCCAGTGCCAACCCATCCACGTCGGGTGTTCCATTGCGAAATTTTTCCAGCAGCAACTCATCCCGATCGTCGTAGAACGTTTGATTTTCACGCTCGATAAACGTTTGCAGCGTGTGCAGAAGGTTCCGATCCGCCCGGAGAAACTTCATGATTGGATCCATCCGTACGGATACGATCTGGTGGCTCAGCTCGGCCACACTTCCTTTGTACGGGATTTCGATTGCGTACACCAGTTTCGCCGGTTTATCGTCCACGTTGGTGTATTCATAGTGAAAGTCTACGATTTTGCTCGGTTCCAGCTCCATCGAAGGTGTGTACCGTTTGCAACGCCTACCGTGTTTACTTGGGTGGTTTATTTACTCTTCATGCAGCTCGATGACGTTTGTGTGTTTTTTTTGCAGGGTTGCTGGGCAACCCCAGCCGCTTATCAGCTGGACAGGGTTGGGTACCGCATTTACTATTCAGCGGATTTTTAAATTGAAAAAGCGAAATGAAGTTCATAAATAAATGTTTATTCTCAATTCCATAAAAAAGTCCGGCCTATTTTATGAAGTTCTGTTCAGATGCACCAAAAGAATGATGCAAAATTATGTCCCTGTTTGCCAATTTTGTATCATTCCACGTGGACGTGTGTTGGTGTCGCCTTTTTTTAAATTTCTCTCACGTTGTATATTCTACAGCACATCGTCCAATGTACGCCGGTCAAAACACACAGAGAGCCAATTAAGTTTCTGAGAAACTTCCCCCAATGTTTGTACGCATTGCAAATATGAGTACGTGGAGGAGGTGGTGGTGGTGTTGGTAGTTGTGGCATTCTTACACACGTTTACAAGTATGTTTGTATACCCGCACACCACTATCCATACTCGCATTGGAGCGGTGGAGCGGCACATTCAGTTACACAATTGCGAACGGAAGCAAAAAGGGTCGCGGTGAGAAAGTTGCAACGCGAAAGCAACAGCAGCGAGGACCCATAGTTTCGCATAGGAAATCTATCCGCATCATTCATTCGTTTATCTCCCGCGAACGGTGGTGGTTTGCAGTGCTTCCAGTAGCTTTTAAGTGTGTCGTGTAATTACGTTCCAGCAAAACCAAAACCAAAAAACCAACCATGAGCATTTTCGCTTCGGTCGAATTGGGTCCCCCGGTGGAAGTGTTTGCCCTTAATAAAGCGTGCCTCGAAGATCCCAACCCCAACAAGGTTAATCTTGGCGTAGGAGGTAAGCAAATGTTGTATGTTGCTCTAGGTCGTTTTCCCATTGCATCACGTCCATTCCTGTTCTGCCAGCTTTTCCTTTTCCTCCCCCAAAATGATGGTGCGCCACTGTCAAGGTCAACTGAGGTCACGAAAGATTTGAAATAAATGTCTAATTTTGCGTACGGTGCGAAGTTGTTATGTGCGATATTTTGTTTCTTTTGCTGATTGCTAGAAATGCTTACGCAAACCGCAAGCGAAATTGCGAACACAACATCCCGAAGTGCTGTTGAAGCTGGGAACGGGGCAACAATATGCTCCTCCATCGTAGCAATCTGTTATCAAAGCAATCGAATGAAGCAATCTGCTGCTGTCAACTACCCACTAGATTCAATTGTTGTTTCTATGCTGTATCTTCTTTTGCCCGCGTGCTAATGTTACCGGCTCTTTTCAAATTCCTTTTCCTTTTCCAGCGTATCGTACGAACGAGGGCAAACCCTGGATTCTGCCGGTGGTGAAGAAAGCGGAAGCTGCAATTGTTGCCGATGGATCGCTGAACCATGAATATTTGCCCGTGCTCGGGATGGACAACATAACGAATGCGGCCAGCTCGTTGCTGCTGGGCGAAGATAACGATGCGCTGAAGAGCAAGCGAGCCTTCGGTGTGCAGTGCCTTTCCGGTACCGGTGCGTTGCGTCTTGGGGCTGAATTTTTGGCACGCATTCTTAAGCGTACTACCTTCTACTATTCCGATCCGACGTGGGAGAACCACCACAAGGTGTTCCTGTATGCTGGCTTTACGGAACCGAAAACGTACCGATACTGGCATCAGGAAACGCGCGCAATCGATTTTGCCGGCATGTTGGAGGATCTGGGAAATGCGCCGGAAGGTGCGGTCGTTATTCTGCACGCGTGTGCCCATAATCCGACCGGTATCGATCCGACCGAGGACCAGTGGAAGCAGATTGCGGACGTGTGCGAGAAGCGAAAGCTGTTCCCGTTCTTTGATTCCGCTTACCAGGGTTTCGCTAGCGGTGACCCGAACAAGGATGCGTTTGCCGTGCGGTATTTCGTGAGCCGTGGATTTGAACTGTTTTGTGCGCAAAGTTTTGCCAAGAACTTTGGCCTTTATAGTAAGTTACCGGTGGCGGATAAAGCACGTCATATAAGTGGGTTAATTTTAAAATGTTTCTTTTTCCTAATCTTATGTCCGTAGACGAACGTATCGGCAATTTAACGGTGGTACAAAAGGAGGCTACTACTAGTGCCGCTGTCGCTTCGCAGATTACGCTGCTCGTCCGTGGTATGTACTCGAATCCGCCGGCCTTCGGTAGCCGTATCGTGAGCCGGGTATTGAACGATAAGGAGCTACGCAACGAGTGGATGGAGTGCATCAAAACGATGAGCTCGCGTATCATCACCATGCGTAAGGCGCTTTACGATGAGCTCGTTGCACTGAAAACCCCCGGCACTTGGGAGCACATTACGAATCAAATTGGCATGTTTTCCTACACCGGACTCAACGGTAGGTGTGAAGAGACGTTGTTAATGTTTATCCCTCCATTTACCTAACCCCTCTTGGTCTTGTTTTGCCTTTGCAGAGACACAAGTCCAGATACTAATAAAGGAGTTTAGCATCTACCTGCTGAAAACTGGACGCATCAGCATGTGCGGACTAAATGAAAGCAATGTGGCATACGTTGCCCGTGCCATCCATGCCGCGGTAACCCGAGAATAGTACCCGGCACGACTCGGATGACTGGCAAACGCCTAAACATCACATGAACTGACCCAGTTTAAACAGCAATATCCCGAAACAACACCTCGACACACTGACCACATTTTGCACCACACCAGAAGAAGCCTTTAGTTTTGTTTTGCATTTCAATTATTTTGGTACACTATAGAGACACGGGTTGAAACTTATATTGTTAAACCACAAAAACGGAGCGATTTGTGTAGTATAGGACCAGTTTGTAGCACTGATAGAAGAAACCACAAAGACAAGCAATCACTATTTTTGAAGATAAGCGTAGAAAATGCGTGTATTTTCGGTACGCAGCGACAACAGTACAATACAATTTACACCACACAATAGCAGCAGCGGCTTGTATGCCGTGCAAATAGAAATCGGGAAACGGTTTTTTTTATATACTAATAACATAGATTGTGTTTGTAATGCGTGGCGCGATATTCGGAAACATTTATAAAATGTGCTTAGCGAAATTTTGTGAGGAATTGTAAAACCATTTTCTATCTCATGTTATGTCTTAAGCGCAACGCATCTACGCTCTGGCCCAATACAATGTATTAAAACGATTGCAAGCAGGCAGGTTCTATTATGTGCTCGCAATAAAGAAACAATAAAGCATAATATGCTCTTCAATTTATGAACTATTAAAATACGGTATTTATTTTAAGGGATGAATCGGTGGCATAAATGGTCAGAAATGGATAGAACTGGGATTCAAATCTATCTCGCTACAGGTAAATTATAAAATCAAAGTCGTGCAAATTCGGGAAATGGCAAGTGGCAGACCTCTCTTTAGGTTGTGGTGCCACAAAGAAGACTTATCGGGAGAAAAAACAAAACTTGCTTTTGAGTTTGGTTTGCGCATTTTATTTTAGCTCCAAAAATTTGGTTTCAATTAATCGTCCTATCGTGTATCTAGTGTTCTGTTTACTGCAATATGAGCTCGTGGTTCGAATGTGCAAAACACGGTTGTATATACTATTAATTTTGTTGTTGCAATTAGTCGATAATTAGGTGTAGCTTGCGGGATGGGTAGCACAGCTGAACGAGAAGATTTATTGTAGTTAAGTGGCATTGCAGTAAGTTGTACTGGAACTATTTTCATACACGATTTTCTTCTACAATTCCGAGTGAATATATGTTTTGTAAGCAAGGCGTGAGCGTTTGTTTTTATGCCAACAATAGCTCACTGCAAATGTTAGTCAGTCGGGCCTATTTTCGATGCACTCGAAGGCTCGATCGTATCGCTGCCATTTAAAATACTGACAATGCGCGAGAGGAGTGCAATATTTAGCAAATTATCACCTGACAAACATACGCTTGCTGCTTCTGTGCTGGTTTCTTTTTCCTTGTCCATATTTTGCTGGCTTGTATCGGTTTGTATGATTTTTTTGTCTACTCACAACAATATCTGTTACTATCTATTAAACTTTTTTTTTATTTGCTGTCTGTCTTTCCTCTCATAGGCGTACAATGGAAACAAAACAAAAAACGCACCCATCAATCACATTTTGATTTGATTTTGTTGTGTTTTGCTAAAAACGATTAGTGATTAAAAAAAAAGAAAATGCGTTTCTAGCTATATGTTTGTTGTTTTTTTTTGGGATGGTATTGTTTGTAGCGAGTCAATCGAATTCTGCACCTTGTGTTGGTTAATGATTCGATGAGCAATTTTACGCATTTTTCAATTACTATTGCGTTAATGTTTGATGATGCTACTTTTATATTTTCCCTTTGAATATCTTGACAGTACAAAATGAATCCATACAAACTTTCATTTCTATGGAGTATGGAAAACGTTTGCGAAACATCTGCCTTCCTATAAACAAATGTACTGTTCAGACAGCACAGAGAACATACACAAAAGCTGTACGTTAACATTTAGAGCTAGTCATTATGCAAACAAACAACAAAAAAACTCACCAGAAATTGCCACCTGTGCGCTCCTCAAATACTAGAGTTATCATTCGATTCGATTCCTTACTATAGTTAACTTAAAGCTACAAAAAAAAACCGTGTGACGTGCGTAAATAACAAAACTCAATACGTTAATGGAGTGTAACTGTGTTGAAACAAATAAAAAAAAACGAACAAAAAAAAGTGAAAATGGTAAAAAAGAAGTCAAATATTATATAGATGCTACTGATAATAATAATAATAATAATAATAATAAAATAGTAACAAATTAATACCTCACAATAATGGTACGCTCTAACAATAATGGACGATTTTCTGAGTGCTGTGTCTGTGTGTGTTTCGTGACTGCTTCGCATTCCCAATTTCCTTTTTTTCCTTTTTGCTTCACCTTTTGATTCCTTCGCTGTTCGTACGCATTCGTTACACAACCGCAATCACCTACCTACCAATGTTTCATTGTTAATAATGTTAATAAATAAATATATAAATGTCTGTATACGTGTCTCTCTCTCTCTTTCTGTCTCTCTTCCCCTCCCTATTAAATCATCTTTGTATCCTTTCCATTCGACGCTTCACGTACGTGAAGCGCTACACGTTCACGGCAAATGGAAAGGATCTATCTAACTACGGCATGTTAAAGCTAATCATTTGTTGCTCTTATACTATCGTTTAACACGAACCCACTGTCGGTTTTTCCGGCAGTCACTTTTGACCACGGTGCGAAAACATGAGTTTGCTGGATAACGTTGGGCCGAAAAGAAAACCCCGGTACCAGCAGCAACCAAAACAAATGGTTTCTAACAAATTTTTTCCCCCGCCTAATCGTAAATCACTTGCCTGGTTGATGTTGTACATCGTTCTTGTCTATCGTTCTTAGCTGCCGGAAAGCTGCTGTTACTTTCCACAAAAACATGCTGTTATTCTGGCCACAATCGTTACATCGTATTGTTGGCTAATGAGCGGCCCGTAACTGGAAGGTAACGACGATCGATCTTCCATTTCGTTTCGATCCTTGCTGCCATTATTGTTGTTAATGTTACAGCTAGCGTTATTCTTATTGTTACCGTGATTATTTCTATCAGTATTGCTAGTCAAAACAGTGACAGTGGTGGTGGTGGTGGTGGTGTTGGCCGTTGCCTTCCCAGCTCGAGAACCCTTTGTTGCCTGTGATCGTTGCAGCAAAGATAGCTCGATTGCGGTAGCCCGAAGCTACCACCAATCTCATTTGATCTTCCGTCCCGGTAGGGTTGGGCTTTCCGGTGGTGTAGTACCGGTTACGCCACCAGGTCCAATCACGGCAGTCGAATTCGACAAACCAACACCGTATCGGTCCACCGTGCTTGATCCACCGGGAGTGATCATACCTCCGCTAGGTTGGTTGCTAACTTTCCCTTTCGGCACTGCCTTGAACGGATGGTGCAGCTTGCGCAGCGGTCTTGGGGACGGTTGATCCAGCGATACGGAAGCAAGCGTTTGCTGTGTTACCTCACGGGCCGTTGCAACCATTTCCGGATGGTGTATCCAGGCTGCAAAGCACATTAAGGAGGGTAAGGAGGAAGGAGTAGTGGAGGGATTTGAAATTAGTCCTATTGCGGTAGACCGGTTTCCATTAATCACGCGCAAAAAACCCACTTTTCGATGGTCCACGGCTGTGGTGATCGATCAGGGCAGCCGCCAACGGTGCCGGTGCATTCGTACCAGCAGCGATCGATGCTCCGGCCGTTCCGCTAGGTCCACCACCTACTTTGCCACCGCTCTGCTGCGCAATCGGACAGAAGATGCGCGCTGTAAAATCTTCGAATGTACTGTTTTCCCGATGGCGCAACGCCACTGTGTCGATGGATCGGTTGCGCTCTTCGTAACTGAAAGAAAATAAGAAACGGACATTTCATTAGTAAAACGATCGTGCTATCTTACTGGGGTTTGTCCTTTAGCAATCATTGCTACACTTACTACTGTTGGTACAGCGAAAGAGAACTTCGCTTTGCCCGACTTGCGTTGATCGCTGATGCTCGCACCAAACTAGCCAAACAAGCACCACCAACAACCATCTCGTCCGACAGTGGACCAAACCATGGTACCTCGGGCTTTTTGTTTACCGTCACCCGAAACAGACCACTCTTCAGCGGATAAATGACGATCAGCACGTCACAAAACTCGGTCGGCAAAATGTCCCGCCGATAGTCACGATTATGTTCACTCCACACGATGTGTACCTCATCATTGCCCAGGTGACGCGTTTTGTTCAATATCGCTTCCGGTGTATCCGATGGCATGCGTGTCGAGACGTGATAGATCACCTCCAGGAACGGGGTCGCATAATAGGGTGCCGTCTGACCACAGCCCTGACGTGGTAGCCCGCCGAGAAAACCATTGTGCGACTCAAGCTCGACCTCCCAGCCAAGCGCCGATACAAACATTTCGTAAGTACTGCTGCCACAAGCGTTCCGCAGAATGCTGCCTTTGTCCTCCTGCCCGTTGGCCACGTAAATCACAGCCATCTTGTGCGTTTCGCGGCACTTTTGATTATCGAGATTGCGCAACTCGCGCAGCAGCTTATCGGTGCGCTGGAGCAGATGTGTTCGTTTGCGCCGTTCCCAACCGGCTAGACCGAGCTGGTTGAAGAGAATGCGCCCGAGTTGGAATGGTTTCGTCGTGGTGGTGGTGTCAGCTGGTGGCTGTTGTTGCTGGTTGCTTTGCATAGCGTTGGCAGCTCTTGTTAAGGTACCTGTTCCTGGTTCGTCTGCGTATGATTGGCCGGGTGAGTAGCTACCGTAACCACTGCTAGACACAAGCGTTGGGTATGATGATGTTCCACCAGACAACGATCGTTCAACATTCAGCAGACCGTTCGTACCGGAGTTTTGGCGTGCTACAGCTTCCGCTTCGATTGTACGTTGGTTTAGAATGATCGAAATAGTTTGCCCTTCCAGGCCAGCTCCCAACGGACTTGGTCCGGCTGTGTTCAACGGTATTTCTGAACTGTCCAAACATTCCGGGCTGGTATAGCCGATGTATTGCAATAGCTGAGGAATGGATAAACAATACAGCATTAAATTAAATGAAAAGTAATACATCTAAAACATTATAACGGACAATGGAAATCCTTGGAGATTTATCAGGGTTTTGGGCGTCTTTTTTAATCGTAAAGTAATTCTCTGTCTCTCTTCTTGTCTTTTAACGACCTTACAGGGTCACGCCGGCCATTTCTGGCTTACTAGACTTATTTTTACCACGTAGCCGGATAGTCAATCCTTGCTACGGGGGGACGGTCAGGATGGGATTTGAACCCCGTCCTGCCGTGTGCATCGGCGCCGTTTATCACATGCACCACCGGGTCGCCTCGGTGGAAGTAAAGTAATTATTAATACAAATTAAAAGGAAGGTATTGTACCTCATTAAAAGGAATAATCAATAATCAAACATTTCCCTTTTACTTACGTCGTCCAGTTGATCCAAATCTGGCGCCAAATCCTTTGCAACCGGCAGCTGATGCACCGGCCGATGGCGCAGAGTGTGCCGCGGACCATGCGACATCGGCAATCCAATAGCGGTGGACATTAGCGGATCGATCGAGGTACTACCGCTGGCAAAATGTCTTCCCGCCACGCTATTACTTCCCGCCAACTGACCAGATCCCGTGGGTAATGTTGAGTAGGCGTAGTGCCGCGAAACAGGCGCTGAACTTTGGAATGTTGCATTTCGTTCGTAATCGACCGGTCCCGCCGATGGAACGGATAGCGATGGTTCTTGATACAGTATCGAGGCATCCCAGCACGCTTTCCCGTTCAGATCACGAAGCAGCAAACGAACCTGTCGGTTTGCGGTGAGCAATCCGGCGGTAGCACCACCACCGGGTAGCTTTAACGCAGGCAGTTCAATAAAGCTTGCCACCAGTTCCGGACTTAGCATGAGCAGTTGTAAATTGGGCGAAGCTAAGACATGCTCCATCGCATCGACGCGTGCACCCGCAATGGAGTTTTCACGCTGCAACGTTGCAACGGACGGACCCGTACCGGTGCTCGGATGAACGGGTACCGTGCCGACCGATACGCTCATCAAATCATCCTGCTCATCTACCAACGAACTGAGCCGCGTTGCGCCGATACCCATCGGGAAGTGTCCGAGATTGGTGATGAGATGCATTGCGACCGTTTTAGCGCACAACCGAATCGCCGACTGACAGCTGGCGATGGATTCGGATGTTTGATATGGTCCGGACTCACCCATACCGCTCTCCCGCACATCGTCGACCACAATGGTCGAGTCAAAATCTTCGTCGGTGGTAAACAGCTTAATGCGTTCGCCATTCTGCAGTCCGGTGGCTATTTTGTACAGTATGCGAAACACGATCAGTATAAGCGGCTCCGTCGAATCGTGATGCTTTGGTTGTTGTAGTGTGCGAACCGAGAAGGACATGCAAAGCTCACCGAGTGTCAACAGCAGTGAAGTTAGAACCGTTTTATCCGATTCTTTCGGATGCGGCACATTGTGAATGTCCAGCGAGAGACACACCGTGTCGATGATCAGCTGCGGCAGACGCTCGATCTGTTCGATCCGTGCCCCCTGTTCGGCACAAAGTTTCAACGTTTCCGACGCTAGACGGGCGATTGTGTGATGCTTAAATTGGAGCGCCTGTAGAATGACCTGAAATGCTTCGCGGATCCGCGGATTGACGCTGTGCGTTACAGATTCACGGCGCGAACCAGTTTCGCTGCTATGGTGGGGAACTTTTAGTTTAAATGCAACCTCACCGTCACCAGCCTGCTGGCCGCTTGGGTTAGTTAGGTTCTGCAGTATCCACTGGCCGAGCGAGGCGATTGCAATACAGCGCGCTTTTGCTGTCGGTTCACGGCGTGCACAGCGCAATACAACATTCAGCACGTGCTCTTGTAGATCGGGACATTCCATCAGATCGATGTGTGGCTCGGACGGTTGCAATACGGGCCCTGGGAGGGAAGTTCGGGGAAAACACAGTAGCGATCCAAGCAAACCGGCCACATGGGCACGTGGAGCATGAGGGCCTGTTTCCGAGGATGTGAGCACTACGGTTGCTGCATGGACCAGATCAAGCAGCAGAAGCGTATGTCCCGGAAGCAACAGGCTCAAAAATCTTGGCCCACCTAAATAACGTAGCGCAGTGTAGGCCATTGCACGATCCTCCCCGGTCAGTGCTTGATGCAGCGCATGATAGAACAGTGGCAGCTGATGATTGCCCAAACTGGCACCACTTTGTACGATCGTGCACAACAGCTGCATCGCGTACAGTTTACCTTGCGCGTACTGCGCATCGAGAGCGAGCGCACCGTAGCACCACGGGGCCACTAGTGCAACGGGCGGTACCAAATTCGTACTGGCGGACGGTAGTGTAGCAGACGATGAATGTCCGCTTCCATCAAGTGAAATGCCTTGGTTCATGCGGATCTTGATCAAACTTTCCGTCATGCTGACCAAATACTGATACACCTGAGCGTGCAGCTTCGGATTAAGGATCTTGTTCACGTCCCCGAGTGCACCGAGCATGCGGCGCCACATCACGGCCGCTACATCCGGCAGCCAACCCTTGGCCGTGCCGCCAGCCAAAATCGATCGCCGATCGGCCGTCGTTGCCATCGATGAAGAGGAACCACCGAACGACTGGGGATCATCCTGCGTATCAATGCTGGAACTGTCAGCAGTAAGCGCATCCGCTATCTGCATCGGAGAGTCTTTGATCGATCCACTCTCAATACCGCTCGATGCCGTCGGTGATGGACTGCGCGATCCACCACCAGTTTCACAACTCGTTCCAACACGATGATGCCGGTAACCGTCATCATCCGAGTGATCTTTTTTCGCCGATCCACCCGCGCCAGGTGGTCGAACGGAATCGAGCGATACGGCACGGCGCAGAACGCTACCAGCCCCAGATCCTCCGTGCCCTTCACTACCGAGCGGTATCACTTCGGTACATTCGGAAAACGAAGCCATTTCCAGATTTTCGCTGCTAATGCTTAGGAATGTCGATGTGTTGGAGAGCAACCGGGAAAAGGAATGATCAGCACCGTGATGATGTTGATCTGCTGCGACAGTTTGCTCTCGCGCATTGCTTCCCATCGTTAGGCCAAGTCCGGCAATGCGCAAACGACGCCGGGCACGTGATTTACGGAACGGAGCAGACAAAAGACTTCCCTCGCTGTAGCTTCGATTCAGTGACGGTGTGCCCGGTATGCTGCGGGGGTTCCCCATCCGCATACCTCCTCCTCCTCCTCCGGTAGTGGACGTAATGGTTGATGTTGTCGTGACCGTTAATGGACCACCGGAACCATTAGTTAATCGATCATTGCCGCCACCATTGAGGTTGCCACGCATGAGTGTTGTAGTAGCACCACCATCGGAAGGTACCGAAGCGACCACATTACTTCCATTCGTAAACGTTATATCATGCATCGCGGTACCATGCCTGTCGGAACTGTTCACTCCACTTCCGATTCCATCCCTTCCCATCACGGAACGACCGCTCTCGCTTGCGGTCCAATTGGACGGTGTTCCACGCTTTCGTTTACCTTTCTGCTCTGCCAACCGATCCAGCGGCAGATCGGAAAGGTTTATATTGTAAACTTGGCGGGCAAGGACGCGCGTTAGCGTCTGCATCGTTTTATCCCACTCGACGATCAGTTCCTCACGGTGCGTTAAAGACGATAGCACCTTTAGAAAGCGATCCCACAGTCCTGCGTTGACCGGAACGTTCGTATGGGCACGGATCCACGTAACAATCAGCGTCTGAAAGATCGGTTGCGCCAACCTTCCACCGAGATTGTTCTTCTTCGCATTCGGAGGCGAATTTTGCAGAATCACGGAAGTGACCTGAAGCAGTACGAGCAACAGTTGCTCCCACGTTTTCGCTTCCATGCGCGTCTTCATGACCATCGTGCGGTAAATGTTTAGCACACGCTTACAAATATCGGTCTGCTCGTCGAGCGGCGTTGCGTACCCGTCCGCGTTGGTTTTGGATTGAAAGTGCAAATTCAAATGTGCCGTATTGACCATAAACACGTTTACCGCGTTTGTTACGAACACCTGCAGCACATTCTGCAAACCGGCCCGTATAGAACCATTCTCCTTGGTCATCATCATTGCACCCAGGTAGGAATCGGTACGCAACCGTTGGCTACCGGGTCGACTATTGCTGGCGGTTGGGGAAATCGTCTCCAGCCCTGGTGGTCCGAGCACGGCGCCACCACCACCACCACCGGGCGATCCTCCTCCTCCAACGGGTAAAGCTTCCAGATCCGGTTCCAACAGAAACGGTGGCGGTGGTATGCTGCTCATCCAGTCGCGATACACGGAGATGGCGATACGCATCGCTTCAATCTGCGACTTGGAGGTGAAGGCCATCAGGAAAGCCTGCCGGTAGATTTCGTGCACAAAGTTAACCGTCTCCCGGCTCGAGTACAGTACGTCCCGCACTAGCTGCGTTTGTGTGTAACCCATGTGGCGCAAATTGGACAGCAAACTGGCATGATCTAACGAACCACCACCGGCTCCCGCACTCGGTTCGTCCTCAATCGAAAGAATCTGCTCCAACTTGCTGTTTACGTGCCGCTCGTGCGTATACTTCGCAATCCATATGATGAGCACCACGACGCACGAGCTCATCACCTCTTCGCGCTTCGAAACGCTCCGGATGACGGGTAGATCGAGCTTCGGCTCGTACACCGACGTGCTGTAGTCGAACGAGGGACAAAACACGGGCAGGTACTGTTCGCGGAACTTTGTCAGCAAAAAGTTAAACGTTCGTATGTGCCGCTGGGGACTGTTGTCGCGCCATTTCAAACACCCGCAGGACTGCACCATGCAGTCGAGCAGAATTTCTAGCCCATCGCGTGGATCCGGTGCCGCCGTCCGTTCGCTCGAGCTCGGTGGAATGAGCGGTTGTATTTCGGGCGACTTTACCGGATGGGTGGCCGTCGTATCGTGGAACACGGACCCACCGAGTTCACCTTTTAGGTTCGGGTGGTTCAGCAAATCCGTAGCGATAAACTCACTGTCGGATGGAACGGCCGGTGCATTTTTGCCACGCTGCGGTACCGACAGTCCGGGGACGAGCTCGGTAAACATTCCATGCACGAAGGGCGGTGCATTGTCACCGAGGGCCTGATACCAGAGGAGGAAATATTTCACACCCTCACGCCGTAGCTTTACGCTGTTGCCGTAGTGCAGTAACTTTGCAAGGATGCGCCCGAGCGAATGACACTGCCATCGGCGCTGGACCAACTCTGGCAGCAGACATAGTATTTTGCTCAGCAGCCACAACGATCCGTCCAATTCTTCCCGATGAGTTTTATGTACTAATTAAGGATCAGGGATAGGTAAAGAGAGAGAGAACTAATTAACAAACTTTCGAATGAAAGTGTTTTAATAAATAAACAAAAACAAACGAACACATTTCAGCATATTTCTACTTCAAATAGCTGCGTAAATTGTTTAATAATGTTAAACAAAGCCATCAAGAAAAACAATTGTAGTTACAAGATAACTGTTAGAAATGACCGTCATGAAGTTAAATTACGTTATATTAGCTGTAGTACTTATTATAACCAGGCAAAATGCTTATAATGGCAAACAAGATGAATTTATTGTTGTATGAAAATATGTTTTTATGAATATTGATAATAACGTGCATATAAAATCATATCCTTCTTAACATATCTCTCTCTCTTCTTGGCTTTTAACGACCTTACAGGTCACGCCGGCCATTTCTGGCTTACTAGACTTATTTTTACCACGTAGCCGGATAGTCAGTCCTTGCTACGGGGGGACGGTCCGGATGGGATTTGAACCCGGTCCGGCCGGTGTGGACTGGCGCCGTTTATCACATGCACCATCGGGCCGCCCCTTCTTAACATATATAAGACATAAAAAAAACATATGAAGCATGTATTAACAAATGAAACATGCAAACAAACGTTTTCTACTAATCATTAACAGTGGCAAGCAACACTAAGAATTTAGCAGCGAACTCCCAAAACACAGCGTGTTCCGTCCACTTACCGATGTGAAAGGATAGTTCTGGTAGAGATACATAATACATCATACATCGCATTTGCGAAGTGCACCAACATCACATTTTTGGCAATAATTTCAGGAATGGTCAAATTTTGTGGTTTTTTGTTGCCGGAATTTGGTAGTGTATAAAGATTGTACAACATTTAACGTGCATCGGACGTGGTCACATTTGTCATTCATTCATTCAACAGTAAAGTGTAGTGATGATTAGTACAAAAGTATTTTTTGTTTTGATTTTTTGTTTTGCAGGATGCGCAGACGACATAAAGAAAAGGGAAACGACAAAAAAGAAAGATGGAAGGGAACAGAACAGATAAAAGGTTTAAATCCTATCCTATTGCTCCTATACGTTGCCATAGTAGCAGCGTGGGTTTTTTTCATTTCTTTTTTTATGGGTTTGGTGACATTCCAACAGTGTATGCTAATATGTGTGGAGAGCTCCAAATTTGGCGAAACAACCCGGTGGGTGTTTGCCGTTTGTTTGAGATGGCCCGAACTGGAAGTGGTCATGTAACCCCGCCGTGACCATGAACCAACACTTACCACGCTGCTTCAGATTCGCCTCGGCCTGTACGAAAGTGTCGTAAAGGATGTAGTAGACGTGACTGTAGTTAGCTTCGAACAGATTTTTTGCCTCATCGCTGTCCACGTGTTCTGCAAATATAAATGAAAGAAAACAAGAGATCCAATATAGAGACAATAAAACAGACAAACCAAAATGATCGTTCCGTGATCGGTACGCAAAAGGGGACATTCGGTTTGTGTTGCATATTAAACAGCAAATGGATGGGTTCGAATGGACGCGGAACAGTAGTTGTTGGTCGTTTTGGTTCTCTCTCAAGGGTGGTATTTCTTTGCATTCCACCAGTGGGTGTGTGTGTGTGTGTTTGCGTGTGCATGTATCGTCATGGTGAGGGCGATGTTTGATGCTAACATTAGCAAGTATCGGGATCACTTCTGTACCATCAAACGATGATCAAACAATGGATCAACTTTTCACATCCCATACATATGCTAGTTCGTCTGCGTACGTTGCTGCGAACCATGAACTTGTGGTAAATGGATTGTTTACGTTTTTTATCGTCGCTCTCGCGATCTTTGCGCTCTTTGTGCTCTCGCAACAGCCGCAACTCTGCACGCTACAATAAACATGCGAACCATTTTTCTTCTCACAGCTGCTGCAGCAGTTTTTTGTGTGATGCTCGTTTCTATTGCTTTTACTACCATCCTCCGTTCGCATCTACGGTAGAGGTTGTATCGCTCTACATTGGTCTGTGTTGTACATCGTCGCGCTCGCCTTCCCCCACCTCCACTCCACTGGGGCACTATCCACATCCACCAACGCAAGCATGAAAATCTAATTGTTTAGCAACGTGTGCGTACTGTGGAGCAATCGTCGATTGGTATGCACACACTCCAGGAACGGGATAGGTTCATATGTTTCACCTCATTGCCCGTGACTCGTCAGCACCAGCGGCTAGCAGGCCCAGAACATGCATGCACAGGTATGGGGGCGCGTTTGGGAAGTTTGAAAACATCGCATACAGGTGTGATTCATGTCCACTTTCCTCGTTGCTCCATCATCAACTCCAGCGCCTGCTGGCGACGTGTACCACCGACCGAGATATGTAAATTAACCAACAACATTCGCCGTCGTCAAGCCTACCCGTGCAGGAATCGACCAACCAACCAATGCTTGCTGTGTTTCTGCATCCTAGGAGATTGATAGCTTATATTTCGATAGATTCCCGAGCTTACCGAGTATAGTTTTCAGATGTCGCAGACGGGCAGCGGAATCTTTCTTGCTGTCTTGTATTTTTTGGGTCGACTTTTTCAAATCGATATTGGCCTTTTTGGTGAACATGTCGAACTTTCCACTGGTTTGCTGTAGCACTAGACCATTTAAACACCCGATACGACGGAAGGTTGAACAGCAATCGTCACAATATATACACTAGTCACTACACTACACAATGCACATCGAGCGGATTAGCACATTCAATACGCTAGCAGAGCGACCGAGAAAACAAAAACAAATCCTCCATGGTGGTGAAAACGGAACACGGCCAACCAGCTGCAAGCGCTTTGGATAGTTTTACACCACATGCATTGCGGGCCAGTTTGCTTTGCGCGGTACACGCCTAGCAATTTCGCGAAACCAAATTATGGTAAAACATATGAAAACACCAATTCACGAAGTACAAACATACACGCACGAGAGCTACGTTGTTGCGGCCGAGCTGCTTTTCCAAAAAATTAGTGTTTCGTTCCTCTTGGCTACATCATCGTAATGACGTGCTATACTCCCTGGTTGGTTGCTTGGCGCTGCCAGTCGATATGACAGTTGTGGGTTGTTTTAATGATGGGAGGAATTGTTTGAAAAATGTGTAGAAATTCGTCGATTTTTTGCATGTTTCATCAATGGAGATCAATTTTGAAACGAACTCGTGCATCATTAGTTACATTTTTGATAAAAGAAACAAACAAAGGATATAGAAATGCGAAATTTATGTTCCATAATGAAGTAAATAATAAATAAATGACACAACAAATGGTCCTTGAGGGCAACCAGTGTTTAGCCGGTTGCATAAACAAAACGTTCTATTGAAGGTGGCGATGTAAACATTATCAGATGTTGGCGATTCCAGTTCGCGATTGACAGTCAAAGCGACAACACGCGAGAAGATAGTGCAGAACAAAGTGAAAAAAAAAGAGGGAAAGTGGCAATGGCGCCGAATCAATGTGCTACCTTTAGGGTAGAATTTGACAAATTAAAGAAAAAACCCAGCAAGGGAGAAGTGATGAGTTTCCTCACAGAGGAACTAAAGTTGGATCCGCAAAAGTTGGTAAAAGTCCAACTGATGAACACCGCCATGACGGCGGTCATAGAAATGAAGACCGCGTGCGAAGCACGACAATTCGTGGAATTCCACGACGGCAAACACAGCCTTATGTGTGACGGTGAGGAAGTAAAAATTCCAATCCGATTGGACGACAACTCCAAAGTTGTAAAAATAATGGATTGTTCATCGAACATATCCAACAACGATATCAGTGTACTCTTGGCCAAATATGGCAAGGTACAAGAGGTCAAGGACCTGTACTGGGAAAGCCCCTCGCCTTTTGCGGGAATTAAAGATGGAAACCGTGCAGCAATAATGCAGGTTGAAGTACGCATCCCGTCCTTTGTTTCGATCAAAGGGGAAAGAGTCAAAGTCAGCTATAAGGGACAAGAGGCAACATGCCAATACTGTGATAAGCAGGTCCACTACGGGGTTACTTGCACCCAAAATCGCAAGAATAATGCTAGCAAAGCAACTGTGAATAACAGATTATTCGCGGAGGTAGTACGGGATGCTACGGTCGCAGTGACAAAGAAAGTAGACAGAAGTGAGGAAATAGAAAAGCAAACCGTGAACAAAATGGCGGCCCCAAAGTCTACTGGAACAAAGCTCCAGAGAATGGACTATGATAAAGAACACATCAGCAAGATGAATGCTTGTGGAAAAAGAGTAGGCTCGGATAGTAACAGCTCGTCCGATAATGAAACAAGTGAACAAAAAAAACGATTTCACAACCAAAAAGAATAGAAAAATAAATCACCACACAAATACTAGAAAGAACTTGCATTATACACGGTTAATAAAAAAAAAAAAAAAAAAATACTGTTAAAATAAGATGACAGAAAACATCTCCATTCTACAATCTAATATTACGAGTGTAAAAAAAAACAAAGAAGAATTACAAAGAATTCTAAACGCCCAAAATATCACAGTAGCTTGTATCATGGAAACATGGCTAGATAACACATCCATAAAAAAGGCGAATATAACAAATTACAACACAGTAACAAGCAATAGAGAAGATGGATATGGTGGAACTGCCATATATATTAGAAAGGACATAACGTACAAAGTAATAAACAGATTCCATTATGATGAGGAAATACAGATCACAGAGATAGTAATATCAAAAAACAATTTTCATATAATAGCAATATATGCAGCGCCCAACACAGATATACTAAAGTTGAAAGCAATGATAGTAAAAATATTAAATGATCCAATATACTGTAAAAAAGTGATCATATCAGCTGACTTAAACTGCCATCATTCGGCTTGGGGAAACCCATATGATGACAGAAAAGGAAAAATACTCTTAGAAGAAATAGAAGACACGAAATTCGTCATGTTACATAACAATGAAATAACATTCGTTCCAACAGATAACACAAAAAGATGCACGGCAATTGACATTACCATAATAACAGAAGATCTAATAGGGAAATGTGTGAGAGAAGTATTACAACACCACATGGGAGCCTCAAATCACAAAACAATAATAACACGAATCCAAGAAAAAGTTTGTGTCAGACATAAAAAAATTTTAAACAAAAGTAAAATACTTAAAGATATTAGTAACATGAACATTACTAACAACACTACTCCGGGTGACATATGCAGAAATATAAATAGAACTATTAAAAAAAACAGTAGGATTTCAAAAAAACAACCCCGCATATGGTGGAATATTGATACAGAAAAAGCATGGAAGGAAAAAAACCAAAAGAGAAAGGTATATAATGAAAAAAGAACAATTCAAAATGAAATAGCATACAAAAAAGCATTAGCTAAATTCAGGATACAAAAAAGAATTAATAAAATCAAGAGATACGAAGAAAAGCTAGAACAAATAGACAGGAATACTAACACTACTGAATTATGGAGTTTAATGAGAAGAATAGAAGGAAAAGAAAATAGCAAAGCAGCAAATATTATCGAAACTAGTATAGAAGCAGCGAAGGAATTTCTGAAGAACAATTTCCCAAAAAACTCCAAAAGGAACCAAAACAGATATAGAAACATACCTACACCAGAAGATATCTTAAATGAAACAAACTGGCAGAAAATTATTATGAAAAAGAAAAATACAGCACCAGGTGTAGACAATATTTCTTATGAAATTTTAAAAAACCTTAACCAAGAGGCCACAAAAATATTAATCAATGAGGCAAATGAAATGTGGAAAAGGGGCAAAATAAAAAAAAAATACAAAAGGATGAAAGTTATAGCAATCTCCAAGCCAGGAAAAGATCCCTGCATGGTTATAAATTATAGACCAATAGTGCTAGAACTAACACAAACAAAAGTTATAAATACGGCAGTATTAAAAAAATTACAAAACCAATGTGAAACAAAGGAAATCATTCCAAAAACATCTTTAGGATTCCGAGCAAATCACTCAATTAATCAGTGTGTAAATTTCTTAGTTAATGAGGTAAACCACAACAGAAGAAGAAAAAAATTAACAGGAATCATATTTGTCGATCTGGCCAGTGCCTATAACAACGTTAAAACAGAAACTCTGATTAAAATTCTAGAAGAAAGTGAAATATCTTTAGACATCATAAGATGGATAGCGGAGTTCTTGAACAATCGCACCATCGAAATAACAACTGAGAATAAGACGATAAAAAAGCTAGTGTCGGACAGCCTCCCCCAAGGGGATGTACTATCCCCAACACTTTTCAATATATACACAAAACAATTCCATGAGAAAAATAATTCAACACAGCCACACATAATCCAATACGCAGATGATTTCATGATCATACACCAAGCTAGTACCGCCGCAGAGTTACAAACGAAATTACAAAGATCACTAAACAGTTTCAAAGAGGAAGCAAACAAACTTCATTTACCTATGAACACAGACAAAACCAAATTTATGATATTTGGGAAAGCGTCACAACCTTTTGCTCTACGAATTGATAACAATGAAATAGAAAGGGTTACCATTTACAAGTATCTGGGGACATGGATAGACGGAAACCTTAAGTTCAAAAAGCAAATAGACGAACTGAAAAACAAAGCTAGGAAAAGACTGAATGTAATAAGATGCATTTGCAACAAGAACAACAAACTAAACCCAAAAAAAACCATAACAATACATAGATCTATAGTAAGAGGAATTTTGGAACAAGGAGCATCATATATTGGAAATGCAATCAAAAGCTTAAGAAAATCCTTACAAACAATATCAAATCAATCGCTGAGAAAAATTACGGGCTGTACTAAAACAACACCAACTAATTCATTAATGGCCATAGCAGCAGAAGTACCATTACATATTAGATGTAAATATTTAGCCACAAAGGAAGTGATTAAAACGATAGCGTACTCAAAAATACACCGTGATCAAATGTTGAACATTAGAGGTAACATCACAGACATGAAAAAAACATATTTTGAAAAAATTTATTCGGAAAACAAGGAGATGTTTGAAAAAATGGTGAACATAAAAGTAAACACAATCAGTAAAAGAATACATATAGATTGCGAAACAAAGGAAAACATAAAAAAAAATATGCCACATGGCAAAATAATACTCAAACATAAATATGAAGAGGAAATCAAAAAGATATCAACAATCAAACCCATTATATATACTGATGGGAGTAGGATAGAGAACAACTGTGGAATAGGAATTTTCATCAAACAGCACGACAAACCAAAGCAATATATAGCATCCAAATTTAAATTAGAAAACGCAGTACCAATAACCTCAGTTGAGATCACAGCCATACAAAAAGCACTAGAGCTAGCAATGGAGCAAAACATAAGAAACCCAACAATTTTCACGGACAGTCAAGCAGCATGCCACATAATTAAGAATGCTCAGGAAAATGCTTACATAGATGAAAATATGCTGAAAATATTAACAAATAGTGAAAAGATAAATGCAGAGATTAAATGGTTACCGGCACATGTAAACATAGAAGGCAATGAGAAAGCGGATGAGCTAGCTAAGAAAGGAACCGTCTCCCAAAATATAATTAAAAACAAACTCAGCATCGCTGATACAACAACTATAATCAAAAGGAAAATGTTCAAAGAGGCGAAAGAATGGTACACAAACGAGTGCGAAAACAAAGGAAAAAAGTTTGAAGAATTCCAAAAAGAATTCACTACGGCACCATGGTACGAGCATATCACACTCACAGCACACGAAGTTAAAACAATGAACAAAATTTTAACCGGCCATGATTTATCGAAATACTGGCTATCAGTTATGAAAATTGAGGAAAACGGAAGCTGCCAAACATGTAATGCACCGGACACCGGACGCCACAAAATATTCTACTGCAAAAAATATAAGAACATACGAGACAACAACCCATCCATTTCCTGGGAAAAGTTTAAAACAAATTGGAAGGAGAGATCTGGAAACACCATCAAAAAAATCATCAAATTCATGAACGAAGTGAACATAGAAATCTAAATACATAACAGTGAAAAGATGTCAACTCTAAAATATAAACACACAGACGGCCGTCAACATCATTCAACAAACAACAAACCAGCAAAATAATAATCCCGAACCAAGGCAGATGACTCTTGATAGTCGAAGTCCGAATAGAGAAAGTAAGCCTCTGAATGTGGGAGTTTTAGACAGGAGTCAAGACAACCATAGGAGGATACAATCTTTCTCGCTAAAAGAAGAAGAAGAAGATGTTGGCGATTAGCTAATGTTTTGCACAATACCTTCTACTCACAAACATGTTAAAGTTGTGCACAATACCAAAAACAAATGGAAGATTGTTCTCCTCAGCGCTCTACTTAACCGGTGATAAGGCACGGGAACAGTTTGCAGTGCTAGTGCCATACCTCGACTTCAAGCACAAACTGGGTGATTTTGAACGATTGAAACGAAACGTCCGTCTCCGCAAGCATCCACTAGATTGCGACAATCTCATACACCAATGGGAACTGTATCGAGACGTGGAAAAGCGCAAGAAAGACATAGAACAGTGCCGTGTAGACCTTCAGAAACGAATCCAGCAGTCGATATGCAAAGAGGAACAGCAGCAGCTCAAATCACGAGCCATTCTAGCACGCGATGATTTAAAAATGCTCAAAGAGCAAAGCTACAAAGTGGCCGACGCATTTATTGCCCAAAATTTCCTCTCCATCCCAAACGATCTGCACGAACGCACTCCGGAAGAAGGGTTTAAATGTTTGCATGAAAAATCAGCTCCTGCTGAGATTAGACGAACTTCTAGCTGCAATCAAATTGAGGAACAATTGGAAGAATTTAGCCCAACATGTTTATATATGACGGGAGATGCGGCCTGGATGGATCTACGCTTACCAATGCTTTGTAGCGAAATGTTTCGCCAAAATAATTGCATCCTTTTCTGCAATCCGGATTTCGTGCGAAGTTTTCTGGTTGAGGCGGCCATGGTGAGTAAGGAAACACTGTTTCTTGTACGGGAAGACAATGAACCAGAGGACAAGGTGAATCTACTGCATCTTTGTGGCGGCGGATCTTTGCTAAGCTTCTTGGGATACTTTACCAAACTGTCGGTGTTTCCTTCTGCCCTGCCTTTACGGCTTGTCGCTAGCGGTAAGCGCTACCATTTCCAACGTGCTCAATCGAATGAAGTGCACGTGTTTGGTGCATGTAAAACGGCTCAGGAAGCGGAGAGTATGTTTGACGACATGCTGCAGATTTATAAACAATTCTACGATCAGCTACCCATCGGTTATCGGATTGTACAGGTGGCGGCACCCGACCTTCGACCGATCGAAGCGATGCGCGCTGATGTGGAAGTGTTTGATGGCCGGAATCAGAGATACGTAAAGGTTGCCGAGCTAGGATACTTTACGGATTTTCTCAGCAAACGAATAGCGTTTATCTACCACGAGGGCAAGATGCAACACTTTCCACACGTGGTAGCAGGCACCGCTTTGAGCACGGTCGAGTTGATTAAGCTTTTCCTTAGCAACGGTATAGCGCTGGATGATTTACCAATGATCAACACATTCGAAGAGAAATAAACTGCTAACCATTATTAATACCAAATGGATAGAAATGTATTTCTTTGCCTTTGATTTCACTCTTAACATTATTCAATTGTTACGTATTGCAACTGTAATAGTATTTGAAAAACTTTAACACTCAACAATGTACACACTATCCAACAAACATTCCACGTTGTTTCGTGAAGGTAAATTATTATCGCCCAATCAATGCCCAAACACTTCCATCGTTCATCTAAACACCGTACTGATATGGTTCCTGTATACTTGGCAAAACACCGGGAAGACCTTCGGCTGTCCATGTTTGAACGGTATTGTTTGCTGTGAGCAGCAGCAGATGTTGATATTTAGAAAATAGTGCGCTGAAAAATAGATAAATTTTAGTTTAATGGTATCAATTTTCGTTTAATGCAAATTTTAAACCACTTACCACTTGACCCCATTAGGTTCGACGTTAACCTCACGTAGCAGTGCAAGATTCCAGCTTGAGTAAAACCGCACAATACCGCTTTCAAGTGCGACCACGATACAATTTACACCGCAGCCTTCTTTGATTGATGAGTACGTTATCGCCTGTATCGGACTCTCGACGAACACGTGCTCAACGTATTGCGCGTTGACAGTATACAGGCGCAACTGATCACGACGGTTCGTACCCATCGTGATGTTTACATAGTCCGCATTGTAATTTTCCGTTACCTCGAAACTATCGTCGTCTTCCACCAGCGTTGCACTGCTCCACGATTCTTGTCCCCCCACCGAACGGCCGTGCCCAGTATTAGCAGAGTGTACGAGCACAATATCACCTAACGTTGGACTGATGGCAATTTGGCTGATCATCGAATGCAGCATATTGACCGGTCTGGGTATTTCACGTACGTACACCAAACTATTCACATCCCAAATGGCAGCACAACCGTCGACCGAAACGCTCACAACGATCTTGTACTCCATCGATATACGGATCGCACTAATCGGTGCACGATGCTTGAGCAGCTGTATCGGATAGGCCCACTCCATCTGATCGTCCTGCGGTAGTCGTTGTTCGGACTGTGCCTGTTGCTGCTGTTCGTCCGGGTCCATTTCTAGCCGACGCCGCAGATTAGCGCTCTTCCGATCGATCCAACGTCGGAACGAGCTTGATCGTGATCGTGACATCATCGTCACCGCCGGTTGCATATTCTGATTGAAAAATGAAACACGCCTTCTGCGGGAACGTTGCTGAAACGCAACAATACGACCGGAACGGTGTCCGAAAAAGATACTCGTACAGTACGGATCGGTACCGCAGGCCGTGATTGGATCGTAGGCATAGCTACTACTACCGTAGAAAAGTTCTTTCGCCCGTTCTGTTGTGCCACTATCCTGGAGCGCCCGTATCCTCAGTCGATCATCCGTTTCACCCCAGCTGATGGTGTGGTGTTTCTTCGCACCAGTTCCTTGCGTTGCTGCACAAAACACATTCATCTTTTCCGGCATAACAAACACCTTTTGTCCATCCAGCGTAACTAGTGTAGCCGGTGGGAGTGTGCCTCTTTCTACGCCCAACAGTTCCTTCGGCGGTTTTTCCCACACATCAGCGAGTTTCGGATCGGCCAGTATGGGACTGCCGCAGTACAATCCCCACCGCAAACCAACGACACTTTCCAACACTTTGGGAGGGTTCGCAATGAGAGGATTCATTGCCGGTGGTGGATGGGCCGTGTCGAACAGACGACGTGGCATCTGTCCGTACGTTTTGACCATCGTTTCCAGCGCAAGCTTCATGACCGGATCGTCAATATCGGACGCCGTAAAATCACAGTATGTCGCCGGATGGAACACATTGATAGCATCGATCGCTGCCTGGCCCGTCTGCTTGTAACCGAAGATTAAATCAATCCAATGGCTTAACTGGCGCCGCACAATGTTTGACTCCAGCGCCTGTCGATGAATCAGAACGAATAAACGTGCCGAACCATTGCACCATGCAGGCAGCTCGACGTGATTAACCGGCTCTCCCGATTGCCGTGTACCGAAATCGAAACCTTCCTGATTTTCGAGGAACTCGGGAAAGGTGAAAAATTCCGGTATTAGTTCTTTCACATCCGTTGGCGAATCTTTACTTGCCAGATTCCACGTCGTTTGCAGTGAATGGAACGTTCGATCCGGTATGTCGAAGCTATCGTCCTGATATTGCAAAAACAGGGATGTAAACGGAAGGACTCGCACCAAAAAGTGAAGTACCGTGCCGGAATTAGAATAGTGTGAGCTATAATGATATGGTTGAATTTTCCGTCGTCCACCATTCGGATCACCACTCTCCGCTTGGCGCAAATGGTTATAGTTGTTGATGTAATGCTTTTCCAGCTCACGGTGCTGTACCGCGATAGGCTTTTCCAGGATACGAAAACTCCTTTCCGCCAGCAGATCAAGCGTCCGCGTGTCATAGTTTGCTAATACCCAGGGAAACACGGGATACTGCATGAGATCGTGATACGTTCGACCAGAGATTTGATTCAGTAGCATCAGGTACTCCCAGTTTGAGAGAGTACCTTCGCGCCACTGTTGCGTGTGCTGGTCCAGCTCTTGCCGGCTACACCGTGCCACAAGATCGTGGAAAAATCCTTCAAACGTATCCCGTTCGCTCGGATCGCGATCAAACACAATGAACAGAGACTTGCCGCACTTCAAGAATACTTCCACGGCGGATTCTTGATGCTCGTACCGCTTGGTCCATATTTTGGTAATGTCGTGCAAGTCATATATCTCCAGCTCACCCGCTTCGTACGGTTTCAGCACCAGCTCCGTGCTCGTTATTATACACTCACACTCCAGCTCTTGGTTGGCAGAGGTTTTGCGCACAGTGAACGTGTACAGTACCTGATCCTCGACCGAATACTCATGCCGGTAATCGTTCGAGAAAAGATACGCCAGCAAGGGTGTGTGTTCACGTTCGTTTTCCTGCTCTTCTCTACTTTCCGGCATTGCTTCCTTCAGCAAGAATCGTGAATCGATCGTCATCTGACAGCGGCGCATTCGTTTTAACGCCATATCCGGCCCGAACGTGTCGTCCTGCTCCCATGAGTTCGGATAGTACCGGGCAGCATACCAAGGGGCATCTTCGTGCGTCATCCGCCCAACCAACTGGTGCCATTGGTCGTAAAAGCGATAATCGTTATCCTTACGCAGCTGTATGATCAACTCCTTCCGCAGCCGATTCTGCTTTTCGACGCTGTTGCGTGTTATTTGCATAGCCGCCACCGTACACGAGTAAATCAGTTTCTCTTGCCGTGCGATCGATTTCATTATCGTTTGCTCTTGATCGTTCATGCTGATGGCTCGCAGATATTCGAAATCTTTTAACGTTTGCGTCAAGTTCCAACTGGCACCGTGCGACAAGCCACCGTCAATGGATTGATAGAACGTGTTTACCAACCGCAAATCTTCCAATGGGATGTGCTTTTGATTAAGCAGCAGTATGCTCTGTACGAATACTTTCAACATTTTTACGTCACAGATTGCCGACAGATGATTGCCACCGCTTTCCAGATAGTGTCCCAGCTGACGGATCGTGTAGATTTTCAACCGGATTGTACGTTTAGGTAAAAGACACCAGAGAATAATGTTACCACCGCGCGGATTGCCGTTCAAGGTACGGTTCATCAAGTGGCGAACGAGAGCCATTTCTGCATCGGACAGATCGCCTTCGGGATCACTGTTTGTGACGAATTGTATTGCCTTATCGTGCAGTCGGTTGAAACGTGTCTTTATTTCCGCTTTCGAGAGATTACATCCTACCAGCTCGACAGTGAAAGCTGTTAAATGATAATAAAAAATTAGTGGCAATTTGTTAGTAGCAAAAAATGGTTTGCCGGAAAAAATAATCTTCTAACAAATACAATACTTACAAGTATTCTTGTTGCCAATGATCGACTGCTTTGGACGAAAGATGAATATTTGCAGCACATTTCTTAATAACGCTGCATGAAGATCGCGTACCGCTTTCGTCACACGTTCGTTTTTGTGCTTTTGGACCACCGTTAACCCGTTTAACAAATCCCAGAAAGGCTGTAAATATATTGCCCATCAATAAAATCAACCATCATTTGAATGTCTCAAAGATTCAAATACACTTACATTAGCGACGTTGTTCAATATCATGAGATGCGAAAAGCTGGTCAAAAATTCAAGCAAGTAGGTACGACTTTCCTCCTGGATGAGTTCTTCCTTTTCGTTCATTTTTACCGCCGTTTTCACCAGTGCCCAGACGAGCCCATTGTCGATCATATGCTGACCGGCGCGTCGACGATGCTTCGTACAGATGTACTCGATCACGTGCAGCACGCTGCGAAACAGCGTCGGATCAATGTGTGCCTGTATAAGGATCGCTATTAACACGTTGAGGCCATTTTCGCGCACCACTTCCACCGAACCGTCCTGTAATAGAGTAGCCAACGGATGATCTTCCCCTCGATCCATCGTTAACGGTGTGTTTGATTTCGTGATCCACCGATAGCAACTACCGAGCAGCTCCGCATTGACGCTGTGCGTTCCGATCTGATTGGCCAGATGGTACCAAAACACCTTCGACTGTTCTTCGCTGTACTGTTGGAACATTGATCCGCCGGCACCCGATTGACTCATGGCGCTTCCATTTGGGCTACTGCTGCCCATCCGTGCACTATCGATTCGATCATCAATTACCGCTACCAGGTTGAGCAGCATGGTACGAATGCGTATGTTACCATTGTTCGCCAGTATGAGCATCGTTTCAAGGATACGATTTTCACCGCTTAAAAATTTACACGCATCCCGGTCCGGCAGGATGAGCAGAAAATCGCACATGACGCGCAGGAAGCTTTCCTGCAAAAAGTCGTTCCCGGTGGCAAAGTAGTTTTGTTCGAAAAACTTATATCTTATCGCGGCGGATGTCGCGGACGATGATGACGAATTTGGTGCGCTTTGCCATTGATGCTGGCCGCTGACGCGGTTCAGATCATTCCGAGGGCATGCTCTCGGTGATCCGCTACTGCCAATGCGTGGCGATCCGATTTGTTTCTTTCTGCTACCGGAGTTTGCTCTTATGTTGGGCGTACTTTTCAATCGCCTTAGCTTCCATTTACCGCTGCCCCGTTTGTCGACACTGTCGAGTAAACTTTTTCGCCTCAGCTTACCTTCGGCAATGGCAATGTTTAGCTTTTCGTAACATTCCTCACTGCCTACACCACCATCGGGAGAGTTCGTTTTAGGACTTTTCGGTACATTTGCCGTTGGACTGCGATGTTTCTCATCGGTCGATACCGTCGTCCCTATGCTACTGTTCGCATTGGTCGTTGCGGTTTGGCTGGTGTCTATTATGAAGCTCGTTGTTGCTGACTCGAGGGAGCTACTACCAGCGGAACCAATTGTAAGAGGTATAATTTTACGCAACTGTGACTGTGGCCGTAGACGACGATCCCGTAGCTGCATCTTGGGTGTTGTCGGTCCACTGCTAGCACCACTACTGCTCGTAACCGACCGTTCGCTTCGTTTCCCGCCACTACCGAACTGGTTCGGGCTAATGTTGAAGTAAAACTTTTGACGATCGTGGGTCACGTAGCTATCGGTGGGCTTATGCATCAGCAGCAGCAGCTCCATGATCTCGTTCAACAGTGCCACCTTCGGTGGAGTGGAAGACAGGATCGCGATCAACGAAACCAGCAAATCCGCCGCTTTGCGTGAAATTTTTACCGTTTTTGCTGGTATAACAAAGTTTACGCGACAAAAATCGATTAAAGCCGACACGAGCGAAGCGTCCTGTAAGCGCTGGCAGTTGTACATCATGCCCGGATGCTTATCGCGTGTGGCCGTAGCCAGCGTGGACAGTACCAGATCAAGCACTTCCTCTGACTGGTCGATCCAGATTTGAAAGTTTTCCAACAGGAACGTTATCATGCCAGGGTAGCGGATGCGCGCAGATGATGCTCCCAGTACGCGATAATGATCGCCTCGCTTTGCCACGATCGGTTGATCAAATGCCACCTCCAACAGTGCCGTCAGCAGTGCAATATCTTTGTGGCACTTTTTGCTCTTCAGCACCACTCCGATCAGTTCGAGGTAGTTACACTGTACAAATTCGTTAAAGAAATCTTGATTAGAGTGTGCGACGCGTAGCAGTAACTTGAGTGCCGCAACATGTAGGGCCGGTGTGTCACTAATCTCTACCACACGGGCGAAGTATACGAGCATAACGGATACACCGCCAGCGATCAGTAACGATCGTTGCAGGGATTCAATTTCCATTGGCCTCAACTTCCCAGCAAACGTCATGAGACCAACGTTCTGATGGCGACCTACAAATGAATCCATTTTATTGGCGGTCAGATATCCGACGTGTGTCCGCTCCAAGAGTTGCAGCGAGCCGACCATGCGCAGATCGTTGACCGAGAGTTTGGATAAGTTTAGCGTGCCATAGTTCGGTATCATGTACCCGGTGGCGAATGCTACAAAATTCGTGACATTTGGTCCGATTGCGTACAGATTTGCCAACACAGCTTCGTCCGTAATGCAGCGGCTAAACACGTGAACACTGGACAGTCCGTACCCGACGGCACATTCATTCATTTCACTAGCCCGATGTCCTACGGTGAGCACGGTTAGATCCGTATCGATGTGTATCTTGCAGGGATTCGGTAGGGAAAACTGTGCCAACCGTTGTACACCGTCGTACGTGACCGTTACTTGCACTTCTTCGTCGAACTGCTGCACGGCGAACGTTAACATTGACCAACATCCTTCGGGGACGCACCAATCCTGCCCGACCGTACATTGGCGTAGATTTATATCCACCGTTGCGGTGTCGACGCGCTTGGATAGCGACAGCTCCGCATTATGTTCGACCGAATCCTTCCGTCCCTGTCCGACCGGTAGCTGCTTGAAGCAATAAACGCACTGCGCACGTGGCGTATCGAGCATGAACGTGTGCGATACTGCATCGGTAATGCCCCGCAGCAAATGTTTGTACATCCACAAGTGTTGCATTTCTTTGGCACAGTTGTCACAGCACTCCGTTCTGCTGATAGCCTTGCTGAGATACTGCTTCGTGTTGGCCGGTGTTATAAGACAATCCGGTTTATTGTAGCGCACCACCAACTGACGCTGGGTGTTGAAATAAATCGATAACATTTGCTTTTCGCTACCGACGGACAAAAGGTGTGTGAAGTCTGTTTGCTGACGATCAGCGAGCTGTGCCACACGAACCCAAACCGACACGGTGAACCCGTTTCCGTGCCAGGGGTAGAAGTTTGCGTAATTTAATGGCACGATCGTGGAAGCATCGGTTAATCCACTGTGAACGTTGAAACACAAATGATGTTCCCGGAGGAAGGTGATTTTTTTGGCCAAAAGTACATCGCTTGATGCAGAAAATGTACGATCAGCGTGTAGCACTGGGAATTGCACACACTGGTAGCACTCCACACCGGAACCGGCTTCAAACAGATTGGTTAGCTTCGTAAGAATCAATTGTACCGGGGGATCCTTATGGCTTAACAGCTGCATAAACTTGATCAGCACCTCAGGAACATCCAGATCGACGATCAAATCAACGATTGCCGCCTGAAGCTCCTTTAACCGTGCATCACTCGTCTGCAGCACCGTTGCAAAACCACGAATTAGATACAGTGAACCTCCAAGATGGTTGCGTATGATGTTTAGCTTCACAACCATCTGTGCCAGTACGGGACACCAGTGTTCGGGACGTTCAACACAACGGCCCGAAAGTTCAACCAGAATCTCCGTCACGATCGTACAGATATGCTCGTTTACCAAACGGTTTGTGCTACACAGTTTCACCCCACCGGCGGTGTCTTTTCGTCCGATCATGTCCGTCGGACAATAGGGATCGATTTCTACGTCCGCGTCGTACCCATCTTCACGTGCGGTTGTATACGATTCATCCGTCGAGCTTAAATCATCGGTTTCATCGTCGTGATACAGCGGCACCGATAGCTGTTCAATCTCATCCTCATGCACAGACACTTTGGCATATTGGCTTCTTTCCGGTCCGGAATCGATCTCTTGCCGTATCGCCGTCATCGCTGGGGTTGATTCTTTCCGCATTTCGGCCACCTTTAGCAGCGCATGCAGTACGTTGATAACATTGTTTGCCGTGTTGGGACAGTTCCAGTCCTTTGTAGCACAGTTTAGCAAAAGTTTTTTTAATTCAATTAATGCAACCTGCATCGTGTTTGCTGTAACACAAAGAGAGAGCAAAAGAAACACATAAATAATCCACAATTTATTACTTAAAGTGTGCAGAAATCTTTACTTTTTACACTGTCCTCTCGTGAACCGAACAGTTTGAGAGTGTTTCAATTGAAGCAAAGCAAATGCACAAACGTTTGTGAGCGTTTTTTTTTATCAACATGTGCTTGTGTTTGTGTGGGGAGGTTTTTCATTTCTAAGGTTTCACTGACGATATGTAAGCTCAAAGATTTCCACACAACGCCCTACATTGGGCGAACATTGCAATGTGCATACACCTGAAACACAACCAGATCGAATTCCATTCGATCCGTTTCTATTTGCCCACCCCATAACTACACACATACACACCCACCTGGCATTTGCCTCAAACTTACCTAGCTCTAGTTTTAGGTTTTCACATTCAACGGCACCATCGGTTAAACTATTCATAAGCAGCTGCATTGAAGCCATTATAGTTTCGAGCAGGTTTGTTAACTTTTTCTTAATAGATGGGTTTCCCGGATCCGTTAGCAGCTTTCTTGCATCGTCGGGCAAAGCCATTAGGCGGCGTTCCATCGACATTAAGTCACGCTGCTCGGTATCGGTACCACCAAGAATATCTTCCATCAGGTGGCTAAACATCTGCCGTATGTTGAACAGTTCCGAGAGGGACCATTTCTTGTCCAGTTTGCTGCCGCTACAAGTCGATGTACCAGCAGGCAACATAAATTCCCTTTGCCATTCGTCACTGATCGTGGCGAGTTGGAGTTCACGCAAGAAGGAATATTCGTCCTCTTCTTCCAGCCAGCCGGCACTAGGTGTAGTAGATTCTACGCCCAACCTGTGTATGTTGCTTACATCTCCTGTAGCACTATAGTACAAGCTGGATAAGGAACCATCCAAAAGCTGATCATTGAAATGGAAGATGTTAAGTACGCTTTTCCTTTCTGGTTCGAAATTTTGAAGATTTTCACTGTGGTTCGTCACCAAAGGAGAAGGTGCTACGGTGAGCAATACATCCGGTTCGTGGGAAGAATTAGTGTTACTATGGAAAAGACACACACTAGCCAGATTGTGGGCCAGTTCCAAACATTGCTTAAATCCATGCACACCTTCGTACCGTTGCAAGAATCGCTTTTGGAAACGTTCACTTTCTCTCAACAGTTGGCGAACCGTTTTCCAGTGCTCCAGATGTAATTGAAGCATCGTTTCCAGTGATATTTTACATCGTTTACCAATTCCTGGCGATGTTTTTCCAACAGTTTTAAGCAAAACTCCTACCTTACTGTCGGAAATCTTGGCGAAAAGGTTTCCCATATAAGTGATCTGTTCATCCAAGTGATCGAAAAGCATTTCGAACAACTTCTTCTCGAACTCCTCCGGAAGCGATCCATCACGAATGCCAATAGTCATGATCAGGTGCATGCTGTGTGTAAACTCAACACGCCCACTAAGAACACGCAACAGTTCCAGGTTCTCCTCTCGATAGAATAGATTCATTTCCCGTGGTTCCTGTTTCGCGACGACACGACAAATGATCAACAGACACGCATTAACGATCTCCTTCCAACCATCATCTTCGGCGGTTGATCCATATACAAGTTGCTCCGTTTCCGTTCTTTCGCTCAAACGATGCAGCTCACTGTTGAGCAACTTTAGCACCAATTCTTGAAGCAAAAACGATCGTAATCGGTACGGAATAACGCGAGCAATATCGAGCAGATATCGCAAAAACGTTGGCATGCGTGATCGATTTTCTGTTCGCCTAAACTCATCAAACACCTCCCGATGGGTGCGTGTAAACTGCTCGTAGAACGTATTCGCCGCATGATCTGATTCGCACGTTTCGCATTGCGATCGATTGAAGATTGCATAGACGACGGCACGGCTCGCGAAGTTCAGCCGTAACTTTGGTATTAGCTCATCGTTCGATAGCTTCATTAGCACCTCCAGCGTGTGTGCGTTCGTGTTGCAACAGCACAGTTGATACACCTTGAAGAAGTTCACCAGCAACCGTTGGTCGGAGTGCTTCACCTGGGGGAACAGATTGAGCAGCAAATTTTCCAACGCACACACATACCCATTGCGTGCATCCTGTCGCGAATGGTGCAAACGGAAGCGGCTTTTGCGTGTCCTTCTACAGCTTGCTCTGGTTGGTGCAAGAGCGAAGATGAAATTTTGCAGCATCGTTATCAAAATTTCAATCAAACCGGAAGAGCAAGTTTGCATGGTTTGCATCCACGGTATAACGGCGCCGTTGTTATTGCTGATCGCACCATACCTCGATCCGAGCTGTAGGAAGCTGTACGTGTGCTTGATAATGTCCAGATTACTTTCAAGCAGTTTAAAAATCGTTAGAAACATTTGCTCACTGACAACATTGTCGCAAAAATGCAGAAACGATTGATTTACAGCGGAAACGATCGTGTAGATGAGATTGTATGTAAACTCGGAAGAAAGTGCATCGAAACTTTGGTCGCGCAATTCTTCCTTTAGCAGCTCGAGCATATCCATAGCAACGATGCGCAGATTAAGATCGTTCGTATCGAGCGTTTGGAGAAAAAACATGTTGTTCAGACAGAGCATCACAAGACCGAGCAGTTTGTGGCGTATAACGACCCGATTCTCCATGCTCTCTTCGAACCGGTCCTGACGTTTCAGTTGTTCCAGTGCAACGCGCAAACAGGACACAGTGACGGAGTTTTCATCGATGGTAAGCACATTTTCATGTACGATCAAACTTTCCAGAAGGTTTAACACGGTCAGCGTAAACTCATCCTGCGTTAGTGTTTTCGCTGATTCGCTGATCGAGTTACGGTGCAAGTGATGTTCCGCTTTGCTATAGTCTACCGTCGAGGCGAACGTGTTAGGACCGCTCAGCTGGCGCATTAACGTTGTCGATAACTGTGTTGTCCTATTCTGTGTGCTTCGTTTAATGCTTTCCCGGTGCCATTCCCCGTTGTAGCTGCGCATTTTTAAAACAGTCCTTAGAAACTCTCCATATCCTTGTGGCAATTGCAGCGGCACGCTGGAAAGACAAGGATCCGTGTTCCACTTCGTCGTTGGTAGTATACGTACTAGTACGGCCGCTATCTCGCGACTGTTTGCAATGTCCTGTGGAGAATATCAGACACGTTACTCTAGCTCTTGATGAAAACCAAACATCCATTCTACACATACTTTTGCACCAATTTTAGATAGTGTCCTGAGTATTAGGCCACCGATACCATTGAGAAAGAAATCCTTCAACCACTGGCAACGGCTTTCGCTGCTATCCTCCGCTTGAACGGGTAATTCAGCCTGAGGAGATAATTGCATTACATGGAGATAAGATCGGGGGCGGTAAATACATATCACCGTTTACGAAACATCACTTGTTTCTGCGGTGCAAAAGTGCATTTTTGTTTTTGAGCGGATTTTTTTTCGACAAAAATTGCAGCAAAAGAACATACCTCTTCCTCATTCGAGTTGTTGTCTAGTTCGGAGTTATACTCCCTCTTGGGAGCCACCTTGTCGATGGGTGGAATAGCGGCGGACGTTGAATCAACACGAGCGTACCGCTTTACGGTGGGATCACAGATTTCGTATATCAACAGAAGAAGCTGCCGCGATAAGGCGGATGAAATGTTCTCGTACCGGCTGTGATGATGATTGGTGAAACGCATCGTCGCGGATCAAGTAAGCATGGAGCATCGAGTGAGCGAGTGTGAGGGAAAGAAAAAAAAGGTACAGATTAGAGCTCGCTGTAGATTAAAGTAGGCGGGATTCATCGCACACGATTGAATCATCGACCCAGTCAACTTATCTGCAAACGTAAACGCATGTCACTAGCTTCAGCCAAAACTGGAATGACTACTTCCGTAGTGAGATAAGAAAACCGGCTCGACCACATTCGCAGCGGGGCGATATTACTTACTTCACGCGATCAAGATGCAAACGATCACCGTCGCTAAGCTGGTTGTATCCTTCGAGGAACTGTTCTATTTCCGCCGTTCGCTAGAACAATCGTCACACCGTAAGTCAATGAACAATGGCAGGAGAGCGTATGCGCATGCTGCGGTACTTCATTTACCTGATAAATGTCCACCGACGAATGGCTGTCGTAAATTTGTGCCCACAGCTCACACAACTGACCGATGACTCGGTCAGCGGATTCTAGCACCATCGTGATCGTGAGGGATGCGGCGTATTTACCATACGGTGGTGGGTTATATTGCACCTGGCTTACCTGGTGAGTATGTTTGCGCGTAGAAGGCTTTCACACGACACTACACAAGGTCAATATTTGCGGACAGTAGACACTACTTTCTTGCAAACGATCCTCATCGAACGTTTCGTTTGATGCAGATGTTACAAACCATCGGACCCGTACGTACGAACGATATTACGAGATGGGAACGAATTAGAATACCCTTTTTGCCACTACAGTAAGACGCACTACAGACAACAAAAACAACAACATCACACATTCACAGTTCGCGTTGGATTGTATCCAATACCAGTTTAAAAGTCAGCTGGAAAGAACAAATTCAAGGTACGAGCATGAAACACAATCGCTCAACCCACTCGGTACTGCAGGGTATGTAAACCTGCTGCTCATCGTTCTGGTTCGCTTTTGTGATTGTAATCGGACAGTCGTTCCGTAGTGCCCTAGCCACTTGTGTTGCTTCACTTTTACGCGCTCGAAACAAAAGATAGGACGCGCACACTGCACCACACTGCCATGTTATTGCGTAGGATTTTGGCCTGCCGTCACAAGGCGCAATGTATGTGGAACGCGCCAAGAAGACATTGTGTACAGGTTGCGAGGGGTAGGGTTGGCTGTGTCCGGGGTGGAAGCGACTTTGTTTTGATTTCATTTCGTCACACACTTGATTCATTGCGATGTGTGCGCACACCAGCAAACAATGCACACCACTACCATCAGAGTGTAGGACGTTTACCACTGGCAGTTGAATGCTTGTAACAGTCGTGCAGGGTTGCCATTTCACAGGGACTTCCAAATACCGGTATTAAAATTGATAAATTATATTTTTTGATATTGGCATTACAACTGGGCTCCTGAAAACATGGACCAGTCGATATTTTCCTCATATGGGGCGTATTTTTGTATCATGATTTACGGACTGTATTGTTTTAGTGCCAAAGATTTAAATTAATGTTGTTTATTCATTCCTTCCTGCTGTTCCTGTTCATTCGCTTTTCCTTGTTACGAAAACTATATTACATGTTCCGCAGGCATTATCCACTCACAAACTTCCGTTTTCGTAGCAGTTATTTACATCCATACGATTGTAAATTATCAACTTTCTTAAATAGCTAGATTACTCATCAGTAGAAACTTTTCATTGGATTCCTTCACATTCGTTGAGAGTTTTGATTTGCGGCTACCGATCTTAAATTACCGTACACCTTGCTGGCCGGTGAGCCCAGAATCAAATGACTGAGGGCTCGTTTGGCATGCTGGATGTACTTGTAGCTACCCATGATGTGAATCTTCGAGCCTTGCAGTACGATGCGGGTTTTGGTCGTGTTTTCTATCGTAAATTTGGTTCGTCCACCCTTTCCGGCAAGTCGTCCGATCGCACGGCTAAGATGATCACCCTTGAGCGCCTTCACATCCGTTACATCAAAGCTTTCGATGAACAGATCGTCCAAACGAATTAGTGCTAGAGCATCTTCCACCTCGAAGCCGAGTGCAAAGGCACGAACGAAATCAGCAGCCTTCTGCAGGTATGTCGGGTCCGGTGTTTCAGCAGTTAGCTTTATTTCCACCTGCACACGTTTAGTGTTAAGAGAAACTTGCAGTTAATAAACATTTCCATAAAGCGACTGAAATTATCCTGTTAACGATACTGTACCTGGCTCTGTCTAACGTTGTATCGTATCATTAGCAGCAATTGCTCTACAACTGGTGTAAATATTTTCATCCAATGTTCTTTGAGTGCAGTTTTACTACAAAGGGAAAAATGTTTATAATTGCTAGATACTTTTTTCGGACCAAATCCGCGGTGGACCTATAGCTTACCGTGTGCGTGGAATAAACACCTTCCTCATTTCACCGGATTTCTTCACAATTTTCTTCTTCCGTTCATCCTGCAAAGTTGACACTGGCGGAATAGTTTCAACGGCGACATCGACGTCCATGGTTGGTTTTGCTTAACTAACTTTTTAGCAAAATTTCCAACAAAAAGCGATACAATTTAGCAAAACACCGCTTTCGTTGGTAGCGAAAGATGTTTTGCGATGCGATGGAAATATAAGCACATGCGGTTTTCGTAGCTGTCACTTGCCTGACAGCTTACTTTGACAGTACGGAGACGATGAAGGAAGAAAGAAAAAAAAAACACCACCCCAAAAAGCTCGCCCATTCCACCCCGACCAGGATGGACCTGTTTGTCGATTGTACAAGTTCAACCAGATAAATAGGAAACGCTTAAAGAAGGGCACGCACCAAGCAACGGCGGTGAAGGAGGGCAAAGTTGTTAAACAAGAAAGTGGAAAAAACAAGTGCGCGTCGTCCGGAGAGTGCACGCAGTGCATTTTTGTACCGTTGTATCGTCTTCTTGCAGGACGCTGGGCTGGAAAGAAAAAGGTTAGCGAAATTAACTAAAGAATCACTTTGTTGCTGTCATTTGAAAAACTTCTCTATTCAAGTCAATTCATGGATGGTGCGTGTGCGGTGATTAGTTACGTTCGGTGTTATCTATAATTTCTTTCCTTTTTCTTACCCTAGATTTCGAGATCACATAACAATATCGTTCAAACATCGTCTCTCTCGTTGTGCATGCCACACGGATGTCAAGAATGGAGCTGGATAACATATTTCTGAACAAGCTTCCTATTGTAGCCGCTACGGGCAGTGAGGGTGGAACATGGAACCATTACGCATTCATCGAGAGCACCTGGGGCGAGCGGAAGATTCTGCTGAAGATTATTGTTTTCAGTCCACTGTACAACACGCCCCTAAGTTTCCTTTCCGAGATAGACCACGAGGTGCTGCAGCAGACGGCCATTCGATTAGAGCGACCGTGGAACGATTTTCTGCACGAAACCAAGCTGGCACTTTGCACCGAGGGAGGTGCGAACGGGTTCAGCTACGCGGTCGAGGAAAACAATTTCGTCTGGCGGAAGATCGTTGGACCCGCTTTAACCGTGGCTTACGGATCGGTTATACTGCTTCGTTCTCAGTGTCTGCTGTCGGATGTGCTGTCCAACTCGATCGGTACCCAGAACCGGCTGCGGAATGATGTGCAGCTGAAGAATAAGGTGCTGCACGAACTGAGGGAAGAGCACGAGGAGCTGCTCGAGTTACAGCGCCAGCAGGAAGAGGATAGCCGGCTGTACGAGATAGAGCTGATAACGAAGTGCATCAGTATACTGAACGAGAAGAAGGAAGTTATTAACCATCTGAAGAAAAAGCTCGCCGAAGACGATGATGATCCGGAAGGGGAGCAGCATGAAGATGAGGAAGACGAACAGCGAAATGACCCGGCCGCGGATCAATTCGAACGCCGATTGGTACGGGAGGAAGAACATGGCAGACCATCGCCCGCACTGGTAGGGACAAGCGATTCCGAACCATTCTTGGTGGATAGTGACCCGCAGGATCAGGACGATCATGGAACGCTACCCAAGCGAACAAAGTATCAGCTAACGCAGCGTAGTGCGACAACCACATCAGCGAACAGCATGACGTCTACGGTTACTCGGAAATCGCACGACGAAGATGATGCCGGTGCCGGAGAGGAACAAGATGGCCAACTGGAAGATTTATACAATAAGGATACGGAGGAACTTCTACAACAGATATAAACGTGCAATTTTGGAACTGAGGCATTTTTTACTAACTGAAATTAGACTAATTTTATAACAAACAGTCCCTGGCCGATTCGTCATTTTACCCGCTGGGCTTTAGATTATGAGAGAAGAAACATTTGCGTGTAGCTTGTAATTTGTTGCTTTTTTGGTTGCTCTTAAAATTTAAGCCTCACTGTGTCTCATGTTTGCCGTGCTTTTTTCCGCTTCCCGCGTTGATAGCAGATAGGAAAGATTAACCCAGAACGCGCGAACGGCCCGAAACATTTAAATCCGATTTTATGTGTCGTATGCGTAATTGAGTGTGTCATAGTGCAATCGAATGTTTAGGATAAAAACCATGTGCCAATAGTAAGGGGAATGTACTAATATGATTTCAATCTTAAAAAACTGATGAGGAAACAGCGTAGGTTCGTAGGATTTTTCAGAGATGTCATGTTTATGAAACTAAAACCTTCCCCATTTTGTTTCCTATTTCTTTCAACGCTCCGTCGTCCGCTTTGCCCTCCCTCATTCCCGATATTCCGGCTAAGCCGAAGCCGGAGTCAGTAATAGCTAAGATAACTTTTTCCTTTTGGGGAAACAGATTCAATTCAACTTAGAGTGTAACTATTTATTATTTTATATCGCCATTTGTGTTAAGCATCACATCACCCACTTTTTTGATAATAAAAAAAGATAATCATCATTCACGGTTAATGGAATGTGTTCAAAATGTTGGAGAGAAAGAGATTCCATTCAACTTTTCTACTTTTCGACTTTTTCTTCTTCAAGGATTAGAATTGTTAAGGACAAATTTAAACTTGGCAGACCAATAATAGTTGTAAAAGTCCTCAAAATGCCATCTGTTTTGTCTCCCTTTACACCTTTTTCCGTTTCTTTATTACAAATGTTCTATATCTACTCTACTGTAGGAGTTTATTTATTTAAAAAAAGAGATTGATTTAGACGGCAAAGAACAAACGAAGTGTTCGATAAATATGCACTCAGCATTAAACGTACGAATTGTCCCTACAACGTGGATAGCTTGCGTGTGGTAATGTATGATTTGTGTATTACTTGATTGATTAAACAAAAAAAAACAATTCAAATAAAATCTCAAAAATTAAATATTAATGCCAAAGGTGTTGTAAAAGTTCTTGAAAGTCATGAATTGCCATTTTAATATGAAATAAAAAATATGCAAAAAGAACGTCAACTAATCATTAAAGATGTTCGTTTTTTTGCCCCTCACACGTGCGTCACAGCAAGGATAAATATAATCCATTTTTCGTTCTTTCCAATCAAACAGATTTGCAGCGTGCTCGAAGAACATCTCCAATTTCCACTATTTATTATGTCTCTTTTAGTTTGCTTGTTTTGTTTATGTGTGTGTGTGTTGTGTTTTGTTGTTTTTTTGTGGGGTTTGCTATTATGCACCTCTCTTCGATGAACCGCTACAATCGAATGCTTGAATGCGTGGATCATGGTTTACAGAATTTCAACTAAATCCCTTGTCCACAGGCTTCCGAAGACGAAAAAACAAAAATAATAACGCATCATGCAGTAATGATGCATCCAAGCATATACGTTAGCCGCTTTCGATCTTATGATATTTATAATTCTACCTTCCTTTTACGGACTCTGACACCGTTTGTGTAGGCAAAAAGGCATTGCACCACGTGTCACTCTGCACACACGTTTTGCTTTGCTGCTTTCCCCGTTTCTTTTTTTTTCATTACACGGACACGACGACCATACGCTCAAGTTTGCTCCCCAGAACAAAAAATTTACTTTGTATTGATAAATCATATAGAGATAAAATTATTATAGCAATAATCTATCCACCAAGATGTATGTGTGTGTATGTATGTGTGAAACTGAAGACACGTGAAGAGGGATCGTAAAAGAAAACGTATTACGATTGCGCATAGAGACAATAAAGCAACACCTGCCACACAACGGATCGTTCCTTCCTGTGGCTAGTTGTTACGCGCCTCGTGCCGCGGTTATGTTGGAAGGAATCGTTTTGGGTAGTAATTTGATGTATGTGTTGGGGGTGTTGTGGTGTTTTTGTTTTACTCCAGCAGTTTATCTATGCCTTTTCTCTCTAGAACCTTTTTCTGCTGTGTTTGAGAGTTTATTTCTGCTGTTGTTGAATTCAATCATGCTGCTGCTGCTGTTGCTGCTGCTGTTGCGACTGGCATGTAGCGTTTTTTTTAGGGAAAGGAGCGTGGTGGTCGATCGGTTTGAGAGGATGATAATCATAATAATAACTGCTGACCCGAAATAATCTGGTGTTCAGCAACAGCCCGACTTTGCCTCCACGTTGCGTCCCTTGTCGATCTTTACAGCACTTGGCGGATCTGCGGCACTGGACGGGGGTCCTACGCGATTCTTGATTTCGGCCGCCATGGTCATGAATGCCTGCTCTACGTTGGTGGCATTTTTTGCTGAAGTCTCAAGGAACGGAATGCCCAATTGATTTGCCAATTCCTGCAACCAAACATAAACAGTGATCGGAAATGAGTCTTGCGTTCTTGTTTCGCTATTGATCCGATCGTTTCTTACCATTGCCGTTGTAGTATCGACACGTTTCTTCGTCTGCAGATCACACTTGTTGCCCACTAGCAGTTTGTTTACGTTGTCGCAAGCATAGCGCTCGATTTCCTCCAACCATTGCTTTACGTTCTCGAACGAATCGTGATCGGTACAATCGTACACCACGATGATACCATGTGCACCGCGATAGTAGGACGACGTTATCGTCCGGAAGCGTTCCTGACCGGCAGTATCCCACTGGAAGAAAGGGGAAGGTTGTGCGCTTGTAAGATACTTTAAGACGACAATGAATCACACCCGCCCCCAACGGAACCCGACTCACAATTTGCAATTTGATTGTTTTTCCATCCAGATCTATGGTTCGAATTTTCTGCAAATAAACAAAACATAATATTAATTAACGGTTGGCACGTATCCGCGTCTGTGCCGCTGTTTTTCGTTACACTAAATACTTACAAAATCTACACCAATTGTGCTGATGTAACTTTCCGTGTATGTATCGTCCTGGAAAGAGAGATAGAGAGAAATCGTTGATAGTTAGAACGTGCCTAAAGCGAGAACAATTTCGTTTACAGTGTAATTGTAATACTTACGGCAAATCTTAGCAGCAGGCATGACTTTCCAACACCGGAATCACCGATCAGCAGCAGCTTAAACAAGTAATCACTATAGGATTGACGCAAAGAAACAAAAACAAAAGGAAACAAATAAGTCAACCACCATTAAAGTTGATAATGGAGTAAACTAAAAACGCCCCTCCACACAGCTCCTTTTTGAAGAAATATGATGTTAAGTCATCTAAGTGCGCGTGCAACTAAAAAGGGGCACAATAAACGGCGTGCAATTGAAAGAAAAAGGTGATGAAACGAGCACCTTTTCTGTAATCGAACTAGGTACCCAGGCAATAGACAAACAGGAACAGAAATGAAATCTTTAGACGTTTTGTAACGACTAACCACCAACGCTCAGTGGATGGATTTAATCACATCTCCTGATTTGATTAATTGCGACGTGACACGTTTGAGGTTTTACAGGTTTAAAGTTCACGTTCCAGTTGCCTGCTGTGTTTCCAGTGGACGATCTTACGAAAAGATCACAATTTTGCTTAGCAAGTATGTTTATATTCGTTATCGGCCTTGATCACGTTCGGTATTTTTTGTTTTGTTTTTACATGTTAAATGACACATTCTACTATGCGGGTGACTCATTTGTGATGCAAATGTAAAAGCATTTATGGTGTATGACGGACAAAGAACATGAATGTGTTATGGATTTCCTACGATAACAAATAGCAAGAAACAACGATTTCCCATGATCGCTTAGTAACCAAGAATGGGCGTTATATGTTCTAGGTTCCCCGTTTTTTTTTAGCACCACCGTTCCCAGTCTCTTGCGAGGGGTGGATTGAACAGTGTCAAGAACGCAAGGTGTGCGTTTGTGCGTGTGTGCGTGCGTGAGCGTATTGTTTACTCCACACAACAGTCCGTCTCGTTCTATCCTAGGGTTTCACTCCACCCCGAAAAGTTGGCCCTTTTTACGTACAGAAACAAACAAATAACATTCGATCTATGCTGAGATCCGATAATTGCACAACTCCCGAAGGTTTATGCGCGATTAGGATAACTCGTCCCGTCATGTTCTAGCATACTGGCAACGCTTATTATCACGGTGAATTAAAATCGATGAACAAGCGATCCACCATACATATTTGCCTTCTCTTTTTCGCCCGTTCGCTTCTACGGGTGCGGGTGCCGCCGATGGCATTACGATGACGGCGAAAGCTCGACGTCGTCGTCATCGACGCAGGTCGGGGTGGGGTGCAGGAGTGACGAAGTGGTGTGTAGTTTAGAAAATGCCCACAGCGGAATATCTTCGTCATCATCGTCACCGTTTGCGCTTATCGGTGGAGACAGAAGAAGTGGGAAAAAAAACCTCACGAGCAAACGAAATGTTCTATGCGCTTTCTGGCACCTTTTCTGTTCGAGATGTACCAGTGGGAATAGTTCTTTGTTTCCTTCTGCTACCGCGACTCCTTCCCAATGCAACCTAACCCAGGGGCTGTCCCCAATAGCACTGCCGATTGACGCAGTAGAGAGACTCGATGCATCTCGGGAACGAACGGGGAGGAACAGCTTTTTTGTCACACTCCCTTCGTACCCGTACTTGCTAGCGGACACTTACTATTCGGGACTCATTGTCGGTCGTGGAAAATCTGTTTTCCTTCACACGGTTCCTCCGGGTATTGACGGCACGGGCACGACGTCGGGGTTTTGCTTCGATTTTCTTTCCAGCACACCAAATTAACACGGATCGGAAGTCGCTGACGAATCGGATTCACGCAGCGACCGTTGTACTAGCGATTAACAAAGGGGGCAATGTGCAGTAAATTATGTATCACAATTCGGAATTCACTTTTACGTCCACCGTTTTCACGCAACGGGACAGAGAAGACGGAAACCGGAGCAGATTTTAGATTGGTAGGAAAATGTACAACACTTCCAAGTTTTCTGGTTTCTTTCTTTCCTTGCGCGACACTGACACATCATCTTCATCGGAAACGTCACTTTACCGTCCTAAGGTATGTACACGCATGGTGTACTCCACTGACGAGCGGTTGGTTGTTGCAGTTTATGGCCACGAAATGGTTGCATTTATTATGCAAAAATGCCAGCTGTACGAATTCGGCTGTTTGTTGCGCTGTATGATCATTTTCATATTAATTTTTGTGTTTCACTTCTACAAACAATATAGAACAATCTTGATCATGGTCTGACATTTGGTGTGAATTGTCAACAAATGTTTATCGTCGATCCACGGTTCGATATCGCGATATCGGTAGGAGTATTTTAGTGCGAAATTTCTGCTTTAAAACTTTCATATAAAACCAAGATGCTATCGCAATATGTGGAAGAGTTAGAACAGGTAAATTTACGCAAATGTCCTCACGACTTCCGCTTATAGTGCCATCCGCTTTTTGTCATGTATTTTAGGACCCATTCGAGGTGGAAGAATTCATCGAAAGACTGTGCTGGCGGACAAACAACGAAATCGGCTCGGACCAGTTCGACCCAGATCTGCTGTACGAAACTTTCGTCGAAACAATAAAGGACATGAAGATTCTACAAGAACGTCAGCAACGGAAATGCGACAAGCTCGAGGAAGCACTGAAGGAAGAGCAGGCAATCTTCGTGAAGGCGATCGATAAGTTCGTTGCCAAACATCAGGTGTCGGTCGACTACTTCCATCAGCTGGATGAAAAGATTAACTCGGTTGCGGGGAAAGTAATTCACCTTGGCGAACAGCTACAGAATGTAAATATGCCTCGCAGCCGTGCAGTCGAGGCACAACTGTTGCTTAACCACATGACGGAGTTTCTTACGCCCGGTCCGATCGTGAACGATATATACAGCGACAAAAGCAAGCTGTACGAGGCGGCTGATATCATTCAGAAGCTGTTCCAGATATCGCAAGACCTTCCGGCGCAACGGTTTGCGAATGCAAAGAAAAAAATCGAATCCAAGTATGATGATGTGGAGATGCAGCTGATCGAGGAATTTGCCACGGCGCAGAAGATGGAAAATATCGAGCGCATGAAAGAGCTGTCCGATATACTGTCCCAGTTCAAGGGCTACACGCAGGTGATCGATGTATACATCGAGCAGAGTCAGGCGACGACGTACGGTGGACGGGATGTGTTCGAAGGTATAGTGCCGTTGTGCCACAAGCACTACAAAATCATACAGCAAGTATTTAATGCTCCGGACAAAGTGATCAGCAAGTTCATCCTGAACATATATCAGCTAAAAATTAACCAGTTCGTCCAGACAAAGTTGGACGATCGCAAGGACGAGAGCAAATATCTGAAAACGCTGTCCGAGCTGTACTCGCGCACGATGAAGCTGAGCGCAGAGTTGCAAGAATTCTTTAAAGGATCCGAAGATGATCTACTGCAGAAGTTGACGGCTAACATTTTCGACCGTCATCTGGCCACTTACATCGAGGTGGAAAGCCGCACGCTGGACGGAAAGTGTCAGGTGGAGTTGAAAAAGTTCTACGAAAACAAAAACCACCAGAAGAAACAGATTGAACGCTTCAAGGAGCTAAGGCGAGACATGCAGGCACTGATCGGCAGCAGGGCTAATATAAATATTGCACAGATCGAAGACTATGGTGGCGAAACGTTCCTGTCGGAGGAACTTGCAATCAATCTGCTGCAGCAGTCTTCGCACGCCTTTGAACGGTGTTGCTTGCTGTCGAAGGAAAATGATTTGCCGCGCAACATCCTCAAACTTACGGACACATTGTTGCGCTATCTGCTGCACGAGCATTGCGATTATGCGCTTGATCTTGGCTTGCAGGCGATCCCAATCGCAGAGTGCAAAAGCGTACCGCAGATATACTTTTTCGACGTTGCACAAAAATGTAATGCAATCGTTCATCTGCTGGAAAAGACCTATAATGCAAGCGTCATTCCGAACGTCATCGGTACACCGCAGTACACAGATTGCATACAAAAGAAGCGCTCCTATCTGGAGACGGTGGAGAATAAAATTGAAACGGGTCTGGAGCGTACCCTAAATGCCATCTTCGGTTGGGTGAAAACATACCTGGCAAGCGAACAGAAAAAGGCCGACTTTAAACCGGACACGGATGTCGACACGGTAGCATCGAACGCGTGCCTGGCGGTGGTACAATACCTTAACCCACTGATCGGACTTATCCAGAAGACCATAGATGGAGAAAATTTGGCCGCCGTACTGACGGAGTTTGGCATTCGCTACCATCGGGTAGTGTTTGAACATTTGCAACAGTTCCAGTACAATACGGCTGGTGCCATGTGCGCCATTTGCGATGTGAACGAATATCGGAAGAGTGCCCGTGTACTGCAGAGTCCGCTGGTAACGCAACTGTTCGATGTGCTGCATGCGCTGTGCAATTTGCTGCTGGTTAAGCATGAAAATTTGCAGGAAGTTTGTGGGGGCGAAACACTGAACTATCTCGACAAGTCGGTGGTGATGAATTTTATTCAGCTGCGTAGCGATTACAAGACGATAAAAATATCCAACTCGCTGAAGGGCATATCGGATCAGCGAATGGTGTAGAGGAGGGTAAATGTAGGATGTGCGCCAGATAGTAGCATTGCTAGCGCTACATAGTTGCATACAGCAACAGTTGGAGATAAGTAATTAACAGCTATAATTATATTATTTACAGAGAGAAACATGTTAACAAAGAAAAGACTGTAGAAGAACAATTTTATAATACATTCCGAAATTCCCAGTTGGTCCCCATTGTAGAGTTTGGCACGGTAACCCTGCTGTACGTTATCAACGATGAATCGTACCCTTAGGGGGAATACCGAGATAGTCAGAATGGCGATTTGTGTAGAATATGTGAATAGAAATTCCATCGCAACACAAGGGCCCGTCGCTTTTGTTCATATGCACTTATGTAAATTGTCACTTTATTAAAACCTTTGATACCAACCCCGATGTAACCCGTTGCTTTTTAAGCAACAATCGTGGCAGTGATCCAGTCTACGTATTGGTCCACCTTCGTGTAAACCCCGGGCCATCCCGACTGTCCGCACGGTGTCGGTCCAAACGATACCAACCCGATCAGGTACCAGTGCTGTACACCGCCGGACGTATGAAGCCCCGTCAGGGGGCCACCGGAATCACCTTGGCAAGAATCCTTGCCTGCTTCACCACCGGCACAAAGCTGGGATTGGAGCAGCTGCACCTGTTCACGCTGGTACACCTGATTGCACGTATCGAGTGCCACACCGTCAACTGCTACCTTTTGCTTTACTGTGCTGAATCGTGATGTGGCCGTACGTCCCCAACCGGCAACCTGCATACGGAACCCAACGTAGTCGCGTGCCTTCAGTTCGGGTGCCGTCGGTAGGCAGATGGGTTTGATGAAGTCGGAATACGCTACGGCAGATTGTAACCGAAGCAGTGCGATATCGTTGTACTGTTCGGTGGACGTTGGTACGTACTCGGGATGAGGTATTTTGCCCTCGATGGGCACGTCTATTGGTGGTGGGGAACAATCCACATCATCGCCCAGTCCTTCACAATCCTGTGCGGTGGAGGTGTCCCATTCACCAAGGCGTACTTCCGCACTGTAGCAACGATACAAACGGATTACATTCCATGTGGTTTGAATAATTAAATGGTAGATTTTTAAAAAAATTTAAACCTAATGCTATAATTATTTTCTTCACTTTTTTTGAGGTATATGCAGCAAAGTGTGCACCTAACGACAAGGAGCTGAGAAGATCGTAAACTGAATTCCAACACGATCAACCTAACGATGGAAAGAATGGAACCGGATCCAGGTCAACGTGTATACTTACAGATTCCAGGTAGTTGGGATATCTTTGCCATTGACGCAGTGCGAAGCGGTAAGGACGTAGCGATCGTTAATCAGCACACCGCCACAGTGGAACCCAAAAACGTTATTTGCTAATGAGAGGATAATAACACAAAACCAACAGAACATCAATATATGGAACCACCAGGTGTTATGTATCGTTCCTTGTTTATGTACCACAGTACCGAACGAATACGTAAGCTGTACGTACGTTTTGCATACTTTAGCAGCGCTATCCAGGGAAACTCGTCAATGCGCGTATTAACACCGCCAAAGATACGATCACTCGTCTGTATGCCACACTGGCCCGGTGTGGGCAACAGTCCGGCACCAACGCGTACCGGTGCCACCAGACCACTGTCGGAACAGCATACGAGCGGATGATTCTCCGCGGCCGACCATCCACACTGGGTCCGCTGTAGATATACACGATCCGCATCTAGCAGCGGTTTTTTCTTTATTAGCGTCAGCAGGCTGTTACAGTTGCGCAGCAGCACACATTGGCCGGCCGTACTATCGGGCAGGGTGCATTGTTCTGCAAATGTAAAGTTTCCACGATTAGTTACACGATCGTTGGATTATTTTACTTTCTTCCGTCACATCATTCGGTTAGATTTTGGCTTGTTTTACGGTGCGTTTCCATCGGTTCCATCCGATTGGAGGCAATCATCACCATCATACAACTGCTTCTTCGAGGTCAACCGGAACGCGACCTGTTTCGAGTCGAGTGATAACCGTTGACAAAAAAAACACATACTTACGGGCAGCGGCGATGCTTAGAATAGCTAGCAGTAGAAAAGGTCCCATCACTGGACGGTGCAACCTTAGCACGGAACGACCGAAAGTACTCATGTTTAGCGGCAGGTGTCCGAACTCTGCGTAACGTCGGTCGGTCCGATTTGCTCGGAACGCTACGAATGACTAATCGGGTGCCATGACGCGAAACCCGGCTAATAGTGCGTTCAGCCAGTGGCAGAGGCTTCTTATTTCCAAGATCACGATCGTTGATTTACGCTCTCGCGAGTGTAGAATAGAGATGGAGAGTTGTTCGCGCGACAGAGTACACGAACGCGTTCAATGCATGTGTGATTTTCGCATCTATTTTTCTCAGTTTCGTTTCGTTTGCTGCTTCATTAAGCAAACGCTTGTTCGCGAGAATTTGCCGCAAGTACGAACGCAAACATGAACGAACGGAAATCCCAAAGTCAGGTGAATCTTATTGCACCTACCTTCAACCCTCCTCGACCCGCTCGGTTATGTCTTTATGTAGTTCCCTTTCCCTTCGGGTTTTTGTCTTCTGGGCTAACTTATTACATTATTCGTTTGTTTTCATTACAACTTCTTGCAATGAACCGTAATTGTACCAAACATTCACTTATTCTCTTACAAACTACATGCCCGGGGGTCTGCTGACCCTAGCAGTGCCATATAACGAATATCGCCATTTAGTCAATACAAACGTTCGGTGAAGCATAAATGTGAAAGTATTTTTTGTATAATATTGATTGCAAGATACATTGGTATAAATTTATTGCAGTGCCATTGTTTGAAATGATAATGTTGCATTAGCGGCGGCTGTAGTGTTAATTAAAAATATAATAAACGATCTGCTGATCGCAAAGTAGACGATCGCTATTATGTATGACGGTGACGGTGTTTGTATAGACTGCGTTATTTTGTTTACAAAATACCGGTTTCAGATGATAAAACAGGTTTTCTGCATTCGCCTCGATGGCCAGTGAAGAAGTTTGATTGTGTTCGAATCGATCAATAAACGAATCTTCCCCAAAATGCGCGTGCTAATGCCAATGGCAGCAAGTGAAGGTCAATCGATTGATCCTAAACAGGGGGTAGGGGGAAGAAAAGAGGAGAGTGTTTTTTTTTTGTCTACCCTGGGGATTAATTAAAAACCTGTATAAATTTATCATAAAAACAAAGGGTAACGAACGATCGATTGAAAAAAATCAAACGAATCGCAAACCGTCGCTAGTGGCGCCCTCTGTTGTGTGCTAGCGCAAAGTGTCATCAACCACGTGATTGGAGTTGTTGGAGGTTATTTGTGGAATTAAGTGAACAAATTGAGCTGTTTGATTGAATTAGATGAAACGCACTAACGCATGCGTTAGTAGCATTTTGACTGCGAAACATCATCGATTTAAAAACAAAAGAAACAAAAGACGAATACAAAACAACACCGTGTCACACTATTCAGTCATGGATTGTATTTTAATTTCACTAGCTTGCAACCTCGTGAAACATGTACACGAAAAAGAAAAACACAATATGGTTCGCTTAAAGACCTAACTAGACGAAAAGAAACTTTGTTCCTTGCCTATGTCTACGTACACGTATTCTTCCCCTTTGTCCCTAGTATACACGCGTCCCCAAAAGTACGACGATGAATCCGTACCACCGTGACCGGCGACTAACGCATAACGTTGGTCAATATCCAATCAATGTACGACGAAATGCGGGTGTACACGCCCGGAAAGTTGGAAACGCCACACGTGCGCGGTCCGAACGAAACGAGCCCGAGCAGCACGAACCGGTCGCGCGTTGATATGGCCTCATTCATCAACGGTCCACCGGAATCGCCCTGGCAAGCATCTCGATTTTCCTGACCCTGGGCACACATCTGGTTGTCGGACACGATGATCGGATTGCGCGAGTTCACGCTGTACCGTGCGTATGCGTTGGCACAACCGCTCGTGTCCACTATCGGCAATCGGAGCCACTGCAACGTTGGGCTCGGTGTGTTGCTTCCTGCAAAACGTGAACAGTATGAGTGAGGGAACGACGAGCACGTTCAAACTACTTACGATTACTGGTCGAACCCCAGCCAGCAATGATTCCCATCTGCCCGGTAAGATTCAGGGCGTACGGTGTGTACTGATCCGTCGGCAAACAGAGCGGACTGATGATGTTGTACGTTTCCGTCGTTTCGCGCAGCTTTATTAGTGCGATATCATTTGCGTACTTGGGCACATCGTAGCTCTCGTGCGGAAGAATCTGATCGATTGCAAAGTCCTGATAACGGGCGCTGCATCGCGTGTCCGTAACGGCGTTACACTCCAAATCACCCAATCGAATGCTGACTCTGGAGTTGGAAAGAAATTGTACATATATTAGTGATATCGTTCAAGCTATCCTTACTTTCCCACTGGCGGATACATACAGCTGTAGTTCATCAATAAGATTCGTGACACAATGAGCAACCGTTATTACGTGCCGATTGGTGATGAGAGATCCCGCACAACGATACGTTACACGTCCAGAAGCTGTCGGAAATTGGTAGAAGAATTAAATTGGTAGAGCAAAATCAAAGATTTCAAACTTTGTCGGTTAAAACTTGCTACTTACTTCGATTCCTGTACGCCAACCGAGCCATCCAGGGAAACTGACCCGGTACTTCCGTTTCACCACCAATAATCCGCGTATTAACCGAAAGCCCACAAAGTGGTGCATTAATCATCGGTTGATCGGGAACTACTGTCGGCAGTACGGTTGTTATCAGATCTGTTGTGGTTACCGGCAGATCGTTTGTGACGGGAACAGTTGTCGTCTCGGCAAGACGATTACTTCCCAATACCACTCCCGGACGCTTTGTGGTTGTTCGCATGATAGGCGCCACATATGCTTTTGTAGGGCGCAATGTAACTTCTGCCTCGTTCGGATAAATCTCCGGTGGACAGTTCTTCATCGTTTTGGGATCTTCAAACTGTGCGATCGTGTTGCTTTTCTGTGGCCTTTGTTTCCACCAGTTGCTGGAGGTGGTAGTCGTCCGGGTGTTGCCCTGTCTCTTCACATCCTTACCCACCATCATGGGTATATACTTAAAGCGTTCCTTCGACCACTGATGTCCGTTGTCCGACTTTCGGTTCGTGTAACCTTCATCCCACCCAATAGCGGAATGGGAATCGTTTTCCTCCGAAGAATGGCCATTTTCATCTTCCTGCACAATGACATCCCGCAACCAGCTATCGTCCAGCGGGCAGCAAATGTTCGGTTCATTATCAGTCCCATAACCGCAGGCCAGTTCCTTAAGCTTCGAATTAAAGCTACCGTAGCTCGATTTGGGGTTTCGCAGCATTTCCAGTATTTTGGTACAGTAGCGAAGTTTGGTGCACTGGCAATTGATCGAACCCGACGATGAAGGTACACTGTCCGGCACCGTCCGGTGATGATCGATGCGTTGGTTGTATTGATACAGCTGTGGTCCGCTCGGATGTCCGCCGTACTCGTAATAATTGCCCCAAGGAGTGGCGAGAACTGCAATGGAAAGGAAAAAATGTAACACTAATCTTAGACCGATGACATTATGCTCCATCCGGTAGAACAGGTTGGTGGGCGGATTTTCTTTTCCACCGTAAACGGACCGATACCAGTTCTGCCCCCGTGAAAGCAGAGGGATTTCCCTAGGCAATTCTTTTCGCTCACGAATGCTTTCGGCCATCGCATTGACGTAAGCAGTGGAGGTCGGAGTCTTGTGATACGTGAACTAATCGTTCAGACGTGTAGGAGAGGCTTTTGCAGCGTACGCAAAACTACCTTACCGTTGATCGTCGATCGTACACGTGGTATGAGCCGAATGCGTGCGAACGTATGCGAAGCCGAACGGTCAAGGTAACAACAACTATCCGAAGGGCAAACAAGCCCCAAGGAATCAAAAGATGGCCGTTATGCTTGAATTAGGCTGATGTAAACCATTTCCCCCTTTTTGGCTTTAGGGCTGCTATTGCAGCTAAAGGTGGGGAAACATAGAAAGGCTCCATGATCCGGTCCGGATTTGCACACAACTTTGGATTAGAAAATGGTAGAACCGGGAGAGAAAAAACAGGCAATGATCATGATCGATTTAACGTTTGTACGTTAAATGGTGGGATCATGATTATCGTAAGCAGCCGCCACGAAACATCCAAGAAAACAATCATGCCAAAAAAAAAAATAGGAAATCAGATTGCTTAGTCGGCCAACGAACCGGACCCAGACAGTAATGGATTAACAACACCTGATCAAAAAGCCAAAAGGGTAGAACAGCTCGCGTTTTTGTTATCCAAGGTTAGCGTCATTCATGAATCCCGTTTGAAAGTAGTCGACTATTGGTGGACAAATAATAGAATTCGCACGATCTCAGACAGACAAGAATAGTTTGTTTTGTTATCTTGATAAGCCAGACGCTTTGTTTTTAGAACAAACGTTAGGCACTGATCTACACTAACTCGCAAAGGAATAGGTAGGGTTAGAATTAGTTACTGAATGTGAAATGGAATTCTTTTCTTTTGGAACCTTACCGGTACGCTATTAAAGTGAGTGGAGCATTCTTAAATATTGTTTAGGTTAAAGTTATTTCACAACATGCTTACATCCATAATCAATGCTAGAGTCGAAGCTCAATTTAATTTGATTTTTTGATGATCTCTTCTTTATGCTTTATGCTTTTCTATCAACAATCTGTAGTGTTCTGAAACGATCTTAACCAACTGAACCATAGCAGAAATTCCGGAAATTCATGAAAATATTTTCCATTTTTTTGGTAGATTCGATCGTTCTGAATCATGAAAACTATTTCCTGTAGGCAATCTTCGACTCAGAAGAACCACGCCACACGCACTACATGGCGAAAGATGCGTCACTTAATAATTTATGCTAACGAAATCATATAATCAACATGTTTCTATGGATGAGTAACATATTCCATTTTAATGGTTGTGAATTTCGCAAAAAAACCCTGATATTTTCGGGGTTCGTCGCTTATTTGTTTTTTTTCTTCCTCGCTAGGCGTTGAAGTCTTTTGATGACAAATTTCGATGCAAAGATAACAGCTCGCGTCATAATCACCGTACGGCAATGGATCTTTTTGAATGGCTCCGGCGTGCACTATTGCATTATCATGGAATGAAGCCGTTTTCGTTGTGACCATGGGTGGCCACCACATTACGGAACGGCTTCTTGCCGTTCGGCCCCGAATAATGCACGAGATCACTGAAGCGCACAGAAAACCGATGCGATATGCGCCTACCGTGTTGTAGCTCACGGCGCTTGGTCGGTACCACATCGTTTCACTTTCGTTTTTTCCGATTGCGCGGTCAAGCACGTGGTTTCCGTGGGTTTGGTTTCGTGTCAGAAACAAACAAACAAACAAAAAACGGCACTCACCAAGATCGGCCAGAATGGATGCCGTCAGCATGATTACCGTCAAGCTGGATCGAGTTGAAATTTTGCACATGATGATCAATGAGAAGTTTTTTTTTCTCGAAGGAAACGAAAAATAAATACACACAAACACAGAAAACACGATCGTGGCTGCTGGCGCGGCGTTCAAACTTCTGTCGAAGAAACTTCACTCAAATCTACCCGGCCTTGATTTGGTTCACTTTTCACGCTGCGTTCGGTATGATCTTGAAGCATACACAACTCTTTTGGGACCGCTCTAGTGCCGTCGACTTGTGTTGAAAGCGGCCACTTATACGGTATTTAAAAAACTCTCTTCCCTCTTACGCTCGTGCTGTTGGTTGGATTGAACAGTTTAGCTTTTCACCGCCACAACTCACAACTAGAAATAAACACATCGATCAAGATCATCGGTATGCTACGCGATCACTATAAACAAATTTCAGTAAAACAATCACTTCTACTGCTCTTATGTTTTGGTTCTCCACTAGAGAAGATTTAAGATATTTAGTACAGTAATTCGTTGGTAATTTTCCATCTGTCCATCACGCACGCCCATTACAAATCGCGACACTTTTCAAACCGTAACTAGCGTAATGAATGGTTCCGCACCGAACGCAACAGCCAACCGATCACAACAAGTGTTGTGCCACATTGTGTCTTTCCGCGCACAATCGAAACCGACCCGAGCGGCGATCATGTTTATATAGTCCCCACCACAAACCTCGCGCAAACGGGTCGCGCGCGTGGGGGCATTTGTTTGGGTTCTGTCTTCTGTTGTTCTGCACTCACGCATCGCGGCCAAAAGGGGGTGGCCAGTATGTTGAGAGCCATCGCGGACTCCCGCTCACATCAAGAATGGTTTGCCGTGAGTGGTACGTAACACCATACTTCAAGGAAAATCCAAAAACACTCTCCACTCTAGTGAGGACTTTCCTTCCTTCCTTCTTGCCGCGCCAGTTTTGCTGCCGACACAAGATTCGATTAGGCCGTGAAATTGTCTGCAGATTTAATGAAAATGAGTTAGTTGCAACTGCTGAGTCATCACGCGGTTCGTACTTAAAAGACGAATGGTTCGAATCTCGGTCAGTGGTGGGAATACCCCATTCTAGCACATTAATCCCGGTTGTCATTCACTTCCTGGAGAGTGACATCTTTTGGTGGCATTCGGGTGGCAAGGATACGAAGCGTGGTTGGGCGTGTTATAAAATTACAGATTCCTGAGTCACGCCACAACGATGTACTACGTTGTCCGGTATATCAGTTACCTATGAAAGCAATACCCTAGCACAAGATAAAGAGATGTATCGGATCTTTAAACAGAAGAAAAAACCCACCATTAAACGAGCATCAACCCAAAGATCACTTCGTCGGATGCGATGTTCTTGAGCTGGTAACCTGAATGTGTGAGTTAACAAAAAAAAAAAAAAAATATCTCTCACAAAACGTGCATAAAGAGTAGTGTCTGGCCGTTGTTGGCGCATCATAGTTCATGCTGGTAACATGAATGCACCCGCGCTTGTGCATCCATTTGCCCCGCTTGGAGTTCGGGTACCGAAATCGAAACCTTCGCCACGTTACAACTCCCCAGCCGAGGGTCATATGGGGCAGTGTGCATTCGGTAGACTGAAGTCTGCCGTTAAGTTAATCGTACAATCGTCCTTTGCATAGCCGTGAAATTTACACAATTAAAGCAAAGCGAATTGTCTGCTACTGGTGCCGGCTAGAAAGGTTTTCTAGCTTTTGCATACAGTTGGTTTTGATCCGAGTTATTAAGAACATGATTTCAAGATGTAATGTCATTTGCATAATTTTGTTTGAAACAGTTTAATTTTAGCAAAACAATTTAATTGAACAACAGGTTGTTAGAATTGGGAGAATTTCGTTAATTTTTATATTTACTTTTTCGCGTAAACTTTAAAATTAGGACTGAAGCAATTCGATTCACATCGCCGATCTGTAAATCACGAATGAAGCTTAATTTATGTTTGTTTGCCATGGAGAAAAAAAGCACATCATTAACATCTCAACTATCGTTAACGTTATCGATCAAATCCATCGTATACAGCTTCTTGCGTTGATGCAGCGTGCCGCGATCGCGTGGCGCAGAAAGCGTTCATCAATGCGATTCGTATTCCAATTCTCACCATTGTCCATTTAACTAACCTTTGATGCACGACGACGCCCGATGCTGCAGATGGATGGTCCGACAGCGCAGCTAATGTGTCTGTGCGTGTATTTTTTTTCCTCAAACACACATGTACCAAAGATGCTACACCGTGGTTCGAAAACCGTCAAGATCGAATACCCAATTTTGGCCTCTTTTGGGTGCTGTTTCATGTTCAAGGCTTCGCGGTGACCAGTGGAGTCGTATGAGTATTTAAAATTCGCCTACCTAACCCAACCCAAAATGGTGAACCTACTGAAGATGATGATGATGATGATGAGGCTTTGATTGGGCCCCGAATGATTTGCTCTCGAGAGTTTTTCGGTAGCCAAGTGCGCATAAGAAGTGTTTCTTCTACATCCCTGACCTTCGTGTTGCGAGCAAACCTCGAAACCGGACAGTGACTACCGCGAAAGGCGGTGGCCAATTTCGCTCGATGACCGTGTGATGGTGTTTCGAGGATCACACGATGCGGACATAATAATTTGTCTTTGTAGCTGATTCTTCTGCTGACGCTTGCGAGTAACTTTCAAGCGGCAATGTTTCCTTTGTCCAGGACCCTGGCCAATCAATTTCGAACATCATTCTAGTTCCGTTTCGCTGCCGGCGCTTGTTGTGGTTTGCAGTGGGGGTTTTTGAAAAGTGTCGATCTTCTTTCGGGTAGATGAAAACATTGCACTCCACTTTTAGTGGCTCTTGGCGGTGGGCTCTTGCTGTGCGGTAGCAACCTTTTGAAGTGCAGCAATCGTTAATGCAGTCTACATCTAGCTGTTCCATTGTCTTTGTTCTTTCGCTTTGCGGATGTTGGGGGGTTTTTTTCGGTCTCACTTGAATGTATGTCAAAGTGCAGCCTGAACTGCAGCAACGCTAGTTGCATTGATACGTACCCGGCTGCCAATGAACTCAATATTTATGCATCAGTAATTCTTCCTTGTACTTTACAGCACTCATCGCACAGTAAGCTAATCGTAGTGTGATTTAATTAAATTGTATTGGAACGCGCGCGGTTAAATTTGCTTTTGTGAAGGGATTGTTAATATTTATACTTTATTCCGCACAATATGCTTCTTTACACTAGTCATACAATAAACGGTAAACGGAAGAACGATCACGCTGGATATATGTGGCATTCTTGGAAACCCCATTTTAATGCAATTAACTGTGATTTTGCGTTAAAGGTCTTGTCAGCAGTCAATTTACTCTTCCGTACAGCCAATGCTTCATTATGTGTGTGTTTTTTTTTTTGTATGGCATGAGATAGTTTATTGTTGCCCACAGGATTTCCACTATCAGACTTTTTTTTTCACTTCGAGATTAATGCGAGATTCTTCTCCACGTCGTGTCTCAACAATAACCAACACACCCCGGCGGTGTGTTGGAATGTTTTAGGCAAAATGTAATATTTAAATAATGCATTTGTAAACTGTGAATAGAGAGTACGCATCCCTCTCCGCTTCTCTGCTGGAATGGCTACTTTTAACGATCAGTAATTAATAAATATTAGTATTTGTTGCGATATGCTACACAACGGTAATGGCATAGCCACGAAAATGCACTGCTCACGAACGGATCTGTTTTAAAACAGCCGACCATGGATAGGTACCGTATTGGAATGTTGATATGATGCAATCATACAGCTATAGAAAAGCTTCTAGTCTTCATCCGCAACGAGAATTGCATTTGGTGCAATTATAACGGGCTCGGCGTTCACGATTAATGCGATTGGGTCTGATTCCTCGTCCAAAACTCTCATTGGTTCGGTATCTGCCAGCTGTGTACCTGTTTCCTCCATGCAACCGTTCGGCGGCTTTGTGCCGCTCTCTAGCTCTGTGCGTATCCGTGTACCAAATGCATTATCAATCTGCTCCAGACGATCTAGCAGCTTTGCTTTGAATTCTTCTGGCCATTTGATACACCATTCGTTAAAGAGCTTTACCTGCAATGGAAAGAAATGGCAATTGAAATAGTAAACTATCGTTCGATTTTTTAAAATCATTATTGGAGCATTCATATTTGATTGATCTTCTTAACCTACCCTGCATTGAAACAAGCTCATCGGTTTATCCTGACCAGGGTTAATCTGTGCCATTGCACTGATGAGCCCGTTCACGTACACAGCACTTCCTACTTGCTGCGACAGGTACGATACCAGGTACGGCACGAAGTCTTCCCGCTGGAAATCGCTCCACTCCCCAAACCACTGAACGACATAGCGAAGCTCACCGTCGGCGGTAAGATTATACGAACCGTTGGACGACATTTTGCTGGTACTCTGTTCTGTTGCAAAAAAAAGAGATTGTTCCACAAGGTTTTTGTTATGTTCTGCAGAGTTCTGAATTGTTGTTCTATGACTTGCGGTAAATTAATGAATCCACGTCAACTAATTAAGCATTGAACAGCGCCAAAAGTGAGGATGTGGATCAAACTATCACGCTTACGATCACAACAGACGATGCTAGAAAACAACGGCACTTCGTCCGCTCTTGCTGCAACCAGAACCAGCCGTGCCCAGCTGCTGAAAGACTGCACTGCGCCTACCTTTGCAGACTGTGTGCTATGTGAAACTGGAACTACTGCTGCCACGCGTTGGTGGTTGGCTAAGCTTTCCGATACCAGTTTTTCTCTCTCTATCGTTCCGATACTTTCTTTCGTTTGCTTTCCTCTGGTTTTAGTTTTCAGGTTTATCTAGGTTCCTGATCTGCGCGCATCCCCGCTTGCAAGATAGCGCACTCGCCCCACGATACGGTTCCTTCCCACTTCCAGCAAATGTTCCAGCTGCTGTGTTTGTTTTGCGATCTTGTTGATTTCTTTTACTCTTCTCAGCTGCGGCTCTATCTCGTGGATAGCCGGGATCAAAGGGGATCGTGAGCGAAAAATAACTGTAACGAATGCTGCTGCAGCTTCATCTATACGGCCACATGCACTGATCGTTGGTTACGATTACTCACAATTCGTGGTCAAACTTTGATGGCTTCAGTCGTTCACCCTTGGTTGACACAGGGATGATGCTTGGTGGTGCCTGGGGCAGGGAATTCACTGTGGTGTTTTAATTAATTTGTCAACAATTGGTAACAAAACAACCTTTAGCTTCTGCTTTTGCTACAGTTCCGATCTATCGAGGGATTTGCTAACCGGCAATAATGGTGTTACATTCAACGACAATGGTGTAGCTTTCGGAAATAAGCAAAAGAAATGCACTTTCTATAAAGAACAACCAATTTCTACCTTTTGTTGCCTGTTGTTACTGTTTACCGCTTCTACCCCGGTAGGTCGACGGTATCGCTCTAATCCAAAGCTGTTTGTATGCTCTCTTGAGCATGTATGCAATCTCTCTCTCTCTCTCTTTCTCTCTGGAGAAACATGTTTGAAACATTTGGCTGCAGTTTCAATCCAGAATGGAACATTGAAGATTTCGTTATAAACCTGCCATCAAATTGTCAGTTGTAGAAACGATTTCATTGCCAATTTCTCATTGCACTCTGCATGCTTTTGGCCAAATATTTTTATCAACTGCAAATAATCAAAATCGCTACCCAGTTAAAACAAGGCGTGGCAAGATGATAAAGCATCGGATGTAACATTATGCTATAATAAATTGTTTCGGATTTTTCAAACCCTAAATCGCAAAACGCCTCACGTAATTTGCCAACGGGACCGTTCCATCTATTCTACGTTCTATACAGGTTCGGCTTCACATATACCAAAAAGAGCAAACTGTAATATTACAAAAGCATTCAACCATTCCTTTTGCTTACCTACCAATTTACACAACTGATGAAATTCTGACTGTCTCTGCCCTGAAACAAAATGTCTTTTCCTTAGCTCTGTCTGCTATTGCCTGTTAAGCTGTGGTCGCAAAGTTTTTTTTTCCTATTGCGATACTATGTTAATAGACTGTAATTGTTGAAGGAAACTGGATAATGCATAACGTTCCATAACACTTTCTTCGCTCGTTGGCTAGCTTTCACTCAAATCTGTTGCATTGTTGTACTTTGCGGAAGCCAAACAAATGGTATTCGGTTTTACTGAGCTCTGTGAGCTGTTTTTTTTCTATCTTCAGATGAATGTGGAGAAACAATTAAAACAAACGTGTATTACCGAAGAAAAAAACAACAACAAAAAGGAACTAATTGATTTGTTACATACCACGAAGGAAGCATGATCTTTCACTGCCATAACTGAGCCGTACGTTGCAAAACAGGAGAAGTCCAACTAAAATTCCAATAGCAACAGATTAAACATATTGAAACAACGTTCAATACCGCTCAATGCACATCAGTTGTACTATGACATTAAACTGTAAGCGTAAGCCATTGGCCGAATGGAGGGATGGGGCTGAAAGAGCAACAAAAGATAAGATATACAGAGTTACGCAACCGGTTTTTGGACAATATATGTTAGTTTTTACAGATCCATTCCTTACCGATTCCGAATAGGTAGTGAATTTAGGCTTCAAATCGTTTCCTTTCAGTGTGATAAACGCTCCAAGATTCTTCATTTGGTCGCTGAAGTCGATAGAAAACAAAGAATAATACAAATTTCTCCCAGAAGGAACGTGAAAACATCAATGATACACAATACACTTACCAATAGTTAGGTGCCGAAAACACGGTAATGCATTTACCATTATGATCTACCTCATAGCCTTCCGCCTTCACCTCGTGGCTACGGATGATATAGTCCAGCTTGTTGTACTTCAGGAATGCTTCCGTAACATCCGGTCCGAACTCTATGCCGACACCCCTTTTCGAGGGTACACGGCCTGGTTGCGGATGTGGATCAGACCAGAGCAGCTCGCACATTAATCCTTCCTCCGGCGGTTGACAGTTACGGTCGATCGCCCGCAAATCGTCGAGCGATACATTGTCCTTTGAAAACAAACCACCGTGCATGACCAGGACCTTCTCGTTGATCAAATGGCACAAGGGCAGCCAGTTGTAAACAAGCGTGAACATGTCTGCCATGTTTTGCGAGTACTTCGAAACCACCTCGCCCGTAAAACCGTACAGTTGGTTCATGTTGAAACTTTCGTGATTTCCGCGCGCCAGGAAGAAGTGGTTTGGATACAGCAACTTAAACCCGAACAGGGTAAAAATGCATTCCACCGAGAATGAGCCTCGGTCAACAAAGTCGCCATTGAACAGGTAGGGATTGGTAGGCGATGGTAAACCGTTGATTTCGAATATATGAAGCAGATCGTAGAATTGACCATGAATATCACCGCACACGGTAAACTTTTGTTCGTCCGGGACTGCAATCTCCACCAGGGAGGGTTGCGTTTTCAACAGCGTTTCCATGTCACAAAGAATCTACAAGAGCAAACAACAGTTTGCCTTTTTGGTGAACTTGTAAATCAACGCAACATTGTGTTGGTTCAACTTACCTTATAGGCAAAGTTTTTGTGCAATTTGTTTTGTTTCTTATACCATTCAAGCAGGTTCTCCATGAACTCCAAAGTGACTTTACTGTTTTCCAACTTTGGTCCATTATAGTCGTCCTCGATAGCTATTTCAAATGAACAAACCAATGATCGTACATCAATTAATGATCAAAACCGAAGTAGACCGGTAAAATTAACCACACTCACTCGCGAATTCCAGATCACAGCACATTTTTTCCACACTCTTTTCTTGATGCTGAACGGAGATGGCTTTCTCGAACGCGATCTTGTTTACCATCTTTTTACATTCCGTGTATTTGTCCTGGGCATCCTTCGCACTGGGACATCGTTTCGCCACTAATTCTAAATCAGCCAGCGCCTTCTTGAACCTTCCGAGCGCCATCAGAGCGGCCGCCCTGCGGTAGTACGCTTTGGTGTAGCTGTTTTTCATCGATATCGCCTTATCGGCATCGCTCAATGCGTAGCCGTACGATTCTTTCCGAAAGTGAGCAAAGCTACGGTTCGCATAGAACCGCTCATTGGGGCACGTTTCGATAGCCTCCGTGTAGAGCGCAATTGCCTGCTCGTAATTTTGTTCTGCAGCAAACAGAAAAGAACAGAACCAGAAAAGATTATTACTTTTCCCCTATCGGCCAGCATCTTTTGTTGGTGCATGTTTTGCAAAACTTTATCCATGTTTTGTATCGTGTTGCCGTCCGGCCGGATACCTACCCTTGAAGTATTCATTACCGCGAGCACCGAGCTCGTCGGCTTTCGCCTGCAAGGGATTTTCTTCGGGCGTATTTTCCGCAATTACTGGCGCTGGATCAGAAGTTTCCGGCTTTTTGTTTGTTTCATCGGTTGCTGACGACATGTTCGTAAACTTTATCTTAAACGAGTCAAGTAAAGGAATAAACTAGACAAAATGCACGGCAAAAAAACGGAACAAAATGTAATGCACGCAATGCCTGTTTTTTTTATCGGTGTTCTGATTGCTGTCAGTGATGACAGCTGATCAGTTTTCAGCAGACAATCTGCTGAATATGGTTTGACTTCGGTTGCTGAATATGTTGAAAATGTGATTGGATTTGAAAGAAAGAAAATTTGAAATAAACCCGTAATTTTTAATCACATAAATTAATTTTAATATTTTTTTAGTTTGACCGTAAATTGTTCACTACCTCCGAAATCAATGCCATAAGATTGTCCAACTTTTTTTCAATCAATACCATGTCTTTGTGCCGCCCTGTATGTTCTTGCTTGTTGTTAAGATAGTTTTGTTGGAATTTATCCATTTCTTGCATGAGCATTTGTATTTGGTCCGGTTTTTGGGAGCTTTTGGAGGCAGTCTGGATGGACGCTTCAAAACTATCGGCAAATTTTACTATTCGCTTAGCTGGGTCTGTTTTAGAGAAGGGTTCCTGCAATATATAACCTTCTTGTTCGGCAGACAAATCATCCTCATCGATATAATCTTTCATTATGATCGATGTGTATACAGGACTCGGAGTTGTTGCCGCACCCCGCAATATGTTCAACCTCTCCGTCAAATATTGCTTTCGTGGTGTTGGTGGTTTGGCATGGCCATTGGAAGCAACTATTTTGTCCAACATATCATTCGCCTCATGACGCAGGGAGGAAAGGTCATCAATAGCCTGCTTGGAAATGTGAAGAAATTGTTCCTTTTCCGGCTTTTTCCATATTTGTAGGAAAGCTTCTATCTCTGACTGACACGATTTATCCAGCTTGTCTGTAATGGTTTGCAGTAACGAGATTTCGTCCATTTCCTGCGCCTCTACAAATGATGGCATAGTTTCATCCAACAGTAACGAATGATTTAGCGTAATATCCGAGAGTAGTTCTTTGCACTCTTTCAGGTTCGACTTAAGTTTGTTTAAGCTTTGCGTGTTCGGTGTTAACAGAACCTCTTCAAGCGAATGGTTCAACTGATCAAAAATGGTGTTCAGCGATGTGGACAATCCATCGAGCAAGCGTTCAGAGTTCTTCATCTTAGACTCAGACAAAATCCCTAGCGAGGAACTTTCCTGCTCCGGTGTGGGCATATTTTCCCACATCTTTTCTATTTCCCTCAAACGAGAGGAAGCATCCTTGATGCTTTGCGCTGTAATGGAGCTTCGATTCATAAAGTCTGCATCGAGCGAGGCAGACATTTGGACAATTTCATTGGACAATTCTTGTAACTCCTCGGCACAGTTGATTGAACTGTGGATTATGTTGGGTATCTCGAGTAACACTGGCTTTGGTATGGGGGGTTTTACCGACTGTTTTGCGTGTTTGTATGCGGCCACACGCTGTTTTAGACCATCGAGTGCTTCCGTACCTTTCATGCACTGTTTTACAAGATTTTCAATAGAAGGTGATTTTGGAAACTTTTCGGACGCATCGAGCAGCGTGTTGTGAAGTACAATTTGATTCTGCAAGCGTTTGAGCAAATAATCGATGTTGATCTTTGATCCAGATGTTTCGAAACTGTTGTACGCCATTTGTGCATCGCTTAAAACGCTATCGGAAACGTTGGAGGAATGTTTATGGTTACTGTTATTTTGGAAACTGCCTCGGAAGCTTCCCAAATCCATTTCGTGTGTCTGCAGTATTTCTAACGATGGATCTGCATTCTCTTGTAATGATTCTGCCCTCGATTGGTCCATGTTGGAGAAATCTAACCGTCTGCAAACCGTTTGCAATGTGTTCGATGATAGAAGAATGATTAGTACCATTTAAAGCAATAAATCTTGTTTGTATTAATTGTTTTGCTACTTGCCTTTCCAGAACGGTACGCCACATTTTAGTTTTTTCGTAAAAAGGTTCCAAACGGTTTCGACTAAATCCAGGTGGAACAATTTTGGATGCTTTCATCGATTGTGAAGCGGGCATTGTTTCAACGCTACGTTTTGCTAACTTCACTGCTTGTTCCTCGGTCTGTTCTACTTTTAATTTAATTTCCAAATTTTTCTGCCTTGATTTAACGTGCTCTATTCTCGGTTTACTCGGTTCTTGACTTGAGAACATGTTTTCAAAACATACCCAAGCACTAAACTGGCTCCAAGCCTTCAAAATCCACACAGTATTGCTCATGGGTTGCTTAGTATGAACGATGATTATAGCAGCACAGCTCGACAACCGCATTTTAGAAATACAGCAAGCGAATTTATGTTCCTCATGCGTTGCATACATTCGGCAGCGCGTTTTTTCAGCTCTCGTCGTTCCGACTTTTCCCAGTACAGCCGTACAACGTCCAGCACTTGATCTAGTTGTTTCTCACTAAAGTTCAGATTGCGCACCAGCTCGTCTATTGAGGTGAGGAATTTGCATTGCAACTTATACACCTGATGTGCGCTGCCGTCCGCATTCCAGTGTTCCTTCATAAACGTGTAAAGTTTTGGAAGCACATCACTGCGCACGTGGTGAAATGTTGATGCAATGAAAAGAACAGAAATACACGAATGTTAGTAATCGTTTCTATGTTATTACAGCTACCATTCGAATGTACTTACTCCAGTGATCGGTTGCGGATGAAAGATTGCGACAGTCGCGCTAGCGTTAGCAATAAATCGAATGCGTAGCTTACTACGGCAGGGTTTCGATCGGAGAACCGCTCGGTAAAGTTATACCAAATGTTGTGCACTAAAGGTAGAAGTTGATTTTCGAACCTTTGCAGCACGTATATTCCCTCGTTCAGGGTGCATAATGAAACAATTCGTTCAGCATCGTTGGACGAAGCGAGATGTTTGAAGTTAACCGTCAGGATGCGCAATACTATCTTCACGTGCGCAGGTAATTGTTCTTCCTCTGTGCTATTCGCATCCTTTTCAGTATCGTGTTCAGCTTCCTCGGCTACATCCATATGATCCGTTTCTTCGTCCACTTCTTTCGGGTTAAATTCCACATCTTCCCCTTCGTTTGCTATTTCGCGTTGTAACAATTTTTGTAATCGTTCAATCTGTTCCGAAAGATTTACAGAAGCTTTTTCCTTAGTAGCTTCCGTTGGTGGGTTGGTGTCTTCGTGTTCATAGCGCAACCTTAGAGAGTGGATAAATATTTGCAACACACGTAAACAAACGATCGAATTCCGTTCGCCGTATTGTGAGTAACTATCAAGCATATTCATGAGAATTGGTGTAACCGTTGTTTCGAGCACAGTCGATGTTTCGTACGGTACGAAGCGTAACACCGATTCCAGAATGGTTATACCATCGCGGAAGTGTTCCTTGCGTCTCAAACATCGCGTAACTTGTTGCGATATGTAGTCGAGATTGTGCTGTATTAACTGCTGGATGCTGGACATGCCTTGCGAGTGAGCCACAATATCTAGCGTCAGTTCGGTCGACTCGTTAATGCAGTTCAGCGTATTGCCACAACATTGCAACAGAATTCGCAACGCGTCATACAGGTACCAGTGAAAGTGTTCCTTCATTAACGTTGCAATTCGGGCGATGGTTCGAACGACGAGACAAACATGCAATGCATTATACTTTTGATCGGCTATGTTATCGTTTTCATCCAACTCTAAGAACCAGTGATGAGGTTGTAACACTTCGGCGAGTAACGTTTTGAACGGTTCTAACCGTGCCGGGCTGTAGTCGATTGAGACCGGAATCAACTCACTCAAAAGAAACAGATAACCGTTGCTATTTATCCTTGAAGCGTAAAAGTTTTCCAGAATGTACATGAGCACCGTATTTACTGCTTGTTCGTGCATTCGCAGTGCGTGAATTAGATCGAGAAACGATTGCTTAGCACGAGGAGACGACACGTTCTTCAGCACAATCCACCGGGATTCTTTTTTGTCCTTTTGCAGATGGAAACCTTCTTCATATTCGAAACGGTACGATACGTACTCTCTTCGTAACAGCTCGTCAACACTCTCAAGCTCAGCACCGGCCAACAATACCATGATGAGCTGTTCCAGAATGTTTTGGCACGAGAAAACGCTTGCCAGTTGCGACTCGGAGAAGAAGCCAATGAATCCCGTAATTAATCGAAAGCTAGATATTTGTTCACGTTCTTCTCCCCGGTAGATGATACGTGGTAACTGGTTGAGCGCATCGAAAAACAGTTCATCGATGCGATTTCCCGCGAAGGATATCGTAAAGTAGGGTTCCGATTGGTGACACTTTTCACAGACGCCACGAACACGTTCCGATTCATCGTGGCTCATAGCAATCACGGTCTGCAGATAGTGAGCGGTGCTACGGGGCATATTACTGGAAGGAGAATCGATATTTGATGAATAATTACAAATCATTTCTCGTGCCGACACCATTTTCCGTTACTTACTACGTGCAGTTTCTCAACAGCTCACAGTTCATTTTGGCAAACTCGAGCCGTATAAGTTCCTCCTCGTGTCCACGGAGATGAAGTATCAGTTGAAGTATCTTTTCTACTTGTTTGTCCGCCTGCAGCAACCACTCGCGCGATCGTGTTGTCTCATTGAAATATTTAACTTTATCATCGGCTTGCAATCCTAATCCCAACACATTAGCGTTTCTGTCTTTGTCGCTAAAACTTTCCGTCAGTTGCCGAAATCGATCGGCACAGTATTCATCGTCGGTTGCATCCTTTGAGTAGTCTTCAAAGATAAGACTAAGCGTTCGGCCGAGTGCTTTTATAGCGATCCGGTATACGGCTGTACCCTGCTTTTCGTCTCCATTGATGATGGACACGTAAATGGAAAGCAGCTTTGGCAGCGTAATAAACAACAGTTCCGCCACTTGGCAGCGCAGCACAATATCGTTGAAATCGAAATCCTCATGCACCTGGAGGAGCGATAGAATGGAATCGACTGCCTGGAAACGAAGCTTGCGTGCACGTTCCGCTTCCACTACACGAACGCACACAAAAATGGCTTGCGAAAGAAGGGTTAAATTTTCCTTCACGTAAACTTCCTCTATCAGCTCGGACTGGATGTGACGGGAGGCGTACGACAGCACTTTCAACACGGCCAGTTTATATTCTTCGGACAGGTTGGGACGCATTTTACCCGTGTCCTTGTCGTATATCAGTTTGACGGTGGCTAAAAGGGTAATTTTTAACGCCACTGCCTTTCTAAGCCGACCTTTCTGCAGAATGGTGATGATGCATTCTAGCAAATGTGTTTTCAATTCATTTTGGTTTCTGTAAAAGAGGAACTTAAAACAGTAAACGGGAGGAATGCACATCGAAAACAATCACTTACACTCCCGGTACCGCATCGACGAGTATGATTAATTGTTGTAGAAATATGTTCTGCAAGATCTGCACACTGTTGCTATCAACTTGCTTGAGTTGTTCGTTAAGGTTTAGGATGCCTTCTCGCGTAGGTTTTCTGATAACGGCATCGAAAAGCGGCTTAATTTTGGTGAAAACTTCCGGAAAGTTGTCCATCTCGTAGGTTTGTTTACGAAATGTACGAAACAGCGGCAACGGTTTGACATTAGCGTGTTGACATAACAAACGTTACGTTTCTTATTCTGCGCTGCAAAGCGAAAGTATTGAAACATTCAAAACTCGAACACAATTGCGGTTGGGTAAATTATAGATCATATTTGTCCATAAAAATTATGTTTCCTTTTAATTTATCTGAACATGCCCACGTTGGGGTGTAGTGCCTTAAATATATTAATCACTCCAAGCTCGTCGTAATGCTAGAGAAGACCGTTGAAAAGGTTACTTTGTACCACTTTTTTCCTAGCTATCGCTCGTATAATCAAACGGAACAAGCATTCTAACCTAAATAAACACAGCTTTTGACTACGTGCATTCGTTTTTTGTTGTGACGGTACGACGTTCAGTTTGTGGTGTATCGAAATTTGTGCCCAGCACGTTGAGCTAGTTTCACGGTGCGATAATTTATCCGTTGTTGGTCCATGAGTTTGCACCACTGCAAAGGGTTCGCCAATGAAACAAGTCGCCACATTATGGTCAGTGTATGTTGAATTCCATTGACCGTTGATGATCCATGTCGAGATCGGACAGAGCGGAATGCGCAGGAAGGAATGCATTAATTAGTTTCCGTGTGTATCCCGGAAGGAATGTGTAGCTGGAGAAGATCAGCAATCCTAAAATGGCAAATATGAAAGCATCTACGGGGGAATTTGGTTAAGGAAATAGGTGTATAATATCGATGGTATATTTTTCGTTTCACAAGTTAAATGCCGATGCGCTCAAGATTCGAATTTCCATAAAAGGATACTGACAAACCGCTTTTCCCACGGATCGAGCATGTAAATGCAGGTATTGAGTTCGTACAGTAAATACACCGATGTGATCGATTTCCATATTTTACGAAACATAGTTACAACAAACACCATAACTATTATTCAGCGTCAACGATTTAGTTCAATTTCCTTGCGTGTACTGACGTGAATCAGTATCACCACGATTAGGCTTTCCGTTGGGTTGTACTGAGTAATATTATTTCGTAATCAGCGAGGGACTACTCCCTTATCAATGGTATATGTACACAATTGACTGTAGATTTTTTTTACAGGCGTCCTAAATTGAGGGGGGGCGATTTTTAGATATCCAATGATTCAGGGTTGCGTGGCAGGTAATTGATAACAACCTGACTCAGCGTAAATCGTCGCTTTTTTGTGTTCAATGCGCTTGGTTTACGCAGCAAAATAGGATTTGAGGTGTAGCGCGGTTTCTTATCTAAACTGTGCAAGAACTACTGGGTGCGTGTATTTTTAGAATAATGTTATTTTTTACACAACAACATACATCACTATGTTTCTGATTGTTTAGAAATCACATCACAGTGTAGAGATTAGAGAATACGTTTGTGCGACATCGCGAGGGAACGTTAATGAAAAGTTTATTTTCCTCTATTTCGCAGATTGCGATCAAAACAACATCTGCAACAGCAGCAATAACAACAGCTGTTTTGACAGCGCTGTTTCGCCCGTGCGTGCGGCATGATTTCGCCCGTATTGTATGAATCCAATTGGTATTAGGCTTGCTTCACGCACTGATTTGAAGAACCGGACAGCTTTTTAGTACAACTGGTTTAGGTTTGGCGCAAATCATAAACAAGCTTTACGATATCCACGTTTGTACAAGATTACTGAAATGGTTTCGATCACTTTTGGAAAAGGATACTGACTAGACATTTTTCCCACGGTTCGAGAAAATATGTCATGCTGTAGATTTGCCACTTTAGATAGAAAATGTCCCATCGTTTCTGTAACTTTTCCTTCCAGCCCGTAGTGGTATCCATGCTTGAAAACGGTGGTAAATTTCTTTCTCCAAAGTAACTCCGTACCGTTGATACAATTTCACTTTTGAACTGATGTGGTCTATCTTTCCAATGTAAAATATACCCCCAAGGAGAAACCGGCACCGGGTGATAGGTTACGATATCTTATCGTGCGAAAATCCGCTCTTCAATAATCTACCATGCGTGCGGTCGCAGACAACGCCGCCTATTATGGTGTGTTTTTGGCCAGCGGATTATCATCAACAGTTCATGCACGATACCGTTTTATCGAGTAGCCAGAGGTAGTTAAGAATGTTTAGTTTAGATAAAAGTTTGGCACGATAACAATAAAAATTCGAAAAATGTCTTCCAAATTTGAAGTAAACTTTGAAGAAAAGCAACAAATTTGCCCTTACCGTGTTAGTTCACAGTCGTCGGTAGTGGACGATGCTGAAGAATTTACGTTGTTAGAAGACCCATGCAGCAGGTTGACCAGTACCGATGGTGATGATGAACCGCAGACCACCTCAGAATGGTATCGATTGCAATCTTTCACTTACGGCGTTACGACATTCCGGGGCATCGAAGAATTGCTGCAATCAGTCGAGCGAAATCCATCGGCAAATGTGGAACTGGATTTGAATGTAAGTTGATAAAAGTACACTGACAGATAATCTGAACTCTTGTTTACCATCCATGTTTTACAGCGCTGTGGTTACACACACCTGCACGTCCAGATTGCTTTGGATGCGTTGCTACGGGGACGCCCAGAGTGTTTGACGCGTTTAGATTTGTGTCGAAATCGGTTGCTAAATCCCGCACTATCACGTTTGCTGGCAAATGTGTTGCAAGATTTACAAACGATCGTGAAGTTATCACTTTCCTACAATACGATCGACGACGAGTGCATGAAGATCCTCAGCCAAGCGTTGTCCAACTCGGGTGTTTGTCTGCTGGAAGCAGCTCACTGTCAAATTTCCGATCGAGCTGGTTCATTGCTGTTCAGTGCGCTGATCTACAGTGATTGTATCGAGAAGATAGATCTGAGCTGGAACCATCTAGATATTGCCAGCGGTGCAGCAATTGGACGCTTTCTTTCCACACAAAAATCGGTAAAAGAACTAAACCTGACTGGCAATCATTTATACCATGAAGCACAATGCATTGTTCCACTTTTGATGGGTTCAATTGGAAATGAAACACTAGAGCAACTTGATCTATCGTGGAATGGTTTGCGCGGTGAAGAGTTCGGTCGCGCCCTAATGAAGGCGATTCCCCAAACCAAACTAAAGCTCCTTAAACTGGAGCATAATCTGTTGGGCGCTTCGGAACTGTCCTTTATTGTACGGATGATGAAGAAAAGTGAAACACTTGAGCAACTGTGGCTCGGTAGCAATATGCTCGAGGACACCGTAACACTCGATCTCGTGCGAACCTTTATACGGCATCCTGCGTTGAACGTGATTTCTCTAGGATCGTTTCACTTCATCTCACAGACCATTGCCAAACAGGTTCGATTGTGTTCGCTCAAATATCCCGCCAAAAAGATCATCTACCAAGGGAAGCTAAGAGCGAAACCGGCACGTCCGGTGGATGTGAAGGAAATGCTACTAGAACGTTGCCGGTTCTTGGCGCAGAAACCGAAGAAGGCGAAACAAAAGCGCGACATTGGTCACCTGATGTTGCAGCTAGCAGCGGCAGAAAATACGATACTTACCCGTGAAGAATTTGTGCTCGTGGTGAAACGTTTTCGCGCCAAACTTGATCGACCACTGCTCGAGTCATTGATGGATGCGTTTGAAGTGCCGAAGAAGCTGGTAGATACGGGTGCGATGGCACTGAAATATCTTGCCAAACATCCCACGGATCCACCAATCGTTAAGTCAGCTAAAGGAAAGGGCAAAAGATAAATGGACACTAGTACAAGGTTTGTATTGAATTTTCCATTTCATAATATGTTTATTGCTTTCTGTTTTCTCCTCCCTATTGATACGGCTGTTCCTTCTGCTACTGCTGGCTTTCTGTTGCTTAGTCGTGTGATGTGATGTCATGAGATGAACGATAATGAAACGATGAACAAATGAAATGTAATAACGGGTCTGTCCACCCTTCGGCAGGGTTGGGACGTCTTAAGTTTAAGTACTATGTACTACCAATTGTGTATGACGTTGAGAGTCAATGGACGTTCGGTCGCGCATGCCTATACTTCGATCGATTGTCCTTTCTAGTTGGAATGTATTGTGTTGTTATTTTCCGCTTTTTGTTTGTTTCTTCTGCCCTACTATCGAGGATTGTGTTTTTTTGTTTGTTAAATCCTTAAATCGTACTATGTGTCCCTTTTTTGTTTTTAATCTCCTTTTTAAATGTCCTCCGCACTCCTCCGCGTATTTTGTCAGATGTTAATTTTTACTCGTTTTGTTTCTTTTTTCTTCTTTACATTATTTACACAATCACGACGCATCCATTGTTGCTGTAGTGAGAAAAAAAGATGGATTCACCTACGCTTGTCCCTACCGTCCTTCGAATCTCGTTTCTACCTTTGTCTACTTTTAAATAATATTTGAGTACATGTTTTTCGTTGTTTTTGCGTTAATGTTATTGTTTTTTTGTTTTACAAATTTCTAATAATGTACATTCGGTTCTGTTGCGTTTGGTTGATAAAAGCAAACGCAGTAAATGGAGGCCAACGATTGATGCGATTGATGCCCATCGTTCCTACTGCTATTGCTTAATTGTACACTCACAAACAACACTAAACAAGGAACTATTTATTCCGCTACAATCTAATCCCTAACTACTATACCTACGGTCGTGTGAATCGTAAGCACACGTTTACTAGTTGAGATGCCTCACCTGGTGTACAGTCGAAAATCACGAACGAAAACCAAAAATGGCAGACAGAAATAATTGGCCCCCGCGTGATACAAAAGCACGTTACGTTATCCTTTCATGTTTCCGTTTTTCCTTCGCCAATACAAGTGTCCTTTCCAGCGCTAGGGTTGGAAATGGATTGATCTTTTGGGCAGATTGCATTCTAGGTTTTAATGTCTGTCGTTGCGTTATGAGCTAGTAAGAAAACCGTTTTTTTTTACACGTACGATCTAGATGGCCCTAAATGCTTACCTAAACGCAAAAAAAAAACAATTCTATCCCTCATTTGATTCACTTATTTAATATCACATTACATTTAACTGCTGTCCACAAACAAAATCGTACCATGAGGATGGATCGCCTGATGTGCGCGTGATTTCGCCCATCTTGCTCATCCAAGAAAGTTGGAAGCTGAGAAGATAAGTAGCTTGTAACACCCTGTTGTTATACGCATTATCAGTCCTTCTTTTACTGTGCACATATATGTTGCATTCTGGAGCACTCGCGCTACTTCAAAATGGCCGTTTTGCCTCATTTTCTGGCTCAATTTACTAACGTCTAACAGTCGCAATTATCTTCGTGTGTGTGTGTGTGTTAGATAGTTTAAATTGCGAACGTTGTTTGATTGCACAGCAACGAAAATTTGTTTGTTATCCCTAAACTCCTACTATCTCCGAGCTAAAGCAATGCGCAGGGTTGAGAAGGATTCCGGATTCTTGTGTTTCGATCCGTTTTTGCATCACCGCCTTGTATCTCGTGTAAGTGAGGTGAAATATTTACAATAAAAAAAGAGGCATAATAGACAGACAGTTAACAAAACAGTGAAGCGCGTTGGCGAATAATAAATTAGTTACTCATGTATAAAAATATACTAATAAAAATAATGAATTTTCAATTTCGCGCTCCTTATTAGGTTTAGGCATGTTGCCGTTGCCACACTGAACCGGCGCGCAGAGAAGCATGCTGCAAACACACGCAACAAAAACAAACGCGCAACTGATTTGCTAAGGATTGCTTATAGGATGACACACCGCTACTACACGTGCACTGTTAGGACGTCTGAATCGGGCGCCAATGAACTGGAAACGTTCGGTGCATCCGTCACCGGATGGCTAGCCAATGTCCCGCTGGCCGCACTCGGTGTGCAACTACTCACACTAACCCCGCTAACGTTCGTTGTCGACGACGCGGTATGATCGTTGATCGATCGTTTGCCAAAGTCTTTGTGCTGGCTGTCCATCGCACCAACGATATTTTTCGTCATGATGTCGGAGTTTTGCGTTTTGTGCAGCAGAATGTGCGAATTCCGGTTGGCCGTCTTCTGCTTGTCGGGATCTTTCTCGAACTCGCTTCCATCCGGCGGGCAGGGTGGATAGAGCTGCTGCGACCGATGGTGCACCGAGCTCGGACCGGCAATCTGGTTAATCTCTGGAGCAGGATTTAGGCTTAGTTCCATTGCGCCTCGCAACGAACTGGAGCTCGCCTTCAACGGATTGGCGTAGCGGCGAAAGTTTTCCTCGTTCTGCAAATTGTTTGACTTTTCCTCGTCCATACCGCGGGAAAGATCCAGATGGGGCGATAGATTGGTACCGGAGCCACTGTGCGAGTGTACCCTCTGGCGCCAGAGCAGTGCGACGACTGCGCCCAGACAGAGCGCTACGATCGCAATGCCGAACCCGACCGCGATAAGATAGTTGGAACCGGTGCTGCCTTCATTTACCAGCGCCGTTTCGACCTTTACCTCCAGGATCGAGGTGAGTGGTGCTGCCTCGACAAGATCTGTTTGAAAGGAATCATTCTGAACGCCTTGTTGCCGCGAGAGGATTTCCGCCAGCAAGCGAACTGCTTCGGTTAGGCTTGACGCACCACCAACAGGATCCGTCGGAGTAGACTGTGGAGCGGAGAATGCAAAGTAGCGCCAATTAGTCAATACTTCCACGTTAAATAAAATAAAAGGCCTTCAGATACTTACCAGTGTCACTTCAATCGTATCGTTTGTTCCAGTTTTGAGATCACATAGTACGACAATGAAGACGGACACGTCAAAGGATGGGTTTTTGATGAGTTTCTCACCGAGCTGTAACCGGAGGAGATGGCACAGTCCATCCACCGACGTACCACGCACGAGCCGGTTCAGCTCGAGCAGTATCGACACTCGGGCACAAGCCGTTCCAAGAATAGCCTAGTTAGAAATATTGAATAAATGTTATGTTTTGCTGGCGATAGCTGCTCAACACCTGTACTTACCTGATTTGGCCAACAGTCGGTCGGTGCCGGAATCTTAGGCGGTGCAACACGCCTGGACGGTTCGAATGTTCGACAATCACCCCTTGGTTGGCACGGTGGCGTTAGACAAGATTCTTGCGATGTCGGTACACACACCTGATGACTTTCGCAGACCGCTCCGGCACCATTAGACTGGTTCCGGTTAAGACAGTTGCTTAACCCGCACCAAAGATTCGAACAGCGTGGTTTCCCATTCACGCAGATACACGAATTGCAGTTACTTTCATCCGGTGCTCCTGATACGGTTCCACTTGATCCCATTCCGTTCGGTTTGTTAAGCGCATCGCTGCTAACGAGTGGATCGTACGGAGAATTGGTGGTCGTATTCGAACAGACGGACGACGGATCGGAGAGCACTGGAAATGGAATCAGATATGGAAGGCGTAACTTTAATAACTGATCCTTTGGACTGTTAAGCTGCAGTGAATACTTACGAATTTCGCACCGTACTCCACGTCGACCAATCGGACAAATGCAGGTGAATCCTCCAATACCATCCTTGCAGGTTGCGCCACCCAAACAGGGCTGGGGTGAACATTCGTTTACGTTGATCCGACAATCTGGACCGGAAAATCCTTTCGTACAAAGACACCGGAACCAACCTGGCCCGGACTCACAGGTGCCGCCATTATGACATGGTTGTCCTTGGCACTGATCAAGCGGTTCACTACAAAACGGGCCACCCCAACCGAGTGTGCAACGGCAGTGCGGTGCACCACCGAACTGGGACGGTATGCAGGAACCACCGTTCAAGCACTGGCCGGGAAGACACTGGATCGCACGTTCCGTGCACGTCTTCCCCGTCCATCCTGGTTGACATTCGCACGAGAAATCACCCTCCCCATCGATACAGATACCGTTGTTGGCGCACGGGTTCGAGGTGCATTCGTTGACATCTGAAAGTGAACAAAGATAACGAATGCTCAGTGAAGAACTTCATCTGAATCTTCCGATAGAGTACAATATATGACTTTTTAGTGAAGAGTCATATTAAAAATTTTTCAGAGAAGAGTCTTTTCAAGGTCTGAATTTCTGAAGATTTTTTTTTAATTTCTTGAAGAACGGTCTGGTCAAATTGCTAAATTTATGACGATTTGTGAATTTCTAAAGGTTTATGCTTCTCAAAAATTTGTGGTTCTTCGAAGATGTCTGATTCTTCAAAGATACTTGAACCTCGAAAGATAATGCGTAAAGTAATGTATCTTGGGATATTTATCAATCTTCAGTTATCTGAAGTTAAATTAATATGTATGGATTCAGTATGCCCCGAAGAATAATTAATTTCTGAATTTCTAAAGATACTTGAATATTTGAAGATAATGCGGGGAAATTGCGAGTCTTCGGACATTTATAAATCGTCCGAGGATAATAACAGAAATTCAGAGACTCATGACTCTTTATAATGAGCAGATTCAGAGTTATACATTCGGGTTAAAGATTCATTAAGATTCATGATTCTGGATCAAATTTATCCAACGGTTAGAAAAAAAACTAGACACTATTAATGCAAAGATTAAAACAAAATACTCACTGTGCTGACAGAATGGTCCGGTGAAGCCACTTTGGCAGCTGCAGCTCATACCCATCGGGCCGGACTCACATTTACCTCGCCCATTACACGGAACAATCTGTCCACCGAGAATCGCCGTATCGTTGCTGTTGGTTGGCATCGTGCAACCTCCTTCTGCAAATAGAATAAAACAAAAGCAAAACGATGGCATTAATGCAAAAGTGTTTATTACTGCACCGTCAAAACAGTGGTTGCTCTGCGAGTGAATCATTACACTCCTTCCGTGCGGGGACGGAGGATCATTTATGCTCCAACATCTTCATTAATGATTTTTTATACCGTGGGCAATAATTCATATTATCCGCGTGTTCCGCAGGTATGAAAAAGGTAACAAGGAATGGCGAAGCAATCAAACACCGGAGGGAAAAGTGTCCGTAGAAATGATGGTAATAAATAGTGTGAACGAATAGTATAGATTCATGTACATGTACAACGGCCATTCTACGCCATCCCACACCGAGCGTTTGCAATTGTGTGCGCACAGCGAAAATGCAATGGCAGTGCAAGCGATCAAATGCGGGAGCCATTTTAATTGCTTAATCAGCGTCTTTGCATTTATTCTTTCTTTTCCGTCCGTTCAGCTTAGCTTCCTTTCGCAAAACCGATCTTTATCTATCCGTTGGGTGGTGTTTTTGTGTTCTTTTTGCTTTATTGTAGATAAATTGTTGTTTATTGTTGTTTGGCAGCTTCTTTTGCCTGTTTGTTTGTATAGATCTGAATGAAGTTATTTTGTTTTACACTCAGCTTACAGATAATGCTGCCACACGGTTCATGCAGCTTCATGCAGCCGCACAAAACGGTGCGGCATCTTAATCGAGACTAATGCCAAGAAGTATTGCTAGTTATCGGCCGGTTCTCTATCATCTTGGCATCCCGCGTGTCCCGCGGTACACGCTAACGAATTGAGGCTCGTTTGTGAATGTCTTTTTTGTTATGTTTTGTTTAACGTGTCTTTTTTTTTCTCTCTACCGCGCGCTTTCCCATCCCGATCTGGTCCGATGGACCCTGCCGGAGAGTGTGCAGCACATTAACATTCTTCCCACTGTGCTGGACTATTTACACGAACAATTTTCTTTCGGGTTGTCTGCCGGGTTTCTTGTTGTGGCTGTCGTTGTTAGACTGTTACACCCTTCTAATACGTTACATCTCGCGAGAGGTTAAATCGGAAACCTGTGACACCCCTAAGTTAGACACCCTTTTCGGCCTCATTTGTGCTCAGTAGTAACGGGTAGATTGTCTTTCTTTTCCCTGAAACAACTAGCAAACATCGTTAAATGGGGAAAAAACAGAGGTGCTTGATTTTTCAATTTACATTAATAAATGGGTGAGTTCTGTGGTCTTGGCGGTGAGCTTGCTGGAAAGCAGAACCACACGTTAGACCTATTGGTGGAATAAAATTTCGGTAGTCGGAATGTCTCCATGGTTTGGGAATGTTAGGGCGTAGTTTTTGGACAGTTGACTCAAAGCTTCAAAGCTTATTCGAATTCCAGTAGAAACACATGGACTATTTTGTTTCGTCACCATTTTGTATGGAGAGTCTTTTTGACCAAAATGTCTGGTTAGAGGATTTAAAAAAGCATTGGACATGGGTTTGAAAATAAACGATCAAGTAGAAATCATTACCATAGGTAAGAAAGAGATACAGAAAGCAAATTAGGTGATGTTTGATTGGGCAACAGTAATAGAAAGCTACGGTCAGCAACAATGTGACCATTTTGGGACATCGTTGCAACGAATCGTCTTCATTCCTTGTGGGCAACCCTTCATACGGCCAACGAGCGTTACAATAAGCTACGACAAATATTTTCCGTAAGCGTTAATTCATCTTCATCTTCACCGAAAGATACCTCCGGCACGGTACATGAAGTTGCTTCTGCAAGGAAAAGCTCACATCACCATTCACCGTCGAACTTCTCGGGATCAACTTTTCGACGTGTTGGACGTTTAAAGCACAAATGGAAGTTTCCTTCCTTACAATTGGGGATGCGATCGTTTGATCATTTCCAGTGCGTTGGAGTAAACAGTTGTACAGAGTAAAACAGAGTAAAAGTTGTAAACAATTTATCAAAAATTAAAAAAAAAAATCATGCCTTAGTTACCGTTTCTTCCCTGTCTACGTTGGGTCACATCCCAAACCCTTTTCAGAAGTAAACTTTGGCTGGTTTCTCCGAGCGCCAGCTTCATCTTTGCTTCGTGTTTGTGAAAACTTTGCTCCCTCTTTCGCGCCTTTTGCGCGCTCGGTTCTTGTTCTGTTCACTGTTTAACTTAATATCCTTGCTTACCCTTCGCGATACGCAAACCAACCCAACAAACCATGGCAACAGAAGAAAATGAAGGAAACATCTTTTTTCTCGCAACATCATTGTGTTTTGTTGTGTGTGTCTTAAGCGAGAAAAAAAAACTCCGTAGGAGAAAAAGTTCCATTAATTATACAAATATCGGTCCGGGACTGTGGCTGACCCCACATGGTCCCTCACCAGCATACGCCGCCCCACCGATGATGAGCATCCAATGACGGTGTGTCCGCGGGTGAGTGTGGCATACGATAAAGCATAGTAAACGGTACGGACAAAATGAAACATGCAGTCAAAAGCGACACCAGCATCCGAGCGTACCATTATGGTTCATCGGCACAATGCGATAGGCGCGCAAGAGAGTAACCGAGAGAAGACCGCGCAGTGGAAGGAAAGCTCAATCATATTGTCATTATTTTACTATCCTTTGCACTTCCAACCGCGGTTGAATTGGGTGGGGTGGCGGGTGAGCGATGGAGTGGAGTGTAGGACAAAGAGGTACATAGGCAAGGGTTGGTTCTAAATTTGGAACGGCATTGTATTAATTACCGAGGCATTTAGGAACCTAATTATTCATCGCATGTGAGCGATCGAGCCAGAGCGATCGAGCGATCATTAGTCATCGGTGTTCGGTTCTCCCTGGGGCGACTCCTTCCGTATACCATTTGTTAGACTAGTTAGCAGAATTGATCGCCCACGGGTATATATGTACGAAGATTGGTTATGATTTTTTCAAAATTTTGTTTGTTACCCGTTAAACTAGACAAGTCTAACAACAGATGGTGATTATTGGCTTCACGCTTTGTTTCTCTACCTCACGCTTAGAATCTTGTACGAATTGTAGCATGCAAATGAAAATGGTCGAGATATAAGAAATTCATATTTCAATCTACCAACAGCTTCGTTTTAATTTACTTCCAGGACCAGATTCATGTACACTGGGTGAATTGAATCATGTACATTGGGGCGAGCCGGTGGTGTATGTGATAAACGGTGCTAGTCCACACGGCAGGACCGGGTTCAAATCCCATCCGGACCGTCCCCCCGGCAACGACTGACTATCCGGCTAAGTGATAAAAATAAGTCTAGTAAGCCAGAAATGGCCGGCGTGACCTGTAAGGTCGTTAAAGCTAAGAAGAGAGAGGGGTGAATTGAATGTACTGGAAGAATTTTGACTCCATCGTTACCCGTATCACAGATCAACCTGGCAAGATAGGGCACTAGCTGTGCGCCAGGATCAAAGAAGAATTAGTCCAATAAAACGATTCCATCTATGGGTTAATCCATCCAATTTAGCATCCATTTGGTCGGTGACGCTTGTGCCCAGTGCCGATCGTGCTCTGCCATCCCATTTGCCATCTAATTACGAAAAAAGGGACGACAACACGCCCCGAGGAAATTTGCCTATTCATCAGAGCCGGCATCAGAATTCTGGGAGCTTGGTATCCTTTCGGGAAAATGAGGTGGATCACGGCAAAATAAAGCACGGATGAAATCAAAAGATCACCCGTTGGCCTGTTGGCCCGCAACATATTTGCGCAAATCTAGCGAGCTTCTGGTGCCGTAACGTAACAGCAAAACTTCGCCCGCCCCGCCGGTTCAGGATCAATGTTCTGCTGCAAATCAAAACGTTCTCATTTAACTGACAATCACCAGCCGCTCAAGCGTTCGCCTGTCAGCGAGGACACTCGCTACGGCCCGATGGATCTTCCGGGAGCGACCTGTATAGCCAGGGAGCCAGGGAAGTTAATTATGTGTACGGCACCCGGCAGAACACCGGCTCACAATGGCGGTATGGTTTTGCCAATTGGCTGCAAACGGCTGCAACATTCCTGCGTCCATCCTCGGTATTAAAGTTAAGCAAAAGCAAGGGCCTTCCTGGCTCGATAGTGGGAAGGCAGTAAACCCGTTGATTTCTTTCGATCTCACGCCTTTGCACCGAGCTGACACACGGTGGTGAACATCGGGGCGAAGGGTTGTGGTGCTTATGTTTGCGATGCGTCTCGTGATCGGTGCATCCGATGCATCGCACCGCTGTTGCAATTCATGCAATTTCGTTCCGGTAACGAGGCGGCAACTCTACATCGTGTTGCAAAACGTCATTTCTCAAACCGTTCCGTTCCTTTCATCTCATTACAACCAGCACTCGCCGGAGGTGGCGGGTATGTATGGCTGTGGTTCGAAAGGGGAGCAAGATTTACCAGCAAATTTATTTATTATTTCAATTCAATTTATATAAATTTCATATTTACATCCCATTTGGCCGGGGGCACAGCCCGCTACAGTCGTCGCAATAATAATGAGGCGCGGCAGCATAATTGAAGCGCGTTGCGGTGTTTGTATTTCCGATGTTTCCGCAACAAACTGGAATGAATCCCACACGCGCCTCGGGCGCACTGTGAGTCACCCTGTGTGTGCCTGCGCGAATCGTTTATTAACTGCCGCGGAAGTGTCATCGTGGGACGCGATGCTACTGTTTGTGTGCGCCACGATTTTCATTCACGTGCTGCTTTGGGTTGAATTTGGAATCAAGCCCCGGCTGCTTACCTCGACTCAATTACCGGGTGAGAACATAAGTAGTGATTAATAGATGCGCCGGATGGCGATGGATAGGAATGTGAAGCGCAGGAAGAAGACTAGAATTGATGAAGAGAAAAAAGCACACACACAACAACGTCCAAATGTCTCCGTGTTTCTAGTGTGACTAATAATGTGCCGTATCCCAATAGAGGGAACGCGCGCCTGAGTAGGCTTCGCCGTGGGCAGGTAATTGGGAAGCCATGACCTACCGTTTCCCTATGAAATTCAAATCAATTCCCACGTTTTTGGGCAAACATTTAAAAGAAAGAAAAAAACGGGTAAAAAATAATTTCAGAAAACAGCGCATTTGCACTCAAACAGCGTCCATTTCTCTGTCCGTTGGATCCAATTAACCGGCTGACGGAATATTTCATGCACCCGGGGCAATTAAAGTGATACGGTCGGTGGGGAGGGGGGAAAAGTACCAGGAACTTCAACTTCACAAGTCCACGCCTGGTTTACTTCCGGAATTGCGAACGATTGTGGACAGAAAGGTGTGGAAAGCGAATGAAATGGAACAACCTTAACGCAATCGTATCGGCCACCAATATTACCTTCTACGGGTTTACGCGGACCCGAGCATTGTACGGAGCGTGGTTTCGGTGTATTCGGATATTCTCCGGTCTAAGCCAAACCCATCGAGTGTCAATCAAAATTCTTTCACTCCACTAAAAATCGTCAATTTACGCGATGCACGGGCAGCGTTTGTTTCCCCTTTGCCGAATCGACCAAACACAAGCCGCAGTGCCGCTAGTGTACCGTCCCGCCGGCTGGATTAGCCGAGCCGTACAGTCGAGGCGCACAAACAAAGACTCAACTCGGGCAGTGGTTGGGTGTCGTCGGGAAGCAACTGGCCGATGCTTTCCCAAATAAATAATTCAACATTTTCCATCCAAGGAGTCAATTATTCTTCCGCGTGTCTTAGACATTTTTAAACGGAGCCACAAGTAAAGGGGTGAGTGCGCACCCTCAAGATCTTCGGTACAATCTGAGGATCTCGCTGTCTTTTGCGCCTTTCTTCGGCAGGGGCCTCTCATATCCCGATCTGGGCAAACACTCGTGAAAACAAAGCCTGACTAAGATGACGTTTAGACGAGGGAGAAAGAGAGGGAGAGGGAAGTAGCGGTCAGTTAGTGGGTACAATTTTTGGCTAGATTTTTTCCCACCGCCAACACGCTAACGAACCTCCAGTTTTGGGGCGAGGTTGTTCGTGCGTGTATGTGTGCCCGTAGCATTGCAATGGATTCCACGCGATCAAACTGTGACGATCGATCGACGGATCGCTGCCCCGCAAATTGGCAGTTTTGACATACAGCTTAATGTTATACAATCTGTCCTGTGCGAGATCGAAACCGGTGAGCCTCTATTCTAGAACGAATGGCGTCGTACCGGGCGAACGCACGCAGGAGTCTCGGGAAAGACAAAAGGGAATCATTATTTTAAGTCGAGCATGCAGGGTTTACGAATGGTTCGCGAAAACGAAGTGCGATAAATGTGATTCTTCCAGGCATGTCTAGGCTATTGAAAGAATGGGGCGGGTAGACGCCGAGTTAGGCAAGGTGGCAAACTGATCTCGCTGATCAGAGTTCGATTTTTACAGCAGTCGAGTGTCGTCAGCTAGACAACCGAGTGTGTAGGGTGGATAAATAGATTGCTACAAAAAAGGCTGAGAGCAATAATCCTATCCCACCCCCCCACACATTGGCATTGGTGAAAGGCACCAATATTGCTCGGCGATCATGCATGATATACCGGGCAGGCAGAGCATAACCCCGATTCGCTTATGAGCGATGTAGAACGATATGGAGCTGGACAGATGAACAACTGTTAACAAACTTGTTAATTTAAATCGAGTGATCGTTGTTCACCGCCCGGACCGTACCGGAGATCCTCCGGTTTGGATCGTGGCCCGCGGACATGACTGTTCTTTCCCCCCCTTCGTTCAATGCGGACGCTTTCACGCGAGGGCAAGGTGCACACGGATGCATTGCGATTGCTTACGTTCGCGGTTGTCTCCCGAAGCACTTCGTAGTGATGATGTATATCTGGATCAACAGCGGGTACATGAACGGCAATTTGTTAGCGACCGAAAGGCGCGAAGGGCAATCCTGTGGCCCGTGTAGCCGATGATTCCCGCACGATCAACAATGACAATCATATCTTGAAATAAACATGTTAACGGACATTTCTCTAGTTCTCGCTTCCCTCCCCCCCTCCTCTCCGTTCGCTCTCATGCAACACGATCACGGCGGTATCCATTGGCATTTCGAACCGTCAACTGGACGAAACCGTGTGGCTATTGCCATTACTCTTCACCCTCCTGTGTGCGTTTCACCGGAATCGTGCATAGACCGCGCGCGATGAAAATGAGCGATCGCGCCAATTCTAGCCACACACTGGGCTCGGGTTGTAATAAATATGTTCCACTGCAGGGTCCGAAGTTTAGGGTTGGGTGGACGATCCTGTCTCTCCTGCTGCGATTTGTAAGCTGCACCAAAACCGAACCCATCGTGACCGTCAATCTGAAGCGGCGCGAGCGCGCGCGCCTGAGCTTTCCCGAGTTTCCGTTTCACCGCTTGATCGTTTTCCAATCGATTATGCGAACCCATCGGTTAAGCGTGGCAAAAGCAGTCTGCGCTATACCACCGACATATCCTAGTGATGAGAACGATAATTAACTGGCGACTTTGCGTACCTGCCAGACACACTAGGATGTAGTTGCAGCGGGAGCTACACGGACAAGACAAACGATCCGACATCTGTCAGGACGATGGACAGACGCTCTTACAAAATGGGATCACTTTAGCACGACATCCTCCCGGACAGGTCCTTTCGCGAGTAGCTGAAAGCTCTGCCCAACAACCGGGTGATGAAAGGTGAGTGAAACTTGACCCGGACAGCGAGCAACATGAGGCGAAATTTATAGCCGTTCAATGCTTGCCGTGCCCCCCGGGAATGTGCCTGTGCCGTACAGGAAACTGTTTTCCGTTCGGTGAGTTCCCAGCGCGCTCGAGCGAAGAAAATAAATTGCATTTGACAGATTTTCCCATCGACTTTCGTGATGGTGAAATCAAGTTAAAGTCCAGAGAGAGAGAGAGAAAAAAAAGGTAAATAAAACACCGTTTGTTGATGATAAAGTTGAACGCTCGATTTCACCCGAAAGCGATAGCGGTTGTTTGCTGTTAGTGACTGCAAACGGTCCATCAAGCCATCGACGGCAGAGGATCACGCTGGATTCGCGACCGCTTGTCACATTCCTTGCTTGTGGATCCTTTCGAGGCCAAGAAAAAATAAAACACATCCCTCCATTTATTTTTTTGCTCGCAAAATGAGCGCCCGTAAGCGTGGGGCATCGCCACGATCGCCACCGAAATGGCTGAAATCGGCACAGATCCCACCGTGCAGATAGGCCATAATATTGCCTCTGGGACTGTTGTTGCGGTTGATGGAGGGCAATAAAATACACCAAATACGGCGCTGGCTGTAAATTATCCAAATGCTTCCTCACCGTACTCCAACGGGAACTAACCGGGCGTGAAGACACAGGGTGGTGGTGAGATCTTCTTTCGCATTTCGACACCTCGGAAGGATGGTGCAGAAGGAGTATTCGAGCGACGTTGATGCTTACTGATAGTGTGTGATAGTGGAAAATAAAAACATTCACAGCATAACATTTCGGAGAGCGGAAAGGAAAATGGCATTCTGGCGCTCTCGGGACCTGTGGACTGGGTTGCAAGCGCGTTGAAATATTATAATGAATTATTGTATTATTATTATAATTATGTGTTAGGTGGATGGCGTTGCGCTATTCGATGTGGTGTGGAGTGTCCCAAGTCTTGTCCGTTATCTTACTGGCCGATATCGGTTGTGGGTCGCCAGACAAGAGCAAGAAGACACCGATCGTTTCATATTTGGCAAGCGACGGAAGATGCTCCACGGCCCGTGGCGGCTGTCAACGCGGTGGCGTATATGGGACAATAAATTGGATGTCACGAATATGCTAATATGCGCGGTGGCTCCACCGTGGTGTTGTTGGGGAAGCGAGAGCTGTTAATCTGGTTTGATTTAGCCACTTGGAAAGTCACACCCCGAAAACAAAACTTACACAAAAAGATTTGGACGATGGAATTGGTTGAGGATTTTAACACATTCCGTATAATTCGCATGTTGTGAGAGTTGTGAAGATGTCCCACCCGTGTAGGAAGAATCTGACGGATGGCGAATGGTATGAGACACTTACCGTTTGCACAGAGGCCACCCTTTTCGCAGGGCACTCGGGGAAATTCGCAGTGACGGCCGGCACGCCCGGGTGGACAATGGCAGTAGTAACCGCCCGGCGTATTAAGACACTGACCCTCGATGCACGGTGACGACACACAATGATCTTTGGCCTCCTGGAAAAGAAAGGAAAACGAAATAAAAAAAAGATTAACAATAAATTAATAAATAGAAACGAAAAAGCGGAAACGGAAAGGTTGGCTCCAATTGTCGATTGAGCACCGACACCGACGATTAGAACGTATATAATAGTGTGCCATAAAGTATTTTACTTCACCCGCTTGAAAACGTTTGCTAGCGATAAAGCGATGGTGGAGGAACCTATCAACAGACAGGCGCATGCAATCGTGGCCACATCGTGCGGGTTTTGTTTATGTTGAACGAGCATAAAATCAAATTTTTATGTTAATCACCATCCCAAAATTCGAATCGAACGACCGGTTACAGACGGTGGCCCCTCCACCATCCTTCCGATTCCCCTTGATCGTCTATTCTCCAAGGGAAAACAGGTCTTTGCCGTAGGCAAAGGATGCGGCAGAATGTTTTTAATTGGAGCCCGGTCCGCCCCGACATCACGTTCGTACAATGCTGAGCTCGGATTATGATATTATCGCTCCAGCTGAGCGCCGAAACTAGCAGCAGCAGCGGTAAAAGTAGCATTAATAGCGACTCAGCACAAACGAAACGAAAGCTGCCATCGGACAGTTTGGATTGGGGGCGAATAGCGCGAAGAATGCGTTTTTTTTAGAAAATAGTATGCCATCTTCTATGAAACGAAACGCACCGTTTCATGCGTCGTTCTGCGGTTAATCTGATTAGCGATCGTTTTTTTTTTCTTTCGTTGGAAACATTGAATATGTGTTGAACCGGTGGCCACCAGCCAGGTGACGTTTTAATCGGTGACTTTTGACGTTTTGTCGGGCGTCATCAAATAGGGGGGCCGAATGGGGATGAAGATAAGGCGAGCAATAAAAGCAATCAAACAAATAAACAAGAGTAAACTACGGAAAATAATAAATCGACCAGCTGTTACGGTGTGCCGTGAGAATGGCCGTGTCGTGACACTTGTTACATTTAACACCTTCGGACATTTCTTACACTTGTAGAGGGGAGTAAGAGTTCCTGCGAGGAAGCGAGGATACCCGAGACTAGGCATGGACCCAAATGTATGTTGAGGTTGTGCACTGGAAATTGTCAATCAATATTTGGTGTCTTAAGACGAATCGACCAAAAGCTGAAAGCTACTTATGGACGGGACTAACAGATGAATTTTTGGGAATAGGAGAGAAAAAAAAACACACCAAGCATTAAACAAATGATATGGAAGGAAAGCGTGAAGTGAAAGATGGCGTTGTCACACGGTATGGACGGGAAACAGTGAAGAAAGAAGCGAGAAACGGTCGGTTGTCGCATTAACGCAAAGTTTTGCATTTTCCAGCTTTTTGTTTCTTTGACTGACAGTAAGCCGTCCCGATTCTTCGTGATCGCGTCCGGATCAGGATTTAATCGATTATCGATATTCGCGCCACATTTTTGATGTGGCCTTCCCTCTGTGTTCGTACAACCGTCTCACCTGTCTACCGAGGTGTGATCGTTGATAGTGGTTGATTCCAACACGGGGGGTTTTCACACCGAATCTCCAAAGCTTAATGCGGGGCTTGTTGTGTGCAGTGAAAGACTTTAAGAAATTCCTCTCAGAAAAAATGATCCCGTTTTGTGGGTGCCGATATATTGGGCAGGTGGGTATGTTTTAAATTATAACCTCCCCCCCCCCCCCCCCCCTCTCTCGATATGTTTTTGGTGGGGACAGGTCCCGGTTTTGCTCGTTAAATGAGTCTAGTGCAGTCTTCTGGTTTTTGGTGTGCGCCACCAGATGAGTGCTCCCACGGCGGCATCGACCGTTTCCGATCTGTCTTGTAGTTGTTTTTTTTATTTTTGGGGGGAGATTTTGCCTTCCAAAAAAGCAACAGGAATCAGGAGTATCACATGAAACGGGACGTCGCACTCACTCACAGGAGTGATTTAATTTAATGATCCTCTGGGAAGGCGATTCAATTCGTTAGCAATGATTTAATTTGGTCCCGTATTTGGCGCATTGGTGCCTCTGGGAACAGCCCGGTAACCGTTGGATTTTTGGTGTCAACATGCCATTCGGTAATGGGACAACATTGCTTGGAAGGGTAGAAGGAAGACGGGAACCGAACAGAACCGAACCTGAGAAATTCGCTGGTGACGATGATTTCTGTGTTTTTTTTTGTTTGTTTCGGAACACCCGACGGATGCTGCCAGGGTGGGCGATAAATTTTTCTCACTGAACATCCAATGCAACCTTTCTCTTGGGGTGAATGTTGGCGTTGTGGGGGCTTTTTTTTGCTTTCCTTTCGACAATCTGTTTGCTTGCTGCTTGATAAGTTGCGGGAGCAGTGATTTGTTTCCATTTTTTTTGTTGCAGTTGAACAGAAAGCATTTGGATGATTTTTGTGCGACGTTACACTGGTTAAAAAAGCGATTAATTGCTGCCGCTTGGGATGTATACGGCGAGACAGATGCGCGTATCAGCTTACAGTATCGTACGAGATGCGTGAGATTTGGTGAAAGATTAACGAGCGGATCGTTCTCTAACCGAAGCTTCCAAACGTGTCGACATGTTGGTGTATTGCGAGAAAATCAATCACCCGCACGAATGTTCAGCGCTGTTCGGCGCACTACTTAAGGGTATGGCGTTACGCCAGGTGTGCCAAAGGTGTGTATCGGTAGGTGTGAATCGGCTACCAAAATTGGCTCGCTCGATTGAGTTTCAAGTGATTGATTTTTAGTTTGGTTTCCCATTCCCAATTATTATTTATGATGGGATGCATCATCACCCAACCGTGCTGCAATAGATTGGCTCAGTAGGTTCGTGCAAACGAGACAGGTATACATGCAAATATGTGCGAAACACAGACACAACGAGGACCCCCGACTGTGCCACGATCAATCAAAACTTCGCCTACTAACGAGTTTGGTTGCTGTCGTTGCAAACGGACGAATTGAAGTCACCGTTAAGAGACGAACCTCGTTCGTTTTCGCTCTAGAAATTTAAAATAAAAAAAAAATCATCTTGTTGAAAATAGCCATCACGTTGATAACATGACATTCTATCGGATTGCGCAACCCACATAATGAAATGCTTCACCAACATGACAAGCCTTTAAGCGCCACCGATAACCGGCGGGAGAGATGTTAATCAATTAGCGTCAACTAGCGCCGTATCTGCTGTTTGTTTCCGGAAAATGTAACAGTTACACCCCAGCTTTGCACACCTTTCTGGGTGGGAACACGCTGAAACCAACTGTGGCGCAGTCTGTTTTTTCTTCTCTCGCACAAAAATCCTCCCGCAGCTAAACGGTTTATTTGCTTTCTTCTGCATCCCAAAGTGTGTTTTCGCGAGGTCGCCATCACCACCGTCGTTGTAGTTATGCCTGCGAAACTAACCTTTAGGTGAGTTTGATTTGTTGTACATAATTGCCCCGGCAGCGTAACACTTGCTTCGGTCCCCCTTCCCAGGTTGGTAGCGAATCGCAAAACGAAACTGTATCGATCGGTTTGCAGCGACACATGCACCGCTGCAAGTGCAACTCTAATAGCAGGTGCATTCACTGTCTCAGTTGCAACCCGTTGTAAACTGCCTCTCCGGAGGCCACCACAACCGACAGTGCATGTGTGCATTTTTATATTACATTTAAAATAATTTATTTATTTCATTTCAAAGCCGAATGACCGTCTACGACTCGCTTTGTGGTCTGTGTGCAACTAACGCTTTTAAGCCCATTTGGCTTCTTCTTGCGCTACCTTGCTGCACCGACCGGTAGCGCAGCAGGCACTTGCGTCCATGCCTGTCTGTGCTGCTTCGTGTTTGTTCGCATGTCGCGCATGTCCCCTTTTGCCTGCACCTGTACACCGGGGCTGGACCGGCGCGAACGAAATCCGTGCCATTTCGTAATCGGGTGCGACCGTACGGCAAAAATCCGATGGCCGAGTGAACGGGCAGGTTCACGCGCGACACCACGGGTAAAATGGTGGCGTGGCGTTACAGTCTAGTGTCGAGAGATAATAAAAAGGCGAATAACATATTAAATCTTGAACCGTCACTCTAGTCAACATTTCAACGGGATTGCGCACCGGAGGCCAGTTGCCGTTTTGCGATGGTTGTGCGAGGGGTTTTTTTCTTGCTTTCTGTGCGTTTGTATGCCGCAAACCGGTAGTACGAAGCAAGCAGCTACTGCACTCGATCCACCACCGTACCACCATTTGGTGAATTCGCGAAAAACTGCCCGAACCATTGCGTACGCAATGTGAAGGGTAGATGTGTGCATTGTGGTGCAGGGTGGAAAAAAATTGACATCACAACATAACTCTCTACAAGCACTCACAGGGGCTTCTAGATGTACGGACGGGGAAGGCACCGGCGGAAGCGATGGCGGTGAGAAAAAATAACGAACAGGAGCACCGGTACCATCTCGGTACGATGGATTGCCCCCGCGATGGTGCGGGAAACAAGTGCAGCAAATATCAGTGCACAACGAAACAGGTTCGAAGAACCGTCGCAAACGTAAGCTAAAGACGTTTTTACACAGTTCTTGGCGGAAGCGGGAGGGGAGGAGGGGAGGGTTCGACATCTTGCATTGTGGGGTGGTTGGGTGCCGGGGGCTTAGAAAAGGGAAGGGTTTGGGGATGTTCCTCCAAAAGTTGCGTTCTGTTTGACAATGTGAACCCTATTGCGGACACACAGTGTGACCTAAAGGTGTAGTAGACGAAACCGTCCCCTGCATTATAGTGATAGTTCCATTTGCATACTCATTAAGTGTCGCTTGTTTGCGTCTCGAGTGCTATCCCGGGAGCTGAAGTGAATGTACGAAGCAAATCGACAAAACGCGGTAGGATATTGCCATCACAATCGGCATAAAATGTTGATGCATGCATGTGCTACTGAATTTCTAATATCCGTTCCGTTTTTTTTTGTTGGTGCTGCTCGAGATGTCTGCAGGGCGAAACAAAATGTTTTGTTTTTAGGTCAAACATGCTCGAAAAAAAATGTTTTACAGCAGCAGCACTACTGTACAAGTGGTGTATTTATTTCTAGATTCTTTTCGAGTTGAAGTTGAAATATGCAGTGGTAGATGTAGAATCTGTCCACTATTCTCAAGCTTTTACCGACTGTATCCTCAACTTACATAGCTTTGAGTATACCAGTCGAAAAATCCTTGAACAAAATCGATTTTAGCTTGTAAAAGTTTTAGATTGTTTGAAGAATTATAGATCTATCTCGACATATTCTAGACTAACTTGGAAAGAATGCAAAAAGGACTGCAACTAAGCCATTTGGTCTCGATATCTTTGTAAAAGTATTCTAATGCAACATTAGGGCGATTTCTGGAAAAAAAATCAATTTGAAGTGGAATATGTAGAGGTAGATTTGAAATCTTTCCACTTGGTTCGAGCTTTTGCCAAATGGTATCGACTCTTTTCAAAGCTTTCTTAAATTAAATTCTTGCAAAACTATCCTGACATGACGAATGGCTTCAAACAGAACATAATGAAGAAAATGGAAAAGAGTTCCAGATCTCTCTCAACGCATACATATTGAAATATCTATAAATTTACCATTTAAACTCGAAATCTCCGAATTAGTTTTATTGGATTATTTTAATTTATAATAAAAAAATCCTTTTTCGTTGATTCATTTGAACGTATGGGGCCATAGAGGATATTGCAACCGGAAGGTGACTTCAATCGGAAAGCGACGAACCTGGAGTTGGGTGGTATTATACGACCGGTTGATTCAAGAGCTCATGAGCTGATAAATGGGTTTAACACGAAGACAAATTGCCTGCGTCCGATCCTCGCACCGGACGAGATGACTGGTGGGCTACTAGTCCCAACCTGATATCAAGAAGCTTGCCGTATGCTGGTTACTCATCATCATGGTCATCATCATCACCAGCAGCGTATTTATCCATTTTTTTCCTCGCTTCACGCATTTGCCCCGCAGTCGTTAAAGGCCGTTTATTTTTTTGTTTTCTTCAGTTTTGGTCTTAAGCTTCGTGTCTTTCTCATTCAGCGTTTGTTTTGCTTTACCATTCCGCGAACATTCCGTCGCCTTGAGCGTTCGGCCCGAAAACGGTTTTGCTATTATCTGTTTTTATATCTTTATAAATTAATTTTTATTTTATGACCGTTCATTTACATGGGGCACGATTCTGGCACGATGAAACGCGGTTGCAAGAGATAACCGCCGGCAAGCGGAGGAGGGTCGAAGCCGGAGGATGCCAAAACGACACGCAAATCATAAATATTTAAAGGGACTTCCATACTACCAGTTGCGCCCAAATGAATGGCGCATAGCGTGAAGATGGTGACCGTTTAAAGAGGGTGAAAATAAAATCAGGAAAAACATTTCACTGCAATTCGGCACCAAAACCACACACATTCCGGCCGCGCAAGAATGAAACCGCAACAAAGATAGAGAGAGAGAGTGAGGGAGACGTTGCTGTGTGGGAGGTGAGTCGAATTTTCGGGACACGGTTGAACAGATTTCACTGCTGTTCCCTTGATTGCCGATTACCGGAGGAACGGGTTTCCTCCGAGATTTACATGTGCGTACAGCCGGCGATCCGTCCTGCTCGCGACACGAGCAAAACATAAAAGTAACAAGATATTATTGTGTGTTAAGTTCGTTAAATACTTACAGCCGGCCAGCGGTCGCCTGACCGGTGTGATGTGTTGGCGTTTTGTTGCATTATGTTGACACGTTGTATTGTGATAAATGGCCGGTAACCATGAGTGGGTACGGGCGACAAGGAAGCGGAACAGAAATGCTCGTTTGTCAACTCGATCGATGGTCAATCTGTCATCCGACGAGGTTAACAGAAGAAAAAAAAATGGCCCAACGTCCTATTTGTTATCGCGCTTTACTGGTGCGTCTGCATCTTGCCGTGTGCCAGATTCTGTGCTTTGTATCGGTACGCGTACGTATCGCGTCCGTGCAGTTCTCTCGCGCTGTTCGAAAGGTTCACATAATTATCGGAAGTATTATTATGTTAAATCGTACCCTACACTCCTGCGCTTTGCTCATTTGGCTTGGTCATAATGTGTGCTGCGAGTGGTGGGTGTCATCCGTCATGGTGACAATATGTAGGGGTGTTCTCCCTTTATTTTCAGTTTCTTTTTTGTACTCCAAAATAACGCCTAAGTTTGAGCACGTTTCGTACGACAGTTGTGGCTGCGATGGCTACGATATATCAGGGACAAAGCTGACAAGATGTGAACTTCATCAGTGGGACAAAATTCCTGAACAGGAATATGAACAAACCAAAAAAAATGAACAACGAGACACCCATCATCGTTGGGGAATGATGAAAGTGGTTGTTTGGTTGTTGTATCAAATGTAGGCGATTGCGTCCAATTAGCTAGCGCGATTGAATTGCAGACAAGCAAAAGAGGAAATGGTCAACGGTGAAGAAATGAAAGGAAAAAACCTTGTCAACAACAAGCACAATAAATAATCATACATTACGCTTTTTAAGATGCGTTATTAGAACCGTTAGAAGAAGAGAAAAAAAACACGTAACTCGTTGATTGTCGTTTAATGTTTGGGAAAAGACTTCAATGCGACAGCTGCAACGAACCCCTAACATGTAAGATAAGGGAGCCGAACCTTTTTTGCATGTAAATTATCATTAATTTTCTTCAGCTCGAAAATGAGAAATAACACTCAGACACACACACACACACACAAATTATCGAAGTTTGATGCACTTACCTCGCACAATGTGCCGGAAAACCCAAGCGGGCAGATGCACTTGAAGTTACCGATGAAATCTACGCATTCGCCACCGTTCCGGCAGGGAAAGTTGGCACACTCGTTAATGTCGGTGCTGCAATCGCGACCTGCAGAAGAAAGATTAATACAGAACAGTTTAATGTTGATTTCATTACTAGATGATGCATTTGTGTAGATTTAATCCTGCTTAACGTCTCGTTACAGTGTGCCGAGAGAATAGGTGAAGATCGCTGCCAGTGTGGCAAAAGGGGGGAAAAAAACGTTGTACCATGTTTCTGTGTATTTGTCTTCCCTAACCAATAGAAGAAGCAGATGAAAATTTGTTGAATGTAATGAACATATTTCATCGGCCTAAGTCCTTGGCATTCGGTCGTCTTTTCTTCGACTCTCTTTCTGTTACGCTCCGTCCGTCCGTCCACTGCACAGGTACGGGACGTTCCTGCACAAAACAAGCCACGATGCTGACTGCTCGTCGTCACAATAAAAGCACACCCGTTTTCTTACACAATCCCGCCGGCAGTTTTTATCAGGTGCCGTTCCGTTCGTGTACTGGCGGTACCCCCGTCCCAAAACGTCCCTTTTGCCGGTGAAGGTGTCCGACGGACGGTTTTAATAGATGATATTTTAAAAAGCCCAAGATTAATCAAAAATATAAAAAGCACGCTACTGGAATATGATTATTATCGTTGTGGCGCGAGAAGAAAAAATACCCCTCGCGTAACCGTCATTTGTAGCGAATTTGAATACAGCATGAAGGCCCGTGGTGGTCCGTAAAGGGTACAGTTTATTAATATCTTTTCGCGCTCAACAGTTCGTTTCTCGAGATGTTTTATTTATTTATTTTTTTTTGCCTCGCTTGTGTATTGCTACGGATGTATTCATCCTTTTCGTTTACTGATTCACCGCAACAGACGCTAAGCTGCCGCGGTCTGGCACGGAATGGATGTTAATTTGTCTTTACATTTATGAGAAATTGAAAGCATTATTATTTTAAATACATTTAAACGAACCACATTTGTTGCGATGCAGACGAACGAGTGCTTTACACTGCAATTTGTAGGATGTAGTAAAAGCACCGCTCCATTACCGATTGGAAATGATCGGATTAGGGATGTGCATATTGGCTGCAGTTTGAATGAAATTATCATTAGTAAGACATTATCGTGACTAACTTAATAGCTAATCGGTCCACACCGTGTGATCGAGCCGGATGAGACGGGTAAAGGGATAGCAGGAGGGAATGAATATGTATCATTTCCCACACAACAAAAGGCAAGACAATGTGGAAGAACTCGAAACCGCTGGCACTAGGGACTGATCGCTGCGTGAGCGAGCTAATCCCGGGAGAAATGATCATCGAACGATTGATCGTGGTTGCCCCCATGTGACAGCCCGCAGTGTTTTCAATTTTGACAGACCGGCACCGACATCGCAACAATTACGCTTCTAATTGACAGCAGGAGCAGATTGGGCGCATCCTGTCCTGGGATGGCCCGGGTTTGGGGGAGCCAGGTTACCGCATACTGTGCCCAGCCCCGTGTATCGTGCCCTGTGCGCACAGCGGTACACCAATCAACGGCCGAATGCCGCCATTTAGCTGCCGGTTTGATTAATTGAAACTAGACGACATGGTGAACGGTGGAACATTGGCCAGGCGCTCTGGAATGAATGGAATATATAAACAACAGATCACGCCCGTACAACAACGCACTGCGCCTAAACGCAGCAGGTGAGTTGTTTTTTGGAGATTGCACGAATTTCCCGCACAAAATTAAGTCAAAATAGGATTGAGCATGCACGGGTACGGGTGACGTACCGTCTTCCGTGCTAGTGAATCAAAAAACTGATCGTAGTTTGCAGTACGCGGGTTCGTCGCTTGACTGTTCGATCCTGTCGGTAGCGCTTGATTGATGAATCATTGCACTTCCTGCTGTGCTACCCTGTGGTACGGAAATTTGCCCTTCCATACGTTTGCGGTTGGGTGCGCAATAATCTCATTTAGTCTATTTGTTTGGAGCTGAACGTTATGTCCAGCGTGTGGAGTCGGTTGGTAGTCGATCATCATAAATCATGAACTCTTCCGGGAGACAAATTGTTCGACCATGAGTGTTACATCAACGACCCCGGTGCAGGATGGGATGGGAATGGCTAAAAATTCATTACCTGTGTATCCAACGGCGCAGGCGCAGTGGTAATCGTTTACCAGATCGATGCAAGTGGCGCCATTCTTGCACTTGCCAACGCAGTCATCCAGATTCTTGGCGCAGGTCGGTCCACCCCAACCTTCCAGGCAGGTGCACTGGAACGATCCGGGCAGATTGCGACATGATTCAGCATTTATGCAGGGCCCAAGTCCGGAGGCCACATTCGATTCGCACTCATCAACGTCTGTGGGAAGAAGGGAAAGGATAAAAGCGTTGTTAGTCGCAGTTGTCTCCGAAACGATCGAGGTGACGACCTCGGCCACTCACCATTCTGGCAGGTGTCCCCGGTCCACTGTGGTGGACATTCGCAGCGAAACTTGCCGATAAGATCGATACAAGTGCCACCGTTTCGGCACGGTGCATCGGCACATTCGTCGATATCTGGAATGAGGCAGAAGATGCAGGAGAGTTATCAATGCGGACAAGGCCCGAATGCATGCGCTAATGAATTGATGGTGTAAATTAAGTGACCCTACTGTCTCCACAGACTCCGCTTATGATCGATCGATTCGCGATAAAATAGTACAATCAAGGCGGGAGGCAAAACATGACCGTTATCTTCTGTTATCTGGTGGACGATCTGATGCAGCCATGTCCAGGAAGGTCTTTTCTTCTATGCCCCGTACTTTCACAGGCTGTGTCAAACGAAATCACACGGCTGTATTATGACGTTTTGGGGTTGATGGGTTTGAGTGTGTACCGTAGTTGATTTAGCCTGAACTTCACCTGGACGGTGTTGCACTACCGTGATGGATTCATTCCGGCGTGAGCATAAAGTAAGGGGGGGTGATTCATGACGTGGTAATTAGCTCAGCCAAGAATGACCTCCAATCGACGAACGGGACTACGATCTAGATCGCTTGTGACTGTGACGGGCACAGTAAGGATGCCTTTCAATTTAGCATAGCTTCCACCGAACGGATGCTGGCTTTTGACGTTCGTGCCAAAAAAGCGAGCTCATGAGCTATCTCCAACGCGAAGGAGGAATTCTCTAACGAAAGCAAATGGCGGCCGGATGTCAGATGTCAAGTGGCGTTGCTTTGTTTTGGGTTTGATTGGGAAAGAATTTCAATCCAATCCTGGCAAGCGCACCGGGTGTGTGGCGGTCTGGGATTCGGGCTTTCCTCGTGTTTTTGATGGATGATTAATTGGGCGCTCGTACATCTTGACGGCACGTCCGCTGGTGTTTTATTTATTTTGCATGTTTTTCCCCCCCTCCGTTTCGTTGCTTCTCAAGCCGATACGATGCTTTGGAAGCGGCTGTCAGTTTGCTTTGAAGATTGAGGAAGGAGTAGGAAATCAAAGCAGTAGTAAACCGCCTTCGGAGGCTCTGAATGCTTACATGTTGGCCATGGCTTCACTCCCTGTTTTTCGTTACGGATCGCACAACTCCATCGCAGTGTGGTGGGGGTTTTTGGGGTGTGTGAGAGATTGGGACTCGAATGGGAGTTATTTTTTTGTTCGTTTCGTTTCTTAACCACAGAACAATTTCTGTGCCGCAGGAGGAGGATGATTGCGCTACAAATAGTCGCTGATGTGCGCGGGATGCAAACAAGATGCAGTAGGGCGCAAAAACCATCCCAGAGCAACGAATAGCAGAAGTATGCAAGAGGAACCACAAAACCACAGTATAAAAACCGCACCCGGTAGCGCCTCCCGGGAAGGTATCTGTTTTCTTTTAAATGTGCTGTTTTTTGTTACCTCCCCATCCCTTCTGCGACGATCAGAGTTGTGGCGGCCAATTGGTCTTTGCGGTTGTTGGTAACGAGATTGATTCAATCAGCATAAATACACACAAGTTTCTTTGGGTACCACACAGTTACAGATGGGCTCGATGTGTGGTTAAAACATGCAGTTGCAGCCCGAGCTTGGGCTTTGCGGAGGAAATTACAATTTATTTTCTAGCAAATCAACCCTTGCTAGAATTGGGCCCGAGAGGTGCTGGAAGCGCCACGATACTGTCGTGGCATCTCGTTACGCCACCTTGCCCGTAATGGATGAAGTTTGTGCCGCACCGTCGTTGGTGGCGAAGACGCTACAGAAGGCTATTCTGCAAGGTACGACAGATTTAACCGTCCACCGGCCGAAGAACCGAAGCGACAAACTTGCACCAGTCATTTATTCAAATTAAAAAATATTTACAATTCAATGGGAAATAAATACACACGTTCCCGGGCTGGCTGATACTGAGAGGTCTTCGTTCTAAAATCTTTCCCGTCTATTCCTGATACGGACGGTAGGTTTTCGTTGGGTTCCCAACGCTGCAAGCCTGTCCGCGATTGGTTTAATTTGGAATCGAAGTTCGTATGCAACTACATGTCGTAGATGCAACTCTTTAGTCGTTCGTTAGCTACTGGTATTTTTCTTCCGATCGTTGTATGTCGTTGAATTCAATAGTGGCGATACGGAACAGGCCAAAGGAAAACAAGAATCGGTATGCATACGCTCACACGTAGCTGAGCCATAATCCATCCGGGAACGATTCGTCCGACAGTCGGTAACGGTGTTGTTATGCTATTTGTACAACGATTAGGACCGTGGACCGTGGATCGTGCCGTTTGCGGAAGATTTATGCTCTCCGCTGCTCGGCACAGTTCGAAGAACTGTAGCACTTGGCAGAGTGGTGATGCGCGTAGTCCGCGCACGCGGGACAACGATAAATTCACGCAATAATTACGCAGAACGGCTTTTCTCCGCAAGATGTCACACAACCGACAACGGTGAGAAAACAAGAAGCCAAAGTAATGACCACACCTTTGTCAGCGTTTGCCGCCAAAGCGCAACAATTATCGTCATAATTGATCGACGAGTGGAGTGATCACGCTACCGCTAAACGATCGATCTTGTTAGCGTGAGCACGTCTGGTGGTGACGGAAATTTGGACGCTTCAGCAGCAAAAAGGTTGATGATACGTTTGTTGGAGTTTTGCTGTTATTTTGTTGTTTGTTTTTTGCTCTTTCTTTATTATAAATATTTTTATTTGGAGCACCCGCAGCGCGCTAACTTGATGCGAGCCGAATATCGTTGAAATTATGCAAACGAAACCATTTGCACCGTTTCCCTAACGCGGCGCTTTCATAAATTCGTCATTTTGTTAGATTATGATTGGTTTTTAATCGTGTCCAGCTTTTGAATGTTTGCTTTCCGTTTAACGTTTGGCAACGGGTTTGCGACACCGCGATCGATGAGTGAGCAATAAATAATAAATTTAATGCGCCCGAGATGAAGTCTTCACAGGTCCGGATCGGTGTTCTGGCGAGGAAATATGTAAATACACACGCAGTTGGGCGCAGTGCGCTCGGTTCACGGAGGAAGCGTGCTGTTTGATGATCAGCGCGCACACACAAAAGAAGCAAATATGAGATAAAGCACCCTGGTAAAAAAAACCTTTCCTTCGCAGCAAAAGGAAGTGAAGCGTATGGTGGCTATGTGTGTCCGGGACGAATGCTGATTTGATCTTTTCCGGTCACCCTGTCTGTTCGACTGTGTGTGTTTGCCCGTTCGTTTCGTTAATGAAACCAAAATCAACGGCACTTTTCATGCTCGCGTTAGTTGCGCTTGCAGGAAAAATCTAGCTCAAGAGTATGCCTTACCAGAAAAAAAACTATTGCTCTCATTTGCCGAGGCTTCTAGCCCACACGGTCGCTTCTTCGATGTAGCTTTTTTTTGGCCGTGAAATTGCTAATAAATCTACGGTTCGGTGATCGATCCTCAGGGCAGCTCGTTTGCCATAGAATGGGGCGCGTGTGTCGAACGGATTAACCGTCCACCGTCCCGCGAAGGAAGTTTTTAATGTTTAAATAATAAGTCGAGCCTTCATACGCGAGTTCGTACCGTGTTGTTGGGATTTGGGAGCGTTACAGGAGAAACCCAACGAAGGAAGTTCTTTTCTTTGTCGAAACTCCTATCCTAGTTCAACGTCATGTGCACAGAGTTAAGAAAGGGACAAGAAGCAGCATAGAGAGGAAAAAAATGAATACAATAATTTAGAATAATTAGCGTACAGTTAGATTTTTGTGGCGGTCAGGGTTTTTCGTTTTTTTTTTCGTTGAACCTCTGAACCATAGTAAAATTAGGGATCTGCTATGTTTTTGAAAAAGAAGCATCAAAATCACATCGTAACCGAAAGGTAAAGCTGACTTAGTACCATCAAACGTTCCTCATAAACTATCGTGACTGGTATTATTGCGTTATGTCAGTTGAAATACGGTCCAAAAGCAGTATAGACACACTGTACAGCTCAACCAACAAAAAAAACCTACACAATACAGAGTAGGGAGGAAGATAAGCGCACAATGTCGAAAAGTTGGAGTCTTCAAATTTGTCAGTTGTGTGATTAATGGATGAAATTTAAAATTGAAATGAAACGTAGCGAAACGCACTGTACGGTGTACGGCAGCTCCGAATGGATCCTGCGATGGAACCGCGTGTTCCCATCGTAGGTTGTACGCAGCCGTTGTTTCTTTGGATAAACTGTTCAAACTTACTTATCTCACAGGTCGGACCGGTCCATCCGGGTGCGCAGGTACAGACGAAATCTTTCATCGGTTGTGGACCACTGGACGATGGTGCAGGAAGTCCACCGGACGCCGCAGAGGATCCGGATTTCGATTGATCGTTGGACTCCGCCGTACCGGAACTGGAGGCAGCTGAGTTGCCACCGGTTCCACTACCGGCAGCACTACGCCCGAACGGTTTCCCCATCGAGCTCATGCCACGCATACCACGGACAACGATTGATGCTACTGTCGAGGAGGTGACCGTTGGCGGTTTGTCGCTTCCGGTTAGTGTGCAGGTGCCACCATTTTTGCACGGCTGTGGCGCACACGGATGTTCAACAATTTCACATCGTGTGCCCGAAAGTCCTTCGGCGCATGTACACCGGTACTGATCCGGGGCAGTGTTTTCGCACGTACCTCCGTGCATGCACGGTTCGTGCGTACCGCAGTAGTTGAGATCTAAAAGGGAGAAAGAGACATTTATTAGTAAGTCACATAAGACAGTTTATTGAAGGACAAAAGAAGTTCATTTTACAATAAAACTGGAAGTTTGTCAGAGATTTACTTATTAAATAAAACAAAATATTAGTAAATAGTTTAAAGACCACCAAAACGTCCAAGTTCTCACTATCTCTGTTTTGGAATTCTAGAAAATTTGCTCAATAGTTGCTCCAGGAAAACTCAATATAGAGAGCAGACTCAATATAGAAAAATTCAATTTTCACATATAATTCTGAGACCTGATAAAGTTACTCTATTTTGTTCACACCTTTCCCTCGTATGCAGGATTGATTTTCCAATTATGGTTAAATTAAAAGTGAAATGACAGACAAAGAATTCTTAAGTTTTAGTGTAAAAAGGTTTTGACCTTTAAAATAATGCAAAAAATCGATTTTCTCAAGGTATCCGTTTATCTTCCTCAAAATTTTGTTAAGTAGCTCCATTGGATATTGGAGACGTGGAGGGGGAAGTTCCACATTTAGGTCAGAACGTGTTGAATTTTGGAAAACTTCTGCCCACGAATTGGTCATGCTGGCTAATACGTAGGTCACTACATAAGTAAGTTTATCTCTCCTAAAGGAGTTAAAGAACTTAGTTAAAATTTAACAAAACAGGAAATAGACTAACAGAACTTATACACCGCATACGGATGTGCATAATGCGTGGGAATAGACGCTTTCGATATGCAAACAGTTGTTACTATGCACGGAAGTGGTAACAGTTGTCCATAATCGATCCGGACACTTGTTGGATTTTCAGTTTTCCTCCTCAAGTGCGATCGTGTGCGCACACTTCTCATGCGCATCATGAACTAACCCAACAACAACACTCAAGAACACACGCGTGCGTGTATCGTTCCAACAACCTGCTACACCACACAGTGCGTTAATCGCCGGCAGATGAGGTGAACATAGGCGTTAAAGTGTTTTTGGCTCGCGGCACATCGACGCAGATTTTCCCTGTGTCCGGCACACGCCACGCCGGCTGCTACACGGCAGCTCACGAGTAAAAAGGGGTTCCGTAGAGTTCCGTTCGTCCCCTTTCTGCACCGCATATGTTAATCGCGTCGGGCAATTATGATGGCACATGAATAGGGATGTAATTGATCGCAATTACTCGTGCCAGGCATCGGGGTTGATGGCAACTGTCGGTTGTTGATCAAAACCATAACTACCGCCGCGTTTACAAGTGTTCGGAAGTGGATCGAAAGAACGCGTTTGGCCCTCCAGTTCCGTTCTTTCGCCTTGCTGATTGATCGATTTGACAATGGGACCCTTTTTATTTGTTTTGTATTTTATTCGTTCGTCGAGAACGGTAAGTCAACTTCCGTGTTTTAGGAACTGCCACCGTTTCCCCCGGGAGTAGTCTAAACAAACGGTGCCAGAAGTAGCTAGGCAGTTCGGGGAAAAAAAAGGTAAACAAGAATAAAAAAAGGGGAAAAACGCGAACTACACTTGCCTTCTGTGGTATATATTTCTAGGACCCTTTTTTAGACGCACCCTTCCACTGTCTGTGCGAAGGGAAGCTTCAAAAGGAACGGGACTGATTTATGGGATTTGTCATCGCAAACTCATCCTTTACCGATTTGCGGTGCAAAAAAAAAGAAACACGCACGAAGGGTCTCGTTTTCCGGTCATCCGGTTTTTGTAACGTGGTTCCTTATTTCCCGTTGTGTGCAGTCCAAATTGTTGGGTTGATTTCATCGCGACGCTATTGAATTTCAACGATAACCCTCCGAAAGGATCGCGCGTCGATGGTTAAATCGATGACCTATAATATCCTGTTTCAATGGGGAGCGCCCTACGCGCCGGTAGGTTAAATGTAAAATTGCACTGGGAAGTCACATATATTAGCGAGTCAAGCGTGTTCGTAAATTGACGTGTGTGGTGTAGGTCTTATTTCTTGGGCGTCCCAAAATGTCTGGCTAGCCTTAGGTGAGTGGGTTTCTTTCATTGATTGGAACTTTTGGAAGCAATTTTTCTCATCCAGACATACAGCCGAAAACATTTTAAGCCACTATCGTATCGTCGAGCGATAAGATTAAACAATAAAAATTAAATTTCAACTTAATTAGGTTTTTTCCCCCTTCGTCCGGTAGCCTTTTCCATCTCCCATGGTTGCGTCGTGGTTTGCGATGGCTTTTGGTATCATCGGTTCCCATTTACGTTGTTTCAGATTGTGCGTACGGATAGTGCATTCGCTTCGATTCGAGCGCTTGGGTACAAAAACGCACCTTCGCATGGTAAGCGACGGAATGGTGAGACGAGCAAAATGAAGAGTTAAAACAAGGAAAATTTATTATTAATCGATTAATTAAAAGTAATGGCGACCGTGGCCTTCTGATACCTGGCACGAAAATCCATCGATTACATGGTGTTTCTTTTTTTTGGTTTTTGCTGTTGGGTAAAATGTTTGAATTTTTTTAGGGCTTTTTAAAGGTTTATTTCTCTTTCGTGCACGTGGGAAGGGTTGGTTTTAGGAAAGACTTGTAAAGGCGTTTTCCCGTAAAGACCCGTGTGCGTGTGGCATCACGTTATGCTTTCTCCCGATGTTTCGCCATTTTGTTGTTCGTCTTTTTCGATCGACCAAGATCGGCCGGTAATTACCCCAGAAATGATCGGTATTTAATTACCGAAGCGAGCGGATCTTGCACCGTGCGTCGTGTGGTAGACATTGCTCGAAATCGATTTCATTTTTCATCTAAATGAGCTTGCATTAGGCAATATGGAACCGGTGCTTTAGAGTGGCGTATGGTACGCACACCCTCACACCCTTGCGCCTTCTTTGCCGCGGGAAAGTGTACCCGTTGCAACTAAAAGCCGGGAAAGGATACGTTTGGGAGAGGAAAAAAAGGGTTTCGATGCATACACGCCCGGTCACGACCGCATTGCGAGGCAAAGCAAGACGTACGTACGGTAGGGAAAGTGAACCGGATGCTTTGAAAATCCGGAAGTGGTTTAGTTGGGATCGCTATTCGATTCCGAACGCCACCTCGAAACTTACCTTGATCGCAGAGGATTCCACCCCAGTTCGTATCACAGATGCACTGCCATGCACTTCCGTTGCAATAGCCGTGCCGGCAGCCCGGGTACACCATGCACTCGTTACACAGCGGACCACGCCATCCAGGGCGGCATCTGTAAAGGAAAACGATGAGAAATGAGAGACATTTTTAGAATTGATAACGTTTAAACGAAATGGGGAATAAAAAAAGGGGGAACACAAAAAATGCATTCCATTGCTTATAGAAATTGTAACTTTAAAAAAAAAACAGACAATCATCGATCAAAAGAACCGTTTCGAGAGTAATTATTCAACGTTAAACCTTCAAAGTGCGTTCAATTACTCGCACCGCAGGACGTGGTGCCGCGCAAGTGACAAAAGCGTGCTTCTTGCTGTGTTTAAGACTACAGTATTTCCGAGAAAAAGCTGTACACGAAACAATTGCGTGGAGTTCGGTAAAGGAAAAGGAGTTTATATATTTTCAGTTCCCATTTCAAGCGATACTTCTGTAAAGCACCCCCAATTCTCGTAATGTCCAATGATGGAAATCGATAGGGTAATGCTTTTCGGTAATAAAAGTTCACCGAGAGCTACAGGTCACTTCCACCTCGGTCGAACATTTCATTCCGGACGTGATGGCCTGTACGTTGGTGAACGATCGTTAGGTCACCGTCGGATCGAGTACAGTCGGGTCGAGGTTTTGGGAGGCGGCTTTTTTTAGGTTTACGACCGAATATGTTACAGTACGCCAAGTACCCGATGATGGAACCCTTTCGGTGGCGGCAGTGTTTGTGGTGTTTAACAATTAGCACGTACACAGCATTGGGAACTGCTGTCGATGAGTTCCAAGATCGAGGATTGAAGTGTTCATCAAGACGAGGAGAGAAAAAAACGACTCCATAATGTGAAGAAAGTTAGGTCAAATGTGGATGGAAGAAATGTAAATTATGTAGCTACTTAAGGGAAATACGTACGCATGGTAACGAGGTAAAAATTTGACATCCTTTTATGGGCGTTTTGCATGATAGATTGAAGATTGGTTTCACTTTTTTGAGAACTAGTTATAAAAGAGAAAAAGCTTAATGCAATACATCTTTGAAGAACAAAATAGTATATACATATGCGAGCATCATTTCGTCAGTATCTGCCAAAAAATCTCACTGAGCATGGTGACAAACTATCCGAAAATTTGATCGATCCATCGATAAGGATCGATCTGTCCTCAATGATGAACGATGGCCTTTTCATGAGATCATTAAATAAAAGCCTTCGCTGCCGAAAACGTGCACGCCGATCGAAGACAAAGATTGCGACGAGCGGATGAAAAAAGGCCCACCATCGACGATTTGCAGTTGCCTTGAAGTTTTGCTGCTTTAACTTTTGGAGGTAAAACAAAGACGAAGATAAAAACAAGCAGCGACTCATCACTGTGTTTCACAGATTCCCGGGGCCCCGGTCAATTCGTGTGGTGGGAAAAAATACGCAATGACAGTAATCGGGACGTGATTTAGGCACTGATGTTCTCGGTGACTCAGGGGGGATGGAAAGTGATATTTGAGCAGAAGCAAGAGAGAGAGAGAGAGAGAGTGAGGGAAGAGGTGCTATGCTTCTGTTTGTTTTTCGTTTCCATCCCTCCTTTCCCCTTTCCCCCCCGTTCGATGTTACCAGGCAGGTTGGGGGGTACCTTTACACCAAACGCCAAAATCTAACACCGGGCCGCTTCATAAAGCAAAGAAGTGTTTTGTTTGATGTTGGACGAAGCAGCGCTCTTTAGCAAACACTCACACACTGCAAGATGAGGACGGTTTAGGAAACAAACAGACGGGTCCACCAAAATGATGACAGTGAGGACATAAAGACAAGAAAAGGAAAGGAAAATGAATACACACTGCACTAAAACGGAGATGATCCCACCACGCTACCATCTTCCCGGTATGCGGAACGGATTTTTGGGTGTTTTAAGTCTTTCGCCTGTTTCCTTCCAATATCCATTTAGTCGTCGCTTAACGAGGGTCAAAACGAATGAGTCAAACTATCTATTCAAAAGCGAGTGGACGGTAGAATTGTGGTTGCGAAGAGCCTGTTTTTTTGGTGGGTAAATAAAATGTCCACCTTCGTACAGAATTCCGGTACCGCGTTAGTTGCCTTCTGGGTAAAGTATTTGAATATTTCCTTCCCTTAGTAGTGTTTTCGCTTTTCGAACGTTTCCGTTCCGCTTCTTTGCTGCCGTCGAAATTCCGACGCTACTTTGGCGGCTGCATTCGCGCACGTTAATTAATAACGCCTTGCGAACGCGAAGGTATTGTTTCCATTTCATCAGGACACCAAAATGCCGGTGTGGCATTTATTTTAAGCTAAACGAAGCCAGTGCTCAGTGTTGGCTTGGTACGAATGACGGAATGTTGGAAAGGGTCGTAAGAAGGACGTATTTAAATGAGGTATCCTGGAATGGACACGTAACTTGCTCGATTCGGTAAAACGGACACCATGAGCACTGTGTCTGACTATTTGAAAAATGTACCGATCGTACGATTCGTTCGATTCGTGTCTAATGGGTAATGGGTTGAGGATGATCTGATTCGCGAGATCCACCATTCGTGCAGCGGATCACATTCCTGGATCCGTACCATCGTGAGAATGAATTTTGCTGTTGTTTGTCGGCGTTTGTCTGGGCCACAAACAACGCCACAACAGTTAGAAAACTAATTCGGGTACAATTTCCACGATTGTTTGATTTTGCCCGCCACTGTCAAAATGCTATCGGGATTGTATGTCCGAACATGGTAGGGTTGTATACGCGCCGGTACGGCTCCGATCGATCCCGATCATCAAATCCTGACCGCTCCCTTTCATCCATCGAAGAACATATCCAATTACAAAACGTTCAAGTCCACATTGCAGCACGATATTACACAACGCAAGCGTCCCGACGAATACACGAGCAGAGCAGAGCTGTTGTGTACATGGGTTCGCACGATCAAAAGCATCGATGGGGCGTTGAAGTGGAAATGTCCAGTCAAGTTTCCCGCCACTGACAAGCTGCTTCCGAAGTGCACCGCTAGACGGCGCCACCGAGGTGGATCAGGATCTGGTTTGTGAAGCAACACGAACCCAACCCACGGACAGCGTGCCAGTGCCTGTAGTTGATGGGGTTAGGTTTTCCGATCGAAGCGGCTCCGCTTTGTGTGCTGATGGCAGTGACAGTCCCCAAAAAAACACAATTACTCCACAAAGCGTTGGAAGCTCCCCAACAAAGCTGTCCACTTGGGATCCTGCTTCTCTCCAACACTACGGCTTGCGTGCTCCCCTGTGAGTGTGAAGGAGTCGGATTACACAATGTTGACCAGGGTGTGAGGTAAAGCAGGCGAAATATGTACCTTTTTGAAGGAAAAAAAATGGATGGAAGTACAAATAACTTTCAGCGGGCCGTGGTGGACAATCAATTACAAACATGGATCCCCATTATGCTTCAGCACTTTGAAGCCGGTCGGGACCGGTACCCTGTACCGGTAGGTAAAATGATACCGAACGGGCAGGAACGGGCGTTTCGGGTGTTTTATGATTTATGTGCCCACTTTATGTGGTGTGTGTATATGTTTCTGGGCGAGTGCGTCGATCAACGTGAATCCCGACCGACTGACCGAAAGATAACAATGCTTCCCATTTTTTGTTTGGTTTTGTTTTCACCGCTTGGTTGGCTTTTGGGCTTTTTTTTGGGAAGCATTCGGCCTCCCTCTCCAATCCGAGTGGGACGACTCCTATGTTGAAATCGAAACTTTTAAAGCACACGGAGCACGGAGAGCGTGGCGAGGTGTTTAGCGTCTCGTGGAAGCATACCTTTGAAGGTGTTGCGAAAAGTCACAACTTGGTATATTTCCCTGTGATTCTTTACGAACGCTGCGAGTGTCGGGTCGGGTTCGAAGGTAGGCTCGAAACTTAATATAGAGGTGCAACTTGCTGTTTACTAGACAATTCCAACATCCGACAGCTTTCCGCTGGTCGTACGTTTTGGCCTGCACCACACACTGCTTTGTTAGAGGACAACCGTTTTGTTCTTCTGGCGGTTTGATGCTCACAGTAACGGCAACAAATCGCAGCCTAAACGGAGCCAGGAAAACGCCGGGTTTGTTCTCTTGGTGCTGTGTGCACGTCACATATCGTTACGATTTACATCATCCTTCGACAAGACAGGAGACATGGGTCTCCCGATTGTCGTACCTGTGTACCTTCTGGTCCTTCTCGCCGATCCGGCAGTTCATGAGACGCGCGATCTCACGCGCACGATCTCCCTTTTACTGTACTGGTACCAAGTGTCTAATCTGCATGTCTGCTCTGGGTTGGAAGGTGTACCCGGGGGGTACCGTCTCACGTGCGGTTGATGGCAACGGTGACACACTCGCGGTGATGGGCCTGATGCCAGCCACAGTTCCCAGTGCCGGCGTGACAGGGTTCGCTGGATCGGGGACGGGCACGATCACCTTTCGTGCTTCCTTTGCGCTATTCGGAAATCGCGGCTGTGCGCGGGCGTTTGAGATTTATTGCAGAATTAAAACTTTCAAACAATGTTCCGCTTGTTCAATTATGTATGATTAAGCGCTTATTTATTTATTATTAATTTTCCGCGAGGCGAGAGGTGCAAGATGTTCTTTTTTGTTGGATGAAGTACATACATGGGAAGCAAATTGTCACACGTGTTTCAACCCGAGCACTGTGTGGTGTGATTCATAGAAAAAAAAGGTTTTTCATGGCGAGGGTGGAAATGATCGCACATGATCGAGATCAACGAAAACACACAACATGGGTGGTTTCGCAACATGTGTGTTCCTATATTTGTCTAGGATTCGAACGTATGTTACCCATCCTGAGGTGGAGGTGTTATTGTTCGGCACCACATTTGTCCGGTGGCCCGAATCGGAATATGCGCTCGTTTATTAGTCGTGCCGTGTGTGTATGTTGGTGATCCTTCCCGATGACAACTCGATAAAATGGTGAATTTATTTTACAATTGTCCTGCCGCTCAAGGCAGACCAGCCAGATGGGACCCGGTAGAATCCCGGTGCCTGAACACACGGTGGCAGTAGGTTATTGTTTCCGTACGGAATGTGCAGACCGTAGGCAAAGATTTATAGCACGTTACATAACAATGCTATCAATCAAACCGTTTCCCACTAAGGGAAGCACAAAATTACGGTGCTTGGTCGAAGATAGATAGGCTTGTTGGGGTAAGTGAGGAGGATACAATATTGGTGGTTCGCGGTTCGGGTCATAGCGCAAGGCGAAACAAAGCGGCAAATCACTACGCCTAACCCTTAACTGTAGGTTTGGCGGTATATTAGCGTGCAAAGCGTTGGTCAGCGTTGCACAATTTTAATCAGGTGCTATGTAGGGCGTACGGCAATACCATTCCACCAAAGCTCCAATAACTAAAGCCTTCTGCTTCAATTGAATGCATCCCAACCGAAACTAACTCCATAATGATGGTGTAGTGAGAACGGGTAGCTTTCAGTAACATTGTATAGCACTATTTAAATTATTATGCAAAACATTTTGAAGCAGTCACAAGTTTTCGAACTGAGCTTATTGCTTTTGCTTCGATCGACGGTCCTTTTGGAGGGTTAGTTGTGTTGTAAGATGACGGCTGTCTGTTACCATCGGCTGTCTGGTTTTGGTCTCGCAGGACCCAAAACTCTCTGGGCACGGCGTACACTGTGACGGCAGTGCCATTTTGGGGCGTTGAGTAAATGCGAACTTCAACAAAACGTAAGGCAATTCACATCAAAATATCACATCCGCTTAGCTGAGTGGCTGGGTGCGTTGGGCGTCGATGATCCCACTCAGGCTGAAGAGCGGAGTGAATTGAATTGCGGTATGCCCTTCTGAGCGGTATGTTATTCGGGAGCGAAACCAGCTTCCTCGGTAAGTTTGTGGTTTTTATTTTCAGTCTTCTTCTGTTGTGGTTCCTACATTTCGGCAACGGGGTTAAAGTTATGTTTGAGAGATTGTGTGCGAGACAGGGAAGAACAGTGGCAAGAGATGTGGTTTGGCGTTTATTTTGCTTTTGTTTTGTTTCGTTGTTTCGGTGCGGCTTGCGCGGTTTTTTTTTGTTCATATCCGAAAAGCAGTCTCGAAACTCCGGGCCGTACGTATGGCGCAGGTGTGGGAAAATGTTCCTCGATGTAATTGGCCATCCGACCACCGACACCGCCACCGACATGCTTCTACTACCGGTCCCCGGGTCTTCTTACACGCTTTCCGCCACTTCCGCGGGACCACTTAGCGAATGAAAGGAAGGAAGCGCGGGGCCGGCTTGCGTGGCAGAAGAGCAGACGGAAAAATAGGAAGGAAGAGAAAAAAAAGTCGAACCCTTTCGCAGAGCGAAACTCGTGGTACCGTCGGTGAACTCGCTTAACCTTCGCGGTCTGGTGCGCAGGAGACGCAACACGCTGCCAATCGAGTTGTGCGGGAGGATGCATCGTGGCGGTATCGAGCCGGTTGGGATGAGGTATTGTGTACACTCTCACACCCACCGGAGTAGTTTGCAAAGTTGCCCAAAGCTGCCACACTAAATGACAATTGAAGTCTGGCGAAAATGGGTGAAACGGTGCGAAATGTCAATCACGGACCCATTTTGTCCATTATGGGAAGGGGTAAGGTGAGTGGCAGCTGGGGTGCTTCGGTAAAGGTGCTGTTTTCCGACCTTGTTTAGAGTTGTTCTTTCCCGTGTGTGATGCTTCCTCTTCTCTCTATGCTCACTTTCGCTTATAACACGTCCGGGGCGGATCGCTACGGTGTACCATAACTTTTTTTTTCGTTCCACCAGGTGACAATAATAGCTCATACTTCTTTCTCATCTGCAACTGAGCCTCGGGACATGATGATCAATGTTCTTTTCCCAAGCCAGTGTGCTAGAAGGAGCTTGTGGGGAGGCATTCAAAGTGTGGGGTTTGTTGCAAAAATCTCATCCCTCATTCATTTCCTATCCTCCGTCCAACCAAAAAAAAACAAACGATTCTCTCAAGAAGGGAATGTCGAGCAATAGAGCTGGGCGGGTGTTATTGTCCTCCGCTCTGCTCCATGGTTGAGCGCGGAACAGGGAACCGCCGAAGAAAGTGTGGCCGTATTGCGCTTTGGCAGAGTGCAGCATAAGCCGTATCGGAGTACGATCAGTACAATTGTCGTTCGCTGCATTGCGGGCGTCGAAATCTGAAGGTTCTTCTGCTGCCGCCTCGGTAAGCAAACGCCGCGGGGCGAGATTGCACACACGTCGACTTGTGCAAACGACGAAAGTACCGACGTCGGTACATGAAGCATACATGATCGCCGAACGCCCGACCAGCAGCAGCAGCAGCAGACTGAACTGGTGGACCAGTTGTGTAGGCAGCAAATCGTGGCCACATGACGGCGAGAAACGACAGCGGGGTTCGTCGCTTTATTTATAGCTGAACCGAACGCGAGTCTCATCCGAAACCGGCGGTTCTACCTGACCGTAGTTATTGTTATTATTGTGTTATTGATATTTCATTAGGTATTATTTATTGCCGCACTCGAGGGCATTTATTTCAGTTTGACATTTTGTACCTTGCGCGTCCCATTTGGCAGGGCAAATCGTGGAATTGAGTACACCTTCCAGCGGAACTGGGACGGGAGCGTTATCCTGCCAATGTTTAACCGTGTTTGCTGGGACGTAATCTTGTGGCCCCCATCAGCTCACCAGGTTGCGCTGAGGGGTATGATAATTTGAACGCTTTCGAGAAGGAAAATCAAACAAAAGAAACAAAAAATGCACACACATACACACACGCACGGGGATGAAAAAACAACACATTCCGTTTAAGTGCTCGTTTAAGTGGCCTAATCGAATTATTGTTTCACATGAAAGTTGGAGTTCGGCGGGGAGCTTAAAGGAAGGAAAACTGCATCAATATACAGAGCTTTCTCATCGTTCTCGTACTACTCCCCATTCCCACTTGTCTATCTTGTTTGTGTGTTTGTTTGCGTTTCTCATTTCTTCTACGAGATGCTCATCATCAAGTGCATCATCGTCTGCGGTTTCGTCCATTTGGCTCCTTCTCGTCCGCTTTTATTGACACATTTCCGCATACTGGCTCGCGATGACGATACCAGTCGGCAAAAGGCCGGTGAGGAATAATGCTGAAAACAAATGTTTAACCGATGTAAACAGTGACAGTGGCGGCGGGTGAATAATGTTAAATTTAAAAACAAAAAATCCTACCACAAAGCCGAAACACCCTATGCGAAGCGGTATCATGCCCGATCGCTCGACTTTTCCCAACCGGTGGTAGTAGTGATGATCGCCATCACCTTCACCCGTGCTAGTGGAATGCGTCGCTACTTGCGTCACCCTGCGGCTTCGGTGATGTTTGCATGTTTGTTCGCTTGTTTGATTTTTGACTTTTGTTTCAAAACGTGCATTGCACTGGATGGACTAAACCCGGAGCGAGGGCGAGAATCTTTGGTCAAGATTTCACAGTCGCCCACACAATCCGTTTCTCCGGAGATTCGGTGGAATGTTTGAGTAAGTAAGAAAAAAAAACTGACAACTAGAAGGATTGGAAGGTGTGTGACCATCGATTTTTGGGGGGTGGGTAGCAATACCAGCGGGTTAGGCTCCGCCAGGTGAAGAATTTAGCGCAAATATTTAGTCGACTGTCAATCGACCATGCTCGATCGAGATATGCGGGAGATAGATATAATGAGATACATAAAGCAAACGGTACATAGCTGGCTAGCTGGTTAGCTACAGCACTGGTCGCGGGAGAAGATCCAGATAGCCTTACTGGGCTCTTGGGATGGTACTGGCGAAACTCGCCGTTGTTTTTCAGGCAAACCAAGCCGCAGTACTTGCATCTGCACATATTGGTTTACAATTTAGCGAGTCTTCCATCGTTGTTTGTTAATTATTCCCGCGCCATCGCCGAGTACCCGGCGCGGACATCTCAATTTAAACGATAGTATCTCGCGACTAACTTAACGTTCGGTTCTATGCCGGTTTGGCTACGAGTTTGGGGAGGAAACGATCGACGACTAATAAAGTCACAGTAACGAGCGCGGATTCGCGAAACGTAGTTTTTTTATCATAATCAACCAATCTCTAAGCGCTAAACGTTCAGTTCCGCGCATAAGATTCCGTCGCTTAGGAAATGGTCCACAAAACAACAGTCTCCTCATAGCCCGGAGGTTTCGATGGGAAAACCAAATGTATAATGATAACCGGGTGGCACGGAACGATCAAGTTAAGCGTTGGATTAAAAATGGAAGAATAGAGTCCACAACCGGATGGAGTGTCAAGCGTTAGTTGCAGTTGGTCGAAAATCGAGCAGCCGATGTAATGCTCCGAAATAGCCAAGAAGGCAGAAGGAACCTTCTTTCGGCGTGCGATTATTCGATCGCTTCCTCTACCGAAGTGTATCGGTGGAGAAATTATTGTTGTCGTTTCTTTCCCTAACAGAGCATGCAGCAGCTGGCACTCCGACATGCACCGTTTTGGGGTCGTCCGGCCGGGTCATCGAAGATCGCCTTCGTAACCGGGGCCGTAGTATACGGCGAAAGTCGATCCATCGCACCGATAAACTGCGCCAAACTTCACCTCACCAACTCGACCAAGGTTCCAAAACAAGCAGTATATCCTCCCGGCTACTAAAAAGCTACGAGTTGGAACCAGCTGAATAATGGGAAGGGAAGCGACGACGACTGGTGCGATGTTTTGTGGTCTTATAAATTGTTGAGCCTTGTCTTATTATGTAAATGCTTCTTTATTCGCCAAAGAGGGCAGCTCTCACTGGAGAAGAGCAACAGTAACAAAAAAAAAAAACGATCTCCAACAAAAAGCTACAGCATCCCACGGTCAATCAGCAGAATTGCTCCGAAAGCGATGGGCTTTGTCTAGTCAATAAAGGCGTTGGAGCTCGAAACGCGAGGAAGAAAGAAAACGCGCAGGAGGCTGCCCGAAATGGGTTAGATTATTTCACTCCTTCCGCGGCTTGCTGTTCAAGTTTGTCGATAACGTCTACCAGGTTTGTTTTCAGTGAGGTACGCGAAGTTGGTTATGTTAGCGCGAGCCAGAGGGTGCTGGATGACACGTCGCGTGATTGCTGGAACTGTTTGCAACACAGTCCACAGATTGTCCTGGAAACAGCTGGGGTTGTTTGATGTTTCCTGCGGTCGGAGGTCGCAATGGAAGACTTCCAATGGACGTCTTAGACGGTAGATCAATTTCTTGTAGTAGTTATTCCGAGGGACTCTTAAGTAGAATTGAGAGTATCCTCCCCATTGGAACCTATGATGTTTGCTCGTTTGAACTTTTAATTTTGGAAACAACATCCAACCATCGATCGATCGATCTACTGTGGCGCTCTGCTATTGCTGCCGTTTGGAACCGATGGGGTTGCACATCTGTGTGCGTCCACTAGCGTCTAGCAGAGAACACGATTTCCAGGACACGGAGTGTAGTGCCATGTCAACTTTGACCCGTACTCTGTTCGTGGACGGAATTCTCCAGAGTTCCCATGTTGGGCTGCTATTTAGGGAGAGAATATTTATTGAAACCTTACTGTGATGGTTTTAGTGGGTTGAGGTACGTAGTCGCTAGGAAGCGGTACTAGAAAGCCACCCGTCTGGATGTGGTGTGAAAAATAAACCTACCGGTTCCTAAATTGTAGCGAAACGATTTGTTTCCTACCAGCTTTGGGGATGAACACAGGGAAACCCGGAGCACCGGAGTGTGGTTGGTGATCAATGCAGAAAACAATACCCAACAACATCAAACAGAAGCCAGAAGCGTGTTGTGGCCACGATCGCGGACAGTCCTAAGACAAAAGTTGGAAGTGTGCCGGGTGCCGCGGGTGGTTTCTAACAAGAACAACATTATACGTATAGAATCTTAATTAATTGAACAATTTAAATAGCCACAGGAGGTTGGGAAGCTACCGGACGAACCGGGGACTATGCTTGCAACGTAAACAGTTTTACCATCTACCAACCGCGGGAAGGTTAGGCAGCGGATTCAATATTGATCTTCTGGAATGTTGCTGGAACGCGTACCTCTTTAAGAAGGTATCACACAGTTCGAGCACGGTAACAAACAGTGCTTCAGGTTACGAATGGTAACGTCGTTTTAATTGAATTCGAAAACATGGCAATCTTCGTCGCTACCCTAAGCTGCGCCCGATCTCGGTCCCATTATTCATTTGTCCGCGTGAATCTGTGTTTTTTTCTTCTTCGTTGCGCTCACCCTGTAAGCAGATCGGTGCGAGCTTTCAATTCGTGCGATAGGAACGCCTGTTCGGATTGGGCCGTTTGCCATTTCGATTCCGAATGAGGCTTCCTGGGATCATGGGTTTGTAGTGTACCGCATGTTAAGGATCGATACATGTGCCCGCCCGGATTTGTGGTGTGTCGTGTTGGCTACTTTACAAAACGGGGTTGGATTTAGTGTTCTTTTTTCTCTACTAAAAGAAAAAAAAACACTCCACAAAGGCGCTCTCCCCACACGAAGGTGGAGTATTGCTTCCGTTCATCTGCTCGCTGCAATCTTGTTGCTGCTGCTGCTGCTGCTGCTGTGGTCCAAATCGAGCGTACACGAATACGCGACCAATCCTCTACCCTGTGCCGTCTTTCACTCGGAACTCAATTAAAATCACGCAATTAATTAAAAGAAACACCAAATAGGCAATCTTGTAACAAAATCTGTTACCTGCGGCCTCGCCACGGTGCCAAGATGCCATCCCCGGTGCAAAATGCATTTCGGAATTGAATGTGTATCGTGTTTTTCGTGAAATGCTTATTTTCCGGTCCGTTCTGGTCGAGCAGGAAACGCGATCTCTCGCATTTGCTGCAGCCAGTGTTAAAGCCCGGAGAGTTAATTATTTTATCTGCTTTCCCATTTAACACTTTCGGTGACTTATTGGCAAAGGCGCAACGAAGCCAGTTGCAGCATCACATAAAAGGGTGAGATTTTAGAGTGAGACCGTGTGTGCGCATCTTCATGCATAAGAGGTTGCTCATGCTAAGGGTAGTACAGTTGCTTACGAAAACCAGCGTTAGAAAGATCGTTTGATAGCCTGAAAGAAGGATAGGCAGAAAAGAAAATGTACGAGAAAATTGATCTTTTGGGTGAGGATATAAAATAGAAAACTGTTTTAAAGGAGGCAATTTTACCAAACCAAACCTCAATGGACTACCACAAATGTATTAAAAACAACTCATGAAACTCAATTTTATAGGGAGTAAAATGCAAACGCATAAACATATTGCAAATGACTGTTTGTTTGAAAATGCGTCACAACTTCTAAGAGCTGCAAACTACGACTCCCTATGATTTCAAGTACGACTTCCACTTCGTCAACTGTCAACTGTTCAAGCGATGGTCATCTCATCGTCACTGGGTGACACACTGCTTTCCTTACGTCGTTTTCGTTGCTATCCCTACACGAGTAGCTTTTGTTTCTTGTCGCAAGAAGAAGCCGGAACACGGGGTTGAGCAATGGTTGGATCTTGTCGCTGGTTACCAACATCTTCGTTGTTTCAAACCAGGCTGGACCGAACAGGCTGATAAATGATGTTCCCTCGCGAATGATCGTTTTGAGGCCAAAACAGGCCCTAAACAAAATACCTGCCAACACGGGAAGAGGGAGTGAAAACACCCAACCTGTGGTGGTAGACTTACCAGATCGATTGATAGCTGGGGAAAGGTTTGAAAGGAAGTAGCATGAGCATAAGACACCGACAGACCTCTCTCGGGGTCGGCTATGAGCGAATGTTCCGACACTGTTCCCTGAAATGAAGCCACGAAACTGTGCTTAGACCCCGTTCGTGACCCTGCGGTGAATCTGCCCGTGCAGCACGCAGAGCACCGGATTTGCATTCCAGTTGCTTTGCTTTGATGCAGTGTGTAACGTTGCGCGATTCCTAGTAACGGGCTTTCATCGAGGGAAATGGAAAATGCGAGTGCTGCACACAATCGCACCCTGTTGCTATTTTAATTGTCCTTTCTTTAGAATTCCGTTCCGCTTACTGGTGTGGATCGCATGCGGAGTGGATGTACGGGGTGTTATGATTTGCATAGAACATGTCGCTGCATTCGCTAGAGTGTGATGATTCAGTTACAAGTAGCAGTTGCATGGTTGCAGCGTTGCGTTAGCGATTGGAAGAATTCTATCCCATGCTGATACTGAGAAAGGTTCATTAAAATGTTTGCTTATGATTTTATTTTTTTTTTGCTCAATCTACCTTCGAACCGGGAATGTCTTTCAAAAGGTTTAAAGTTCAAGCTTTTTTTATAAAACATTTAAGAAAATACTTCCACATCTCACGATTCTAATGCACACTAGTTTTCATTTTGCTACCTACTTATTTCTTTCTTCCAACCTTTCACAAAATCTCTGAAAGCAAATGAAGCTCCAGTGTGTCCGTATCGTCAATCGAAACAAAGTAAAGGCATTTCCAACGTCCCCGATACGCGTGAATCTGCGTAAGGTTCAAACGTATTCGTTAGGGTCATTATCGTTTTGTTTGATGCTGTTTCGCTTTGATTATTCTCTCCCATCGAAGTGAACACTTTCCGTTCTTGTTGCTTCTTCTGCAGCTCAGCAAATCGGGAAGATCTCGAATCGCAGGAAGGCCGGCTGCACGGTGGGTTTAGACACTTTGCGCAACTACATACCTCTCTGCGTTCCTTCTTCAAAGAACCTGTTTTTTTTTTGTTACGTGTGCGTGTATAGCAATCGGGATTTAGACTGTCTGTGCCCTTCGGACGTTGAAACTTCCCGCCAGTCAGTCAAAGGCCGGTCGGGGTATCGTGGACGTACAACAAGTAGTAAAGGATAGAGTATAGCTAAGCTTGCCGTTCAACCTGTTGGTGTGTGAGTTCCTTCCATGCGATGCTCCGTCTCGTTCTAATAGATTTGATTATTTCGACGTAATTTACTATTAATTTTCAATTAGTTACTTGTAAGTTTTCGAAGCGTCGAAAAGTTCCAATTTTCTCACTTCCTTCCTAGTGCTGAGAGTATGGTGGAAGACCTTCAACATTATTATGATGTTTGCATGAGTGTGAGTGTAGGGTGAAGTATGTTGATAGAGAAACAAAAAAAAAAAAACAACAAAACAATCACTGAGGTAAATTTGGATGCGCCCCGTAAACAGACAGAAGCTTAGCACCTATGGTTATGGTTTGGCTTATTCCTATAAAGTGCCATAAGTCGGTGGTGCTTATACACTTATAAGCTTATACACTTTTTAGCATTTTTGGTCCACATTCTATCCTTAGACACAGACACACACACTCAGCTATTCGTGAGCGAGAGCCCAACACAATTCAAGTTCATCAATTCTGTACAGTTGATTATGCTTCATTATCAGCTTTTGTTTTACGGGCGTGCAGCATATTTCGGCCGTACCGGCCCATCCGGATTGCCATCGGTTTTGGGCCACAATCGATCGTACGCGGTTCCTATTAGGTTCCGTCACGCTTACGAGCCGCGGAAAATGGCGATATCACGCAGAAATGAGGTTAAACATTTCATCACGCTTCATTAGAACGCATCGATCCGGTCCAGCGAAATGGTCCGGTAGGCTCGAAAGCGAACCCAAAAAGAAAAGAAAGCTAAGCGAAACGGTAAGAACTTTCGGAGAAATAACTCGCAGCAAGAAGAGAACAGGAGTTGTGCTTTTCTCTGGAATATACCGAGGTTCTGTCTGTACTGTCTATACTACAGGTTTTTCCTTTTGATGGGATAATTATGATACATTCGTGCTATGTCTTACGATGCATCGAAACGCATCGAGCTGGGCGATCCTGTAGCTGGTGAGCAATCGTACGATCTACGATCTACACTTTTTATACTCGTCCTATGAAGTCGCTTGCCGGTACCGAACGGCAACGAGCAAGAATGGTTAAAAGGGCCATGTACTCTAGCGATCATACTACAAGTTACCAATTATTTTTCAATAAAAATTGATGATAAATTTCTAGACACACACAACCACTGGCAACCACAGCACCATGTACTGCGCTAGTATGACGTCTTTTTGAAAGAGAAAAAAAACCTGCGTCCATGGAGCTTAAAGGATGACTTGGGCAAGGAAAAAAATGGCACACAACGTCCCAATCATCTCTTCTCACGGCCAAGTGTCGCATATATTCCCATTACGGGGCAAGTTGTTTTTTTTATTATTATGTGTGCTGACTTTGGTTTCTTGTTTTGTTACATGTACATAGTGTGTGTGTTTTTTTTGTTCAACTCGATCGCAAAGATTTATTTACGTTTTTTAGCTTCTCTTAACCCCTATCATTCATCATAGGTCTATTCGTGGTGCTTCGCCAGGGACTTTCGCGGAGATGCGGGACATAATGAATATCCGGATACAGGTTTACCGGGTGCTTTCGCTTCGCCACCAATAATAACCACGTGACAATGGTTAATGCCATAATGGCGATAAGACATGATACAATATTATGGGTAAAATTTCTTAAACTCTTTTTTATCGTAAGTAAAATCGTTATTTAAATTACTTCTATAATCAAGATATATACATAAATTCCTGTTACGAACATCGACGTCTCAGAATACGGAAAAATAGATTTTTTCCACTGATGTTAAACGTAAAAACAAATTCCATTTGCATACTTATTAAGTGTACTCGCACTGAAGGTTTGTTCTCCTCACCGGTTTGTGTTCAATTTTTCACCCTCAAACCAACACCACCAATGACCGGTAGAGCTGGGCTGATAATTAGACTCATCTATCTCGCAAACCCATTTGCTCCTGTGGGGATGCTGTTGCTGAACCCTTCGGCCCCATTGCGGTTGCAATTTTGTAGCTACTCGTCCATAAGCGACCGCGCGCGCTCGTGTGTGTGTTTGTATGTAAAAGTGCAAAAGTAACACGTATACCCATTAAGCCGACTAAAACAAGAGGGATAAGAACCTCCGCTTTCATTTCACACGACCGCCAAGGGAAGAATGTACGAGCGGGAGTTAAATGAAAACAAAATAAAAACGTATCCCAACCAACCGACGAGGGCAGCTAATAATAAGTAATGATATGTTTATATTTGTACTCCGTACGCTTCACGAGGAACTTCAACTGGAGTCAGAGGTGTTTTGTTTTGCCGGGTCTTACAAAAGGGAAAAAGTGCTCAATCGTTTCTGGTTTTTTCTCTGCGTCGTGATTACACTCCTCGCTTTTGTGGACAGAAATCCCTCTTGGCGTTAAGCCGAAAGCCAGTTGTACAGGTCTAGGACTTGTTCAAGTTCCTCGACAGGAGTTAGCAAGGATGTGGCATGGGTGGAGAAATATTTCTTCGCACGATTGGTGCGCGTTCTTGGATGCTATTAATTATTACCGAAAACGTACCACACGGAAAACCCTGCAAAACTCGTTTCGTTGGATCATTTAAGCAATATGGGAAGCGTTTGATTGGTGTTTACAAAGCTTTTCGTACACCACTTGCCAATCGATTCGTACCGGCCGATTCGTTGTTCATAAGTGGGCGATTGCGAGGTTGAGATAAATCAATTAATTCTATACCGTCAATATATTTTTCCTTCCGCTCAGTTGCGCGTGACACGGAAGAAGGAGACGCTTTCCAGCACGCTCTATGTTTCTATTATTTTGCCATATCGATTGTCATTGGGTGCATATTGTGTGTTACTGTTGGGTACATGTGAACGAAAGCTCGCGTTCGGTACAAACGGGGCTTACAACGGAGTCCGCGCTTTGGTTGGCGATTCTCGCATGAAGGAAGCATTGCTTGGGGGGGGGGGTTCGCTGGATGAGTCTGTCTTTACCTTTACCTGCTGCAGTTTCGGTTGTAGACATTGTAGAAGCAAGTACACGGTGCTGGGCGACGCGTCTTGATGTTTCATTTGTCCACCAGGATTGCTTACATGTGGTACAACATTGAGCAGAATGAAGTGAAAAAAAACACAAGGAAATAGGGACAGATTGTAAAGGTCTTCGTCGTGGCCAATAAGAGTGGTATTGAGAAGGACACAGCAAAAAAAAACGCCTCCCCGCCGTACGACAGTACAGCGCCGAGTCGTCTTAATATTAATGAATGCAGCGCGGACGCTCATATCGCTACTGTCTTATCTTTAATGTATTTATTATTATGCTACCAGAAGAGGGACCGCTGAATGCGTTCGGTTTAGCGACGTTTTATCGAACTACTACTGCGATCGGTTGTTCGGTTCCCGCACAGCCACATGGTGGCACATGGCGGCAGAAGCGGTAAGAAAACAGTCTCAACCTGGAAGGGTTCCCAATCGAACAGCGATCTCGCATGTGAGAAGAGACAGTGTCACGCGATGAGAGAAAGGATTCTGTCGCACGAACCGTGCGCGGACCGTATGGTTTGCGATCCTTTGGCGTGAATAATTAAGCGTTCATTTCGCGGCTCGCAAAACGATCGTTCGCTACAAAGAGAAAAGAAAACCGAAAGTAATTGCCATCCTACCAACCGCGCGGACATCGGCGTTGGCGTTGTAAACAGGGAACATTATGAACATGATTAAACAACCGTTTGAAGTGTGTTTACGCTGCTCCCGGTACGAACCGGCTACCAAGACGTCCGAAATGAGTGGATGCCGATGATTGCGACGTTTCGTGGGTTTGTAGCTTTTGCGCAAATAATCGCGATCGCCCACAGAAGCGATCCACCGGTTTGGAGAATAGACGCGTTTCACACGACACACACAAGGGATCGGTTTTTGAGATTGGTATGTAGCGCGATGGGAATTAACCCCAAACGCGAAGGTTGTGGCGTGTAGATTGCACTAGTTTTTTTTGTTTTGTTCCATCGCTGTTTAGGTTACTGTGTGCAGAGTCAGCAGTAGTGCAAGGACTGTACCGAACAGACGGCTCGCTATGAGGATTGCGAACCAATTCCAATGCTTCAACAGAGCGTCCTTTTTTGGTGATAGTTAGCTGGCGAAAATCAAGATACGTGGCCAATAGCCACCACGGTACAAAAGTGTGATCGATCTGATTGCGGTTAGCGGTGGTGTAGGAAATTTTCTTCCAAGCGGTTGACAGATTTATGGATCAGAAGAAAATTGATACCGCGTGGCGTGAGAAGCGGTGTGAAAGTTATCAAACTGCTCTCGTTTCCTAGGAGAACCCATAGGAACGTTTGATTTGATCGCTAGCAAGTGGCAGCCCCGGAGACCTAGTCCAAAATCGGTGTCTCTGGTGTCGGTTGGACTCTCACCCTCGCTTTCGGTTCGATTATCGATTCGACCGTTTGACAGCTTCCGAGCGCGAGAATTCGCACACCATATTAACTCGCTTGGTCCAAATTGAGTCTATTAAGCTAGACACCAGCATGGGCCAGCTGGCCGTATTGTAACATTCCCGTGCGTCACCAGCGAAGAACACGCGATTCTCGTACGGTGGATGGTTTAAATTTCAATTCATTAAATTAATTAATTATGACGTAAAAGGTAACTAACATCGGACCGTCACGTTCGGACGGCTGATGGAAGAGACAGAGTGCTGTACGCGCAACGCCACCGCCTGGTAGTTACCGTTTTCCCGTAGCAACTAGTAGCAACACTCCAGCAACCATGCAGGGCGCGATCTGGCGCGATAATTATGAAATGGGAATCTGGATCGGAGCCATCTGGAAGGAAGCTCGCAACATGGGTCTCTACACACTGGCCAGACTGTTTTTCTTCCCCTCTATGGAGCTTTTAGTGATAGCGATCTGTGAAAATAGCTTGTCGACAACCTACCGCCCTACTGGGACTAAAATAAAACCTAAGGTAGAGGGTGTGTATGGGGCAAGTGGGGGTCCGGAAGAAGGAACAGGGTCGGGTCTTTTGTGTTGTCAGTTTTGTGCGCGATAATCACGTTGATGGTTTTCGCCGGTAGGCTTTTGCGTTCATTTGGCAATGAGCTACGTTTACGGTGCGGTAGCGGAGTGCCGAACGGACTAAATTAAGTCGCCCGCTGTCCCCTACGTTGACAGGTTGCCGTCAATTAGGGACAGTCGGTGCGCACCGGTTGAAGCTTAATTGATTGTGGAAAGGGGCAAAAAACTGTACCCACGATGATGGACTTTTATGAAAACGCAGCACATGAGCGAATTCTATCAGTAGCATGGGTCAGCTATGGGCAAAATGTGGTCAGTTTTGGTGAAAATGATGTCCGTAGCATAGTTTGCCCGGTTAGACGAGACACCAGCCATCCAACACTCTCGGTTGCATGCGGACGAAAATGAGTCCGAAAATGGAACGATCGCTTCCTTTTATTGCCACAAGGCGCTAAGGTGTAATAGTATAATTGCAGCGATTTTCCGGTACTTTAACCAGAGCTCGTTTAAAAAAAGAGAAGCTGATGGGAAGCTGTAGAAGGAGTAGTCTTGGCGATGGATCGCACTGGGCTGGCATTCTTTCGGTAATGGTTGTAAACCAATAGCATTCTCTTTGGCCTGCTACTGGTGGATGCAATTTCTATTGAAACAATTCTATTGTTTTCAGCGTTCCAGGATAAATTAGCCAGAGCCAGGTCGACAAGCGAAGGTGCTGCTCTTTTTTCCCAGTGTTTATTTACGCGTGCGTGTACAACACATCCACAAGTGGTGTAACGCTGTGCTACCGGTACGACCTGTTTTATTAGCCAACAACAAGCGAACCATCCTCCACTCTCATCCTCGCGGCTGCTTCTTCAGCTACCTATTTAGCGCTTCATTCTCTAGCCCTATGCATCGCCTATTTGTAGCGTGTAAAATATTTACTAGGGCTATTGGATGTAATTTATGTTTCGGTACCACCCGCTTGAAACCCCTTCTGCTGCTACAGCTGCTAGTGAGAGAGTGCGGAGATGGGGCTGGAGCTTTTTTGAGTTAGTTTCATGTGAGGTACACGGTGTGTTTAAGCTGTATTCACCAAGGAATCACGGAATTTTCTGGTGTTCCTCTACCACAATTCCTCCACCCATGGTACGATCGCAGAAGATCATTTGTTTGCCGTTTCGAAAATTTACAACCATTTCGAACTATCGATTCATGGGTTTCATGGTACGGCAGGATCCTCCCTTCTTGGCTCTCCACCGGTAGGATACAATTGCCTACTGGTACCAGTAATTTCGAAAACCCAAGGAGACATATTCCGGTACACGATCAAACGACCGGTACAGCGCCATCGAGCGGTAGCGGCACGAGAATCGCGTACGGTAGTTGTGACCGTCGTGTCGTTCGGGTGTAGTATTTGTTTTTAAACTGTGCGAATTTAGATCGGCAACAACAAAAAAAAGCAAATATGCAAAACCGATCGGTACAAAACGGATTTTTCACCGAAACGCGTTAAACCATCTTCGAATATAATGCGAAGTAACGGAGAAGAGGACAAAATGGGGTAGAAGGCGCTGGTAGAGCTAACAAATCGTTGCTCGATTGTAATAAAATAGAAGAAAGAGCTAATTAGGGGAGAGGTACTATTTGCTACAAGCCGTTTTCGCTTGTTCGTTTGAGAAACAAAACACATCCCCGTCGATCACCCCGTTCGCAAGCAAAGCATTTCAAACGGGTTTTGAAAAACAATTCACAGTGCGATCACGACCGAGCTTTTTGTTTTTGTTTCTTTTTCTGGTCTACCACCGTCAATGCAAAAGGAGCCCACAACTGACCGGCCCATCCGTGCTCACAAGCCCTTTCGGATGGGATCGAAACATCGGCTAGGATTCAACGGTAATTCGCGTTCATTGGTTACGGCAGCTCATGGGGTGCCGACACGATCGCCATTCCGGCCCTACTTTGTTCTACTTAGGATCGCACCTCGACGACGCGATCGTGTCCCGATGGGGCATACGGTCTGGTATTGGTTATTTTTCACCCTGGACTGGAAGGTACCGGGTGCACGACCGATGATTGGTTCGAGGTTTTAAGGAGGTTGTTTTGAGTTTGAGAAACCCTCCTACGAGTGCATTCTTTCGTGTGGGAGTGGTGGTTAGACTTTGCATCGAACGGAAAATGGTACATTTGTTGCAAGCATTTGGTGTCGCAAAATTGCAAATGATAGAAATCGCCAACTGGAAAAGACGCTCTTAGAGGGATTGTATTGCAAGGTAATGCTTGAGAAAATATCATGCAATCAGAGTTATATTTGAATTTGAACGTAAGCCTGCGTTTCAGAATGTAATCTTGTTGATTAGTGAAGGATACCGATGTTTGTCGAAAGTTAAAAATAATCTTTCTTGAACAATTCCTCAGCGACCTAGCGACGGCTGTATCAAATGGAGATGAAGAAGTATTATTGCCTTTCGGAGTAGTCTTCAATTTTTTGTTAGAAGGAATGTATTGAGAAATCACTACAATCAGGAGCCCTGTGAGTTGTAGTATGAACTCACTACCTTCTTATTCTTCAAGGCTCCGGTCATGTCATTCGAATGGCATTGCACGACATCCTTTTTGGTCGGCCTCGTGGACTGAGATAGAGTGATGGCGTTGATACGTCTGGGTCTCAAGCGGCCGAAATCGATTAACTCTTCCACATAATAAAGTCTATCATGTCCAAGAAACCTCTGCACTATTTAATCAAATATGAGCTTAGGTTTTTGATGCGTTTGAGTGACAAGAAGTCTAACTTCCCGGGATAACGACGGGATGTCGTTATCTTTAGTTTTACGGCGAAGTCTGTTGTATGGCGTTTGAAACTAGACTTCTGTTCGACGTTCTGATCAGTTATCGCTCCGGTGTAGTTTTTGCAATTCGAACAAATCTTCGAATGCATCATAAACGAAGCAATACCGGGTTCACCCCAATAACTCGTATAAAAAATCGCTAATATCAGTCAACATTTTTATTTTAATTCATATGTTATAACATTCAAGTGGTACTTACTCGCATTCACCCGGCTGGTCACATTTGCCGTGTATTTGATCACATCCTGGCTTGCAGATTGCTGAAAGTGGCATAAGTCACATAAGAAAATGTAAGTATTGTGTTAAAGGGGAAACTTGGCGACCATACATCAACAGAAATAAAAAACGTAACGTATAAAACAAATCAGCGCAAGTGAAAGGAAAAACCTCAAACGTATCTGGTACGTGAAAATGAACCGCCCGTCTGTCTGGTGTGGTACTGGCCAGTGGAGCGATAACGCAGGAAAATGAAAGTAAAATAAAATACAATATAAAACCAGTGCCGGCCATCACTGAGTGACGTGCTGTAAGACAATGCGTGCAAGTAGAAAACATCACTGTTTTGAAACAAATAAAACCCCAGCGATCGGATAAGATAAGGCAGAGTAATGAAGAAATAAAATTCCAAACGTAAAGAAAAACAAAACCCCAAAATCGAATTTTCACCGGCGTTGGTAAACTTTAGTAACATTCGGTTTGGAGGTCGTTATTTGTTTGATTTTTTTTTGTTAAGTTCATTCCGGCGCATTCGGTTTCCCTTCAAAGTTCCATTAGTCTAATCTCGTGAACGTTGTCTTATCCACCATGCGAAAGAGAAGTTCCAAACCAAACGCACGTAAACGATTCGTTAAAAAAAGCTCGACTCTCGATCACGCGCTGGCGCTTGAATGCATCTTCATCGAAACGATCCTCGAACGATCGGTTACATAAATTGACCTTTCACATTGGACTGTTGCTACCGCGTTTTCTGTGAGATTTAGACATTGTATGGGTGCTCTCTTTTGGGGTTGGGTGATTCGTTAATCGTTCCATGACTTAATCTTGTGTAAATGATAACATCAAGCCGGTATGCAGGTTGGAACGTTTGTCACAGAAAAAAACGCTTTACGTATTCGAGATCTTCCTTAACACGACTGATGCTATGGTTTCGTGAATTATTTTGGACCTTAGTAGAGGTAAGTAAGTAGCTGTACATACCTTTTTCACAGTTTGCTCCCTGCCAGCCGGGAAGACACACTTTATTGCCCTGCTTTCCACAGGTATAATGCCCGAACTGGTCGTTCCTGGGCCGGCAGAACGTTGTACAGGTCGTGTTGTAGTAGTTGTCTGCGCACTGTACTCGTACACTGTAAAGGAAACAACAAAACGTTTACACATTATTATGCTGTGATTTATGATTTCGGTGAAAGTATTTTGGAGTTGATAAATTCGTCTGATTTCGCTACTTACCGGTACGTTATTCGTGCGCTCTTTCCTATATGGTCTAATGTATTCCAATCGTGCGACGGTAGAATAACGCCAGAAAATGATGTTTCATCAATAAGTCGCTCGGAAACTGAAACAAAAAAACAAAGCAAAACCAAAGGAAACGTAAACCACGGAAGGTTGGATGGGGTCAAATAGAAAAAGCAGCTTTATGTTTTTAATTAGCATTGTTGATACTTTGGTATAGTTGATGCACAAGTTACGCTGCCTTGAACCAGGAAAGGGTAGTATGCCTTCATTCTTAGTGGTAGTAGCCATTATTCAGCTCGACACAAAAGCGTCAGAAATCACAGCAAAGTGTGCACCAGAGAAAGAAAATGATAGCAAATGTATGGCACGATCCTTTGCTAAACATGGACTGTTACAAATTGTTAAATTGTGTGATTTTTTTTCTACAGCGATCGTGTAGTGATGGTAGCCAGGAATGGTTGGAGAATTGAAAAAAAAAAAACAGTCTACAACAACAAACAAAAGTGAAAGATCGTTATGCTAATTTTTAGTTAACGTCTGACGTAGTGCATGTGGGGGTAACACCACTCAAAGACCTCGATTAAAAGCTACCGTGCAGTTCGTACGGTAGCCCACAAACCAGGGATGTGGTTGAAGGTCCATCACTTGCACCTAACGTTCGTCGTTTGAGTTAATTCACACGAATCGACGGAACCGGCCTGCAAGGGTGGTGTGTTGTTTCACACATGTTTGAAGTACTGGTCCAGTCCAGTTATCATCCTCATGCAATCTATCGTTGTTTTACTTCGGCCAAGCAACAATTAATTTTAAAAAGGTCTTGGTAGAAATCCATCGCACCAAGGGATAAAGGGGCCAAAGTATCGAACCATTTTATATCAGGGGTCGTGTTTAGTGTATACTTACTTGAGTATGACTCGTTGTACATATCTAAAGCTTGTAGGATAAGTGTGAACGATTTCTGAAAGCAAAAAAAAAGAGAAAAGAATAAGAACTATTTAACAGATGAAACATGAAGTAGCGAAGCAAGCGTGAAATGTTTCCGAATCCGTGCGATCATTTTCAGCCACCTTTTCAGTCAGTCGCCTTCCAAAAACTATTCGGCGTTCCTACCGTGCTCCGAAAGACACGGACCCGCTGCAAGCACTTGACCGAAGTAGACCGACCGGAATGAGAATGTTTACGCACTTAATCGGGACGTTCTAGACGAGCCATTCAGCGAATGTGTAATGTTGGCGTACCAGGGTACGAAAAGATCGTGAGAATTTTTACATTAATGAGATTGCCACACATAATTCTCACACTGCCACCGGGGTGGACACCGGGCGTACAGACGGATCGGATGGAAAATATTTTCAGGCCGGACCCGGGCTTTTCTTTCGGGCACCGTCACTGCATTGCCATCATTAGAGCAGAAAAGAGACGAATTGAAACGGTTATGCTCTCGTTTTTCTTACCGTTTTGGTTGTTGTTATTTTACACTCCGGTTCCTATTTTGGTGATTTCACACTTTTCGACAATTGTTATTGTTACGACCGACCGGGCGTACATCGGTTCGCCCTCCCCGGACCCTGATGAATTACAAATCAGGCTGATGGCGAACCAAATCGAGGGAATCGAGAATGGTGAAACATGTTGAAGTGCTTCTGGAATTCTTGATCAACCTATGGATCCTGTCGAGTGGGGTCACTGACACACCGACGACAGTGGTACGGTGCGCCATCTTTTTTCTCTCTCCAAACTTTCCCTTTAGCCCGTTTCTCAAATGTTTCAGCTCGACGTTTGACCCAGACTCGTGTGCGGAGATACGACGACCGGCCATGCTCGAAGATCCTTGTTAGATGATAGCGACATCACGCACGGATGCGGAATGGTTTCGGAGGGCAAAACGGAGGGTGTCGAATTAATGTGATATTTAGAAAACATGAAACACTGTTCGCTCTGTTCCCCTACAGCTGTCGGTGTCCAAATCTCGATGGTATCAAATCGAACGATCACTCCGAACATCGATTGATCCGTCAAAAGTGGGGTGTTAATTTAAGAGCGTGGCTCATAAAAAAGAAAGATCGGGTAGCGTTTTTGAGAAATTCAACAAATTGACAAACAAGCGTGATCGATAAAAATCTTTCCAACGTTTTGTCCGCACGGGTTTATCATTTCTCGGCCGATGTCGTCGTGGTCGCACATACAAAACGGTTCAGCCCCGCCAAAAACCGATCGGTGAAACGTGCGGCGAGCTTAAACGATGGTGGCGAAGGCGTGCGGAAAACATATGCGAGATCATCATAAAGATTCATTCATAAAACGTTACCGAGGCGAGTACAGCGCATCGTGCGGCGCGGGCCAATGGCCGTCCATCGTTCATTAGATGCCGGTGCTCATTCGACGGAGCAGCTTCAGATGGGAGCACGGGGTGCTGGGTGCGAACTATGCGAACGACCGTGATCGGGTGAGATCGTCGTTTCCGCTCGTTATGGCACGTAGTATTCACACATAATAACTCAACACCCCGGCTTGCTTCACCGTGTGTAGACGTTGCACACCGTGGATCAAATCGCGACACCTTGGCTAATGTGTCACCGGCACAAGCTGGTAATCACCGGTACGCGTTCCGAGTTGTTGGAACTGGTGGAATGGTAGTGCAAAAAAAAAAAACAATACACTTAAATATGGTTGTCTACTTCATCAAACTACACCCCACCCCCAAAACAGATGGTTCCGCTTTGCCGTGAACCATGCTCTCCGGGGAACTCCATTTATGTCTAAAGAGTTGTCTCCACAGTGTCTCATCGCGTGATCTCTCACTTAATATGTCCGAGAAACCGGAGCGTACTAAGGGGGGTAAGGTGTGTGTAAACACGGTGACAGAACATCCGATTCGTCACCCATCCCGTGCACCCATTTCATCCCTTCATTCAGCCAAAGCATGCCGTTCTTCCTTCACCTGCACGAATGCGATCGGTTGCAGCGTAGGGTAAACCGCAATTTACATATCTTGTTCCGAGCGATACTTCATTCATACCGAAACCCCGGTGCCGTAGATCCGCGATGCCACCGGCGGTGTGCCATGTGATACACACTGGCTCATACACAAAAATGTCCGGAAAATGTAATTTAATTTGAATATAATATCTGCCCTTCCCGGCGCAGACCCCAACAAATACCTCAAACGCGTTCTATCCCTCCCGTTAAGTCACCATTTGGAAGGGTCACGTAAACGTTCCATCCCGCTTTATACAATGATCGTTTCGGAAGGCAAGGCGAACGAGGAAGATGCGGTTAGGATACCCTTTCTCGTTTCGTTTTGAATCGTTACGTCTCGCGGCACACGATAGCATCTAAGCGAGACCGATCTGGGTCTCGCAAGGAGCTTTTATTATGATTGAATTAAAACGGTTGATAACAATAACAAAAGTATTCTATTCTTTCACCTTCCTACAGCTCTTCGGGCGGCGCGTGTTCCCAGGGATTCTTTCGCGGGTTCTTCCCCATTTCCGTAGGGTTTTAGCTTGTGATCACTTGCCCTGTCATCATCATCATCGTCGTCGTCGGCGTCGTCGTCGTCTTCGTCGGGCGCATCGTAGAAATGGAAGGTAGTCTAGATTAATTTATCCAGCTCTATCTACCTTCCCCCGTTTTGGTGAGCTCGTGGTACATCGAAATGCCACTGGAGCGGATGTGCGAGCCTGTCGCACCGTACAAACATTATGACACTCGGGTGGCGGTCCGAGCTTAACGAGAGTATTAATTTATGCTTCCGCGCACGCACGACCGCACAATTAGTGCGTGCGCGCCCTTCCTTCGGGTGTGTGTGTGTGTGTTAGTGTGGTTTTTTTTCACTCTCCTGCAATGTAATGGAACCTTCCATTTTTTGGTGGTTAATTTTTGGTTGTTGCTGCTTCCTTTACGGGGGCACAAGGTAAGGTTCGACCCTGTTTGCATTTCATTACTGTAAAGCGTACTTTAAATAATTGGACTGTTATTGAATTGTTGAATCGAGCAGAAGCCGGATGCATTCTTTGAAGAGAATTTTCATTCGGTGTTCGGGCAGCATGAACAAACCCGAAAAGAAATGCATATATAGCAGGTGACGGAAGCACAATTTGTTTAGCATTTGCTTGAAAGGTTGTCCGTTTTTTTGGGGTTGCATCGTGTTTGGATAAAGTAAATGTTTTTTTTTCTTCTTCTGTCCAATCGTTGAAACATAAAAGAATTAAAAACATTCATAGTCAACGTTTGTAGTGATCTTCAAAAATTTGACCTGGATGTGGTCACTGACCACAAATTCTTGCTTCTCCCCCCCGGCTAATTTTCATCGTTGGTAGCTTCTGCTGCCAACATGAAGTGATAGCATTTGCGTCGAAAGAGGCTCGACGCAACATTTTGCAGCTCATGACGCACAACAACGGTTGTGAGTTGCGATATACAATCGTGCAACCGTTCTTTAACAACTACGGGAACGGACAGCTAATGTTTGACGTACAGCACAGCAAACGCGAACCGCCATCACCGATAAACGTGGTCTACCGAACGATCTATGAGCGCGTTTACCTAACGCCGAACGCTTTATCTCCCGCAGTGCGCGGATCTCGCATTTTATGCTGTGAAGTTAATTGGAAATCAAATGGCGTCCAAAGCGTCCCGAAAAACCGACTCCCCCCATCCCTTTCCCGAACCAAGACGATCAGTGTTGGGTGTGTCGTGGGGAGTATGGAGAGCATTCCGGGGTAGGACAAAAGGGAAACCGGGCGGTACGGTGGGTTGGATAGGCGTATCGTAAAAATAAAAGCTTAACCCGTCCACCCAGCATCAGGGCAAGATCTAGGATGATGAGGTTCTGGTTTTCATCATCATCATCGTTTTCCAATTCAACTGGCAGAAGAGATCCATCACCGGCGAGCGATCCAAACTGGACTCTGTGCACGACGGGCGGTAAACTGCCGCGCACAAACAAAGAACCCGTTTGTTTCCGTATGTTGTCTATGTCTTCCTGCGTTGCGTTTGCTATAGCTTCCTCCGCATCCGATGAGACGACACGATTGAGCATTAGAAAATCTCTTAATCAGCCCCAGAAACCAAAAACCAAGGCAGCGGGGCCCCACGTTCTATCAAGACCCGTAGGGGAATGGGGTTTGGGCTGTGTTCGATTCCGGGCTCACCCCCCGGGATGGGTGTCGTTTATATGGTTTTGTTTTCCAATCTACGTTGCGTAGCGTGTGGTTTGTGCGTTCGGAAAAGAGGGAGCAATAAAAAATGGGAGTACAATCACGATCCCGAAACACACGTTCGGACACGTTCGCAAACTATTGTGTGACCATAATTGAAGAAGTGTGGCCCGATCTCTAATCTTCATTGTTTGGTTTCGTACCGGCATGATCCGGATCTTTGTGTGGAGGGTAGTGGGGGACCGGACCGAATATCATCCCAAAACCGTTGAAAAGAGTAGAGCTTGGTCGGTGAGGTGCAAGCGTTTATGGGAAATTAATTATCGGACAACCAATTTCTGATCAGTTTATTTTCAACTTTTTCGATCAGTTGAAAATCACACTTCTTTTTCAAGCATCCAAATACGAAGAATTCCTAGCTTTTTTCTTGCTTAAAGGTACTTAAAAGTCTAAAAGCTTGATGTATAGCACACCGTGAGGTCTGGTGCTCGAACTGCTTGAGGACACTTGATCTGGCGTAGAGTAAAGAATCGAAATAATAAAATGCCGATCAAGCAGTACTCGCACTAATTTCCAACCAGAGCACGAACGTAAGCTTTTTTTAGAAACTTTAAAATAACTTCTCAGCCGGGCTCTCCCAATCGGAACGCTCTTGTATGTTTGAAGATTTTTGATAGCTGTTATTCACACTACCTTTGTTTGAAGGAGATTCTTTCACCCAAAAGTTTCGATGTTCTCCTTCTCCTCCGTACGTCGCACTGTCAGGGATGTTTATCTAAGGGCCCGTTTTGTTTTCAAGCGCCCTTTGAAGCTGTTTGGATTTCACTTTACGGTTGCTACGTGAGTCGATAGTCGAACGTCGGCCTAGCTGAATGTGTTGCCTATGAAGCACAGTACCGCAACCGTGTGCTTCACACTGCTATGGGTTTTGATTTATTAATCCGATGAATGAAAACGCATTCATAATGGTGATTTGACTAGCTTTTTATGAGTTTGATGAAGCCCCTAGGTTCGAAATTCCCCAAACGAAGCTCGGTTCAGTGATCTCAACAGTGGCATTATTATTCTACGCAAAGCACGCACATTCCACGCTAAAGTGTAATAAATGCTTATAACCTTATCGGCTGCCAGTGTTAAACTGGTCGAAATGTAAAACATAACTTTGTACAGTTTATGTTCAAAAATGGAACGTGCACAACGTCCACGCGGCTACCTTTGTCGTCGGTAGCGCTCCATAACTTGTCATTTTCAGTGTTGGGACACAACTAGATTTGGAGGGCAGATTCATGTGCTGTCAAATCGCAAGCGCAAAAAAAAAATGGCCGTACCTTTTTCCTCATCCCTAATGACAACCATTCTTGGACTTTGGAACGAGATTCCGGAAGGAGGTCACAAGAATGCCATCACTTGTCAACACTTTTAGGGCCACAATATGCTTCACCACAAATATGGATGGTTTTCCTTCGGTACTATTGCTCTTGCTACCGTTTCCTATCGACTGCAACATTTAACGGTTGTTGTGACCAGGTTGGAAAGTGTACGTACGTATGTTTGTGAAATGATTTATCTTTAATTGATATGTTCCGACGGGCGTTTTTCGGAAGGAACACAAGATGATGCGAAGATGATTCTTCTTGGAGACGGAGTCGTGAATGGCCGTAATGGCAGTTATGTACAAAATGGGCCAACGTATTGGTTTTGGAAGTGATAATTGAAGCCAGAAACCCATGCCAACCGAGATCCTTACGTGGATGCGTGAAATGTGCCCGCTGGTGTTGGATTGAACATGGTGTCGATGATTGGCGATAGTTTGTGTTTTGTCTGTGGGTTTGGTTTTGATGGTTGTAGCAAGGCCAACTTTAGCCTATCGGCATCGATCGCAAACATGATGGATTGGCCGTCGCGAAAAGCTGAAACCGTTCCGATAAAGGAAAGTTGGGCTGGCATCCCGCTGTGTTCCGTGCGCGCGCGCGCTTCGTTACGTCTTGTGCGCAGCCAAGTTAATGAGTTAATTAGCTGGTCACCGCAAAGTACTGCCGCGGTACGGTAAGTCACGTTCCTGGGCAAAAGTTTTCGATTGGCGTATCGCGTGATTTTAGATCTCGTTTTGATCGACGATCAAGAAGAAAGGTAGTGAACGAAGTACACACACAACAACAAAAAAACATTACTTCTCTTGCACCTAATGATAGAGCACATTAAGGAGGACCTTTCGGAGAAGCGATTGGATGAGAAATTCGGATGGCAAACCGGTGGGAGCTGCTAATTAACCTTTTTTTCACTCAACAACTGGTGTTGGTACATTATTCTTGTCACGATTCTCAACGAATTCGCCGTCGATCGAATCAGGACTATAAAGCGCACGAAGACGGATAATCCAGCTAGCTGCGTGTGAGCGAGCGCACACTGACGTCGATCATTACGCTCCGGTAACATTGGAGCTAAATCATAGACGCCGACGTACAGCCGCAGGAAGCCTTGAGCTTCCGGGCGAACTAGAAAGAAGTCGATGGGCGCACTATCCCTGAAGAGGAAAACCCGAAACCCATCGTTCCGAATGGACACGATTCTGTAAAGATCAGTGCAATTCCGCAAAGCGCCAAAGGGAGGTCCCATTAATGATCGGTTATTTATGAGCGACCACCGCGCGATCAATTCGAGTCCCCGCGCGTTCCTGTGGGACAGATGTTACCTAGGCCGGAATGAAGACGGGACGGACGGTGAGTAGCGAGAGACTTGAGATAAATCTTCAATTTGATCGAAGGCCGAATTCTGAGGCCTGTCGAGCCAGCGTAAAGAGCATCGATTACGAAACGATAATGATGGGCGTCTTTTTGGTGGTTTCTTTTCGTACGATTCCGATACCTTGCTAGACTATGGTCGGCTATCTTGTTAGTGGTATTCGACAGGGGTTATAAACAAGGGGGTTTTCCGTGTTTTCTCCTTCAACAGCAACCATCCTTGCGATGCAACCAAAGAAAGAAGCAATTTGAACAGGGAAAGTAAACCAACCAGTCTGAAGTCTCCGCTAGTAGCGAGATGTATCCCAATAATTATGATGCCTTATCTGAGCCGGTATCGTGCCCCAAAAATTCAAACTCCAAGCCAGGGTTGTGGGTGAGCGTCAATCGTTTGCGGTGGGAAAATAGTTGCAGTTTCGTAACGTAAACTGTTGATTGAAAATATAAAACAAAAACGTGCCAACAGCAAGGCGACCAAGCGGCACAATCGGACACCATTGTTGGTTGTGATTCAAACTTTCCGATAGCGCACAGAGTGAGGTTGGTAGAAAAGGGCTAAGCATACACCGCGTAGGGTAAGTGTGACACCCACCCCTTTGGGGTGGGAATCGATGAAACAAATGCAAAAGACATAAGGCTGGACCACAATCAAACTGTGCTAGAAATAAAGAAAAAAAACATCAACACAAAAATGAAATACTACAAATACAGCCGAATGTCAACAACATCCATCAGCGGTGACGCCGATACCACGCAATATCTTTTGTTTTGTGGTAAATGTCAATGCAAATCAATTTGGCGTCGGCGGACTTTTTAAACGTTCGTCGTCGGTTTTGAAGCGCTCGATCACACGGAATCTGCATCGATGTTTGGTACTGATTGTGTTCGTACTTTGTGCGATTGTGTTGCAAAAAGGGTGCTTCGCTGCCATTCGGTGTGGCGTTTTGCAGGGCGGAAGAAAAAACAGACATCCAATACGAGTACGGGTGGCAATAAATTAAACAAAAAAAAAACGGGTCGCATGCACTATGAAGACCTCGAAGCGGAAGAAGGAAGAATTATGCACGCCATCATTGACCCGGCTGTGTGTCACCGAGGCAATATGAATCGTATGTCTCCCTTTCGCGTCTAATCCCGCACCCGACGGTAATGTGAGAATGGCTAGAATGTTGCTATAAAGATCGGGTGAATGGTTTTTTGGGTGGTTTTCACGAATGTTTTCCATCCGTTCCATGCTCAGGAACATATTTTGTGTCGTGGTGGTTTTTATGTAGCGTTTTGTTTTTTATTTTCTTTTTTGCAAAGTGTTAAAAATAAAGATCTGTTTCGTAACGTTTTACCACCAACAGTCCAATTGGGCTGAAAGTGGTACCCGCTGCTTAGGAATGAAACTCATGCCGGGAAACAGAAAACCAGAACACACCGGTATAGAGTCAAGATACTGATGAACCGAACGCGTTTTGGGATACGTTGAAAGAAAACCGAAAGGAGTCGCATAAAATTTATACATAATTCCCGAAACGAATTTTCTACAAAAAAAACTTCCATAATGAGAACTCTTCTCCAAACGATATGGTTATGTGGTGGTGATTTTGGTGGTCCATCCCCGGTTATACGCACACCCGGTTGACAAATGGGTCAGTTTTGTGTGTGTTTTTGTTGTTGTTTGGTTGGGTGGAGAATGCATCTTAATTAAATGTGTATTGTTGAAAGCACCGAAATGGAAGAGATGGAGAAAAAAGAAACAGATCACCCGCAACGGGTCGAAACGGGATGAGATAGGATAGCGAGATGAACATAAAACAAAGAATACAGAACCATCGTCAAAGGAATTTGAACCAGCAGCGCGCTTTTTATCCATCATTATCGTCGTCCGTTATCGCGTTTCCCGAAGAAAGCCGAATCGGACGTTTCCCGTGCAACGAGGCGAGATTTCAATCTGTGAATCTCGCCCCGAAAATCGGTCGCCACAATCCGAACAGTCTCGCGCTGTTACTTTGCATGGTGGTGTTCCTTTTAGTTGCTCAGTTTTCTCTGGCTCTGAATTAAGCTTTAGTTTTTATTTTTATTCCGACGGTTGCCGTCGTTTATCTTCTGCTCGTAGGCACCTTATTGATTTATGTAAATTATCGCGATCGCCAAAAATCGGACACTTGACAGCAGCGGTTCCTTCCAGCCTTCTCCACGATGGCAACCGCCGGAAAGAGCAGCCACCGAAGGTAGCGAATTCGCAAAAGAATCATTTTAATTAACGCGAAACATTCTCCAGCGAGCTAATCTCTTGGGCAATGTTGGAGGTTTTTTTTTCGGAGATGGTAAGATTTTGAGTCTGCCCTCAGATCGTTTATTAAACGGCTCTTGGCGAACTTGATCGTGATGGAGGGCTCACTGGTGGTTTTGACGCTCGTTTCTGATCTCCGTTTGTGAAGCATGTGAACCAACCGAAAAGGTTGAAAGAGATTGAACGATCCCTTTTCCATTAGTGTTCCTGTGTGTAAAGGGCACGGGGTGTGTTTCAGTAGTATCGACCACTGGACAAACACCTTCAGTAGACAGGTCAATAATTTCTGCACATATACGCATTCCATTAAGCGGATCATGGTGTTGTCGTTTCTTAAGCTTTTTATTTGCAAGACAGACTCTCTACGGTGCGAATGAACAGCACACGGGAGCCAAATTGGGAACTGAACAAACCCAAACTAGTTTTCTCTCACGTAACCACCGTTCGCGCTCTAATCCTCCAATAATACCATTTAAATTCGTGATTAGAATACTATTATCCCAAATCAGACAGCCTTTTTGTGTTCGCATTTCGAATCGTTAATCGACGACGTTCTGGTTCTGGAGCTCTGAATAATCCAGCTCGCCGTTGATGAGCCCCGTTCATGGTTGTGAAATTTTGGGATGAAGAAAGGGGTAAACGAGAAGCGAGACAAAAGGCTGGGACCACCGAATAAAAGAACAGACGGAGCAAGAAGTCGGCGCTTAGAATCACTGTTCAACGGTTCTGCGTTGAGTTGGGGCATTGGGAGGGTTTTTTTCTGGATTGAAGTAGCAAGGAACGACGGTGCTAGAAAAAAAGCCCGAGTACTGGTAGTGGTAGTCGAAAGCCACCAAATTGGTGTATAATTTGATTTCTTTCACTCAGTCCTTCAATGACTGGCGAGAGTTACTTCCTGCCAATGGCCAAGTCTGGAGATGATTTTTTCATCCTTTTTTTTTGGTTTAGCGAACACAGTGAGAGAAGGTCTCCAAATCATGAAAAGGCGAACGGGTATAATGTGTTCGCATTATTCCTTGAAATTTGATTAATTCCCGATGCGTGTGTGAAATCGTTAATACGACACGATGGCTGCGAAAGGGAAGTGGTCTAAATTGGTGAGCACTGTTTTTGTGCACCGCTGCTTTTACGAAACGTTCCAGAACGGAACAGTTATTCTAGAGTCAGAAATGGTTCAATTAGAAACTAAACAGCAACGGGATCAAAATAGTGTGGCTTCACTTTGTTGAAGGTTCTGGGAATATTGGGCAATTGGTGGCCAAATGTGTGTGGTTTTTTGCTCCCTTCGCGTGTGTGGTACTTTCCAACTGTTTGTAGTCCAAAAAAAGGAAACAAATATTTTCCAAATTGCATCGCTTTCGATGCAACACAAAACTGGTAGGAAGTTGCAACAGACTAAAGTTTTTTTTTTGGGCTTTTCTTTTCACTACACATGCTGCGGTTTGGGAATCAATAAATTGCGCTTCTAAACGATAATTAACCGAAAAATTTGTTCCTGTGCCAATAATGAACCTTAAAGTGAGTGGTGAATAACAATAAGCACATCGCAGAAAGAGAAGGAGTAGATGCGAGCGTTGCAAGATCGGACACGATCTCATCACGATCGCACAAGACAGCATCTCCAGAAAGCGACCATTGGGCATTACGCGGGAAAAGCACACATTTGGGTGTTGGGTTGTGTTTCCCATTTTTTTTTGGTTACTTATTTTACTTTCTGTACTCCACCCTTTGCTTTCATGCACATCCGCCCGCAATGTGCGTTTCCTTCTTCCGCGAGAAAAAGCAGGAAAAGCATTTTACTTTGAGCCACATTTAGTGCCACAGTGCACGGCCATCCCCCCCCCCCCCCCCCCCAGTTCCTTCCTCAGCCGGATCAAATCCAGGCGCATAATGTATGCGATGGTAATTGCCACTAGAAGCCGTGCTGCCACTAACTGCATCGAAAACGCAGCATAATGTAAGCACCTTTCGCGCAGTGTATGCCATTTAGATGCCGTACGTTACCGTACTCTGTTTTGCGCTATGCTACGCTACGATTTCGCATAAAAACGAAGCAAATAAAGCAACCGCAGAGGGTGAGCAGGTTGGAAGGGTTGGTGCACGATGGATGGATGGTGAAAATATTAAAACACCATTTGGATTCGGTAACGGAGATCGTCCAGGTCGGGTAATACACCATAACCTGACGACTGACTGACGGACGGACGGACTTGCTGACTGGACCGGGCTGTCTGCGCAAGTTTTGCCCGCTTCCAACGGAATGGAATGATATTTATTTGAAAAATGATTGCTCTTTTGCGTGGCTCCCAGAGTGGCTTCCTCGTGCGCGAACGATGTAGTCACCATATCAAACCGCTATCGGCGCACTGATGCTGCTGCTCTGAAGCAAAGCTGTTGGTGTGATTGCGAAGTGGTGGCTAAGCAGCAGCATCCTTTCCAACGAACTTCCTTCGTGTGGATATATTCTGCACAAAATTAACCGTATTTACCGTGCAATTACAAGCGATTCACGACTTTCGCCTCGTTTGTTTGCGGACAAAAGCGAAGACTTTTGCGTGAAGCAGAACGACATCCGTAGAAAGCAATATCGGTATGACGGCCATTGGACACTAGTGTGTCTGGGAAGTTAGGGAGAACACACATGCCACAGTTTCTCGACACACATTTCGCGTCGAGTGGTTGCATGCAAACGGTCAGTATTTCATGGCACCGTGCAACTACACTTCAGCAGTGTTTGTTGTAATGAGCTAAGAAACAAGCATGTACAAACTTATAAACACTTCGCATCGAGTACGCTGCTTCCTTCACTCCAAACGCGGTAGTTCGTAATAACACGCGCCGTGATTGAAAGGAACGCTTTCTTCCAGTGTGGCTCCCTTTTTTTTGGATCAGGTCGAGACGGACGAACAGCAGTATGTGAGCAAAGCCAACCAACCATCATCTTCATCCTGATCCGGTACGTATTAATTACCGTAACGTAATCGTTCGTCTGTGTGTATGATCCTTCCCAATACCCTTGCGGATCGTGCGCTCGTGACAGGCAGCAAGATCAGGCACGCATAAGGAACGGTGCTGCGTGCTTCGTTCTTGGTGATCGTCCAAGGCTAAAGGATCCTCCCCTCCCGGGCGACGAACATTTCCGGACCATTGCCCGTAGTTTGCGTCCGGCGGCTGGGCGATCTGCTGGAAGGAGATCATCGCCACTTGTTTTCTGCGAGGCGGAGCTCACGCGATGTCGAAGAAGCCGACGGCAAATTGCTGCAAACCATTGCTTCTGGTCGAACCAGCGGCATATGGCACGACAAGAGTTGATTAGCTGTGTGTATGCGTGTGTGTTTGTATGTGTGTGTAATACATCCTCTCATTGAGGTTCTGGGTGATATCATGAATACTTAATGATCCTTACGCGGGATCGTGAGAATAGCCAGCCGCCCGAAGACGGAAGAGAATAATTGGTTGTCTGATTTACTTCGGGCTCGGTTTCGCACCAGATGCATTCCCTTTATTTGCACTGTTTCGATGTGTAGGTAAGCGTTTGGTTCATTTTTTTTTCTGCGTATGTATTAGCTACAAGAAGAGGCTACAGAATTTGCTAACCCAATCTCATCAGAAGATAGAAGACTTCAATGCGACTGCACACAACGAATGCGTCAGGAACTAACGTGAGGAGGATGTCTCGCGAATCAGGCAGGTTCCATTTAAGGGCAGTGGCATAAGTCGCAACCCAAATGGTTCCCCCTACCGAAGCCTTACCGGTGGAAAGTGTCAGTGATCTAGCGTGCGAAGGATATAAAGCTAACATGCGCGCGCACCCGGCGAAATGCAAATTTCTTTCGGCGCTACTTCTAAACACCTTCGCGTGCTAGCTCATGAATATGCACGATGCCGTGCTGTCGTCGATTGGCCCCCGGGGTTGCACCCGGGGCAGAACAAAACACTTGCAGCACTAGCGCTTTCTTTGTCCGCCCGAAACTCAGCTTTATCGAGTTCGGCAGGATCGCATCGTCAGAGTTGTCGCTTTGCAAATGGGAGGATGGAGTTACGGGATGATACATTCCGGTATCCGAACAGGAGGGTGGAGAGGGGAAAAAAGCGGTGGCAATGAAGGGTGGAACGTGATGCGCGTGCAGTTGCAGCTTGTCCGTGCGGGTTCAAAGGTAGCCCACGTCGCGCCCGGTATGACGACGTGTTCTTCGTGACGGTTGCCCTCGACGTTTGGAGCTGTTTGCTGATAGGGCAGCAGCCACCGTGCACGATCGCATGCAAGTGGGCGAATCATCAAAAAACCGTCACCGGGCCGGGATCGGGTGGAAGTTCCACTGGAGAAGGTTAGTAGCGAGCATGTAAAGAAAGCCGTCAGCAGGAAAGAACCATTCTGCAGAACGGGAATGATGTTTCCCGTTGTTGCATTATCCTTGCGTCAACCACTTTTCTTCTTCTTGCGGTTGTTATTGCCATTCTTTCGTACCGTTTGCTCAATCCCGAATGGTCACATTTGACCGCGTTTTTTGGGTTTTGTTTTTATTCCCCGCCAGACAGGCTTTCCACGGTGTATGATGGGAAAATAAATTTCTGTTAATCGTCTTGAACCATACTGCGCCAAGGAAAAGTGTAGTAAAAATTTTCTTCCTCACGAGTTTGGGGATGACATGTGTGTGTGCTTGTCTTTCGTTCAAACCATTCTTATATTGGGTTGAGATGTGGCGGCAGCATTACAAAAAAGATCCGCTACACAAAAGCGACAAACGAGCAAACAAACGCGAAAGAAAATGCAACTGCAAAAATTCTTCCAATTGCAAACGGCCAAACCGTGCCGATGCCCGGTTGCACGGAACACCGAATCATTGTGGCCATTGATACGCCAGATGTATTGTTTTTCCACGTGCTTTTATTTTGTGCTGGAACTGTTTTTTTTTCTTACGGAATCCCGAATGGAAAAACCACACCACAGGCATGAAGGCATAGAACAATTGAATGTAAGAAAACCGAAAACAACGATCGAGCATGTGTACTTGTTGCAAAACAGAGCAATGATTGGGAATGGCAGATCGGGAAACAATTCCACAAAAAAAAAAAATTCCGAACTCTGAGGCAGTTCAAAACATGCCATAAAATATAATAACACGGTTTAGTGCGGCTTCGTAAGGCATTGGTTATGTAGTCCTTTCTGGAGGGAGTAGATCATGATATTATTGTAACATCTTCATGGTCAATGTGGATTCAGAGAGCGGATTGAGGTTTCTTTTGTTTATTGCACCCCTGAGCTTACTTTTAATTTTAGCAATTTGATGGTATATTTTTGTAGTATATTTGTGAACTTTTAATTACATTGAGCTTACAGTAAATATTTTCTATTCATTTTGGACGCATTTGCTTTATAAACATAAGTTGTTATATTTAATTTTGTTTATCAAATATTTGGTCTGCATGTGCCAACGTTTGGTTTTTACAAAATAAAATATTAATGATCATTATTCACGGTTAACGTATTACAAATACGATATATATTTCAATGCCACTAGCCGTTTGTATCGAACTGTCCAATATTTAGGAATAAAGGTGAGAAAAGGATAATTAAAATGACCATCATTAGGAGCGAACGTAATCAGTTTCATGTGATTTTTCTTTCGAAAATTCCACCGCCGCAAAGAAGTAAAAGTGTGGTGTGGTTGATGTTGGCATTTTGGTCACTTTTCCCATTTCGGATCGATTGGAAGTCGAACCAAAGTCGAAAACGAGCAGAGGAAGTAAAAGTAAAGGATCGCACCGAACAGTGCTGTGAGGGAAATATTTTCAAATTGATTAGTATTGGTGTTGTGTTTGACTCGTACAACCCGTACCAACCGAGGCGGATGAGTTCGGCGACGGAAAGCTAAGACTTCTTGTAACGTTTTGTTGTTTGTCATTTCGTTCTCGTTGTCGTCCTTCGCCACTGCCACGGTGCGCGATCGCGTTAAAGATCGCGTCGCCACCGTCCGCCTACCGGTTGAAAGCATTAAATTGAAGCCAATTAAGTGAATCGAGTTAATTTATTCGGTTTCCTCCAAAATTTTACTCCCAGAAGTTCGTTTCTGTACACACACGCACATACACATACTACTCCACTTCACCGGCTGGGCTATTGGGCACATTGAGCGATTGAGTACACTGTTCGATTCTCGAATTCGAATGGTATGGCGATGGAATGAGAACAGTGTGTCCAGCATTTGCGCGGCTTAAAAGGAAGCAGTGGCCCGCAAGGATATGTGGCCGGGTGTGGGTGGCGAGGAAATGTGTGTTTGAATGCACTCTTCACAGAATGGAGCGTTTGGGTCGTTTTGGTACACTTTCTGTTGCTTATGCTAACATTGGCAGGACCTTTCTCACACTCAAGGCCTTCCCAATGACTGTGTTTGTGTGTACATACGATTGGGTTTCCCTTTGTATCTTTCACTTTGTGGTTCATGTTCAACTGAAACCATCGTGTTCGATGATTTGCAACACCGTCCCTTGCGTGCAGCACCTGTGCTCGGTTCTTTGGGGCATTGTGCTTCTTGAGCATTCCCGTTCGCATGTCAGTCAATCAGCCGACGACGACGACGACGACGTCGTCTTCGTCGGTAGTCGTCTGTCTTTGATGAAACGATCTCAGCCTCTCAGGTTTGGTTGCACCCGCGCGCCTGGGTTGGTATCTGCAAGCCCTTCAAAGCTTGCCGCTTGCTCTCTATCGGCAGGAGGCTGCAGCAGCTACCGCAACAACCAGCATCCGCTTCGCATCGGTTTCGGTGAGCTGAATTGTGAATCAATATGGAACACGCAAAGCGCAAACGAGTACAAATCAGACAGAACCGATCGGACGGGAGTCCCATTGTGTACAGGCATTTCTGCACCCCCGTTGCGTCGCTGCGCCTTTCACCCTAGCCCACAGCCAGGCGCTCTTCGGTGCAGTTCGGGTTTTTGGTGGACGTGTGTTTCGATTTAATTAAAAATCCATCTCCACAAGCGTACGGCGAATTGTGGCAAACATTTGAATGAATCTCAGCGACGGTTGGTTTATTTTTTTTTTGATAACCATCATTCCTTGGAATAAGTGAATCCCGAAACATAACCGCTCGTTCGGAATGGCCGTGTGAGTAACGCGCGTGTGAGTTTAGTCCCTAGAGTGAACCGTACAATCTGGTTGACGTGATTGACGTGTGAGATATTGATTTTGAAAACCCTATAATTGCCCGCTTCCCCATGTGAAGCTAGCGATCCGTGCGAACCCGGCCCCGAATGGTAGGGAGTGCTTTAATTTGCTCTGTGCGTTTTTTTTTCAACTCTTTACTTTATTACGGCAAACCGAGTGCAACGCCCACCAAACGGAGCAGGGCCGCGTTGGTGTCCTAGCCGCAGCGTGGGTACGTTTGATGTTTAGATGTGGGGATACTTTTTTTCTACTTCTCATGTCAGTGCGTTGCCCGATGTTTAGAAGAACAAACTCGGCCGCTGATTGACAGCTGTCACTTTGGGCAATCGGTAACTTAATCATAACCGTCAAAAGCTTTCCAATTAAAATCGGACCAGCAATGCGAATGCGGCGGTGGAAATTGCATCGTAATCTCGAGCGGTTGTGAATTTTCAAGATTGTGAAAGATTTCCACACTGGTTGCACTTTTACCCGATACAAGTTCAATTATCGCCACTCCGATTGCACTGGACAATTGCACAACGTGTTGCGATCCGTACGTCTGTGGTGTATCTATTGGGACGGTGAAATTTATTGGTGTGGAAGAAAGCTTAGCGTACGGTTTTGCTTACTTTTGCTCAATACGCACGTAAAATAGAAGAAGAAAAAAGAGAGATAAGTCTGCTTGTTTTCCAATCAAACGATTCCCTTCGGACCCATTTACTGGGCAATGCGAAACATTCGACATTCGGGAGTTTCACGCAAACGCCGACGGTGGTAAGGATAAGGGTACACATTATCATTTCCACTCACCTCATAAAGCTTCGAATGCCATCACACATCCGTGGTGTAATGCGATATCGACAGTATGATAGCGAGATACCGCCTGTAGCTGCCGTATCTCTCAGGTAGTGGTACGCGATAAAACAGGAAAAGAAATCCACATACATCCACAATGCAACCTGTACAGATTCATCTTTAATTTATACACACATATATATCTTCTGGATGGTTGCGGGTTGCGCACATTTTGCCCTTCTCCCTGTCCGATCGTCCGATGCGAGAAAATGCAATTAAACATTGCACCGTGCGATGTGATAAAATTATGCCTCCGCGGTTTGCCATTGCACGCCAGCTGGCGCGACCAGACGGCGCTCACACTGGCGACGCAAACCACCTGCATCCAGAGTGTGTGTGTGTGCGGAGTAGTAATAAGAAAAAAATTACTATCAACCAACATCGGGCAGTGTGCGGGAAGGGAGCGAGTTTTCTATGCTGGACTGGTAACAAACAATTATGCTTCGAACGATCGAACTGATCGATCACGTTCCCGAATCCCGATTGCCGGGCCAGTACGTGCATCGTGGTGGCGGTACCGATCCAGTACCAGTAGTTTCCTGTTACATATTTGTCCGCATTTGCCGTGTCAGTGTGTTGTTTTGTGTAACTGGCAAAGCTTCCAACATTGTGCGGTATTTAAAGGTATGGTGCCTGTTAGCAAAAAGGGCAGCGAGATACACGGTTCCACAATTGATAGGATAGGAGCGCGTAAACTTTGCAGGTGGTGTTAGAAAGTCAGCAATTTTGATTCGTAGAAGTTGTAATTTGACAGCTCAATAAATCGATTAAATTTAATTATTAAGTTTAATTTAAAAAAATATTCCAATAAATTTGTTCCACTTTAATGTTGAAGTTCAAGCTATTTGCAACTTTCAAAATTAAACGATAATTGCACTTTAATTCGACATTAAAATTAATTTTAATTCTAAAGTAATTAAAGAACCTTTCCGGCCTTGAGATTAATAGTATATCTCAGCGACTACTTACATATTAAATCACAACAAATAAATATGAATATAAATATATCATCGTGGCAATTTGTACTGGAAAACAATCGATTTGTGGTTGTTATTTGGGAGATGTTATCATTTATTTTGTATCTTTTGATTCCAAACTTTTAAAAATCAGTTTTAATGAAGCATTTGGTTATTAAAGTTTTGCTGAACATTTTTTTAAATTTACTTATTGGTAAATCATTTTACTAAAAATTTCGTAAATTGTTTAATAACAACAACATCCATCGAATGTATGAACGGTCACTAAACTGTGCAATTGGATCAGATTTTAAATCCACAAAGTGATTCGTTTTGCGCTTTTCAGTTCAGTATGTTCCCTGTATCCTATCTGTTGCAGAACGCTGTGTAACATTTACACCAATCGCCAACCGGATCGTCCTTTCACGTATCTCCTGGTTAACACAACGCACTCATATCAGTGTAATCGATAACGCAAGCGATCTGATAACCTTCGTTTCGGGACTGTTTTGTTGATGCAACTGTGCCATTTTACGTGTAGTTGTCTCATGTTCCAGCATGTTTCGCAGGATACATTTTGTGCCGTGAATCGGTTTTGTTGTGCGCCACTAAGTACGAACTCGAACAAAAAAACGAAGAAAACAAAAAAACACTTCACACTAACCTTCCCAAAAACCATCCCGCCCCAAAACTCGTGCCTTTCCGGTCAACTGGAGAGTGTAAATCTGTGCCCTGCTTTTTTTTATCTTGTGTCCACTTCATTCCATTTGGCTTCGATTGCGCGACCAGCGCGGGACGAAGAAAATCGTGCATGGAGACGACGTTCCCGGTCTGGAAGCGGGAAGAAACGGTCCGTTCTCGGGCGAAGGTTATTTCATACATTTATAAAATATCGATTTCGTTTCCGCTGTGCGCATTGCGCATCGATCGGATGATTTATCCACGCCGTGGTGCATATTGCCGCCGATCTTGCTGCTGCTGCTGCTGCCATGTCTTCGAGCGAGCAACCGGCAGAAGATCATCGAGCAGCAGCAGCAGCAGTGACCGGTGCCGGGTTTGCGTTGCAAGATCGCGAAATCGCTTACCGTCTTCCGTCCCGCTCCCGTCTGCCATTTTCAATTGCTTTTTGTTCCATTTATAAAATCATAAATAATGGACGATACAATGAAATGGTAATAACATTTACTCTCCCATTCCTGTTTATCACGGGCTTATGGGTTTGGAAACCTGGGGATGCTTTTCACCGTGGATCAGGCCCAGTGTGAGCCTGGCCGGACGGGTTTGGTCATCATCGAGGAAATGATCGTTTACTGGAGCTGGAGGGGGTGGGTTGAAAAGTTAGTAGAAAGAAAGCGGCGGAAATCACGCGGCCACAGAACAGCAAAGATATTGGATAATAACATTGATAGATCTAATAATCCACTCGCTTCGTTGCCGTTGTTGCGGCTGGCAACGGTTAGCAAACTGGAGGATTCTTCCGTTTTCACCGGGTACTACCAGGATAGGGACGACACCACGACGACAGTTTCCGTGCAACGAGAGTTTCGTGCACGGCCAACGGTCAAACGCCGCTGCATCGGCACGGTATGATCGTTCGTATTTTATTCACATCGTTCCGATTGGGTAAAGATTTAAATGGGAAGTAAATTACATCTTTTACTAGATCGTTTTCCCTCCCCGTTGTTCGTTTCGTTTAGTACTTTATTTTAATTAGAAAATAGTATAGTAGTCAAACGATTTCAATTTTTCCCAAGCGAATTGAATTCTCAGGATACACCAAATTTGTAATACATGGATTTTTAGAAAAGTGATTTATGAAATTTAGTAACAAAATGAGCCTATTGCATAAAATGTTAAACAAATAAGAAATAAATTGTTAAAAATTCATATTTGATTTATGTGGAAATTAGGGATATGAAAAAGTTTTTTCACTGTCAACTAAGGAAATAATAGAATTGGGTCTAATAACCTTTAAGCGAAGGTTGTGAGTGATCGAAAGCCTGTCAAACACCTTCGAGCCAATTGTTTGTTGGAGTCAGACGTGAAAGTGTCTCCAAAAGCTCCGTGTGCTTTACATGTGAGCTGACCTGTTTCTTTGTGTTTGTAAGCGTGGAAAAGCGATTTAGGATGATTTCGGAATCGCGTCCGGAGATAAATTTCAGTTGTGAGGAATTTTAATGAGACGAAATGTTTCGCTTCGTTCTCCTATCCAGAATGGCGGTGTGCGTCATCGGTCTTTACGCAAAAAAAAAACGTTTTCTCCTTATGCTTCCTTTCTATCACTCTTTACGCTACGACTCTTTCCTTCCAAGGTATGCTTCCAAGCACACGGGCACAACTCGACGCGATATTTTCGCGTCCATCGTTCGTCCGCTTTTTGCAATCTGTTCCTTCAGTGTTTCGCGATATTCGCCAGTTTTATCTGCATGAGAATTTTTGGCTTTTTGTCGATTTATTTTTCACCGTCCTACCGTCGTCGTCTAACCCGATCTGATGCTCCATCCGTACATTTGATAGCGTGAATGCACATGTGAAGTATATTCTCTCTCTTTATCTCTTGTTCTCTGTTTGTGGAATCGCGAGTCCAAATCAATGGCACATACCAACACTGTCAAGAACTGAAGGAAGCCTGCTTGTTAATTCTTTTTATTTTGGGGGGAATTAATCGAATGAAAAAAAACGCCCAGACACACCGATTCCCTTTCGATTTTTGTTCTCTTCGCACAGGTGATTGGATGGACAGGATAAGGGGAAAATGCAAGTCGAATTCCTGGTGCCGGCCCGGTTGATGTAGTGGCTGCCGTAGCACTGGAAAGTACCGAAACGAGAACTACGGAGAGGAAGTATATAAATATGTATTACCAAAGGAACCGATTTTCTCACCGAAAGCGAAACCATTTCGGGGCCGGGTAGTTAGCGTCGAGTGCTGCTACGGCCCCATTATATGGTAATGAGATTGCACAGTTGCAAATGCGAAGGGTAATAAAACCGATTCGCTCCAAAATAAACACCCGAGCGCGGCTTGAGATGCACGCCTTGGAGCATCTTCATTTTGCGGATCCGCGCACGTTCCCGTTGTGTTCGGTGCACGGAACATCCGCGATGCTGGAGCCAAATAAAACACTTATTAAAATCCATTTGCGATTGTCTTTATTGTCTTCGCCTGGTTCGAGTGTCGCGGGTTTGCAAAAAAAGGCGAACTACATGAGATATTGCCCAAATTAGGAACGAATTGAATTGTAATGCGCTGACAGTGTAATTTGTGTGACTTCTGTGTGAACTTTTCCCGAACAATCGAGTCCCGATGAATTGATGAATGTTCAGTCCACGCTCATTATCGATTTGATGACGATTGAATGATGAAGGATGATTGCATCCCTCATCGCACAGCAGGTGTTTGTAAGTGAAGATGGCATATTCGTAAACCATTCAACACGATCAAACACAACGTAAAGCACTCAAAAAAGATGCCACTCTCATTAGTCAGCAAAAGCGGAAGCATACCCATAGCCGGAGGGCAAACGAAGAAGCAGAAGGTATGGTTAGTTTTTTTTAAGGCAGGAAAACGAACACTGAAAGAATGTATTTCCTCCCGGGTTATTGCTGATGCTGTAATGATGTGACAAATGCTTATCAAAATCGTTGTATCGCGCGTGTTGCGGAAGGTTCCCGGCAATAAATTTGCTTCCAGTTTCCTTCCAGGCCGGTGTAAAGGATATACTTAATAGAAATATCTTGCTTAAGCTTATATGGACACACGGGCTCGTTCCGTAACGGTGGTATGGTTTGCGGTAAATTTAGAGATCTATCTTCGATCAAGCATGCCAAGCCAAGCGACCATACGGGGTAGGCAAATGGGATGTGCTTTTTTTTGTCTTGTTGCCAATGCCGGGTTGGAAGACGGGCACCACACACCGCACCATAGCCTGCGCAATAAGAAGGGATTTAATTAACTTCGCAAAGCTGCAGCTAGGTTGATTGCGGTGCAGTGGAAGTTTGTTTTTGCTGTTGTGCTATTTTGTTTGCGTTGCTTTGTTATGCCAGCACCAGCACGCGAAGGAAATTGAGATGTCGACGCGATGGTCGTATAATAGAAAATTTCCACACACACAAAAAAACAATCTCCCCGAAGCGGGTCCAACACAATCAATTGATCTACATTCGACGCTAGATCGTAGGGCGACGCTTGGTTGATGCTGATACTGATCATCGGTCGAGCTGGTTTTTGTCTTGAGGGGTGGTTTGAAGCAACCCGTGTATAATGTTGGGAAGCATTTAGCTAGCCGTTTATCGTTTGTAATTTTGTGCTGAGCTATGAGCTCTTTCGTTTGGGGGGCCAAGAATAAAATTATGTCCCCTGAATGGATTAGCCGGGCCCCGTTGGGATGATAGTATCGCTTCGATAGATGGCAAGTATCTACAGTGAAAAAAGAAGGTAAAGACGGCAAGAAAACTGTTGTGTTTTTATCTTTCTAATTACGCCTCACGGTGCATTTTCTTCTGGCGAGCTTATTGTTCCGTTAAATGGGCAAGCTCAATTTAGACCTTTCCGCTATTTAGTCGATCGCGCATAAATCATGCAACTTTTGTCAGCAGAAAAACAGCAGTATCCGTGAGGAGCAAATAAGAGCTGAACAAAAAGCGACCAGCACAAAACACTAGCTAAACAGGGTGGTTGTAGATATCAAACAACCGGCACCATCATCCGCTTCACAAGAAAGACTTCAACGGGTGGTATAGCGACGAAAAAAAAAGACGAATTGAAGCATAAAATATAGTTGCACAAAATGTGCTCAATCTGTTATCCGTCCCTTTTGCGGGTGATCTTTGGTAAAAACGGCTTTTGTCTTATCCGAACCACCCCTCGGGGTGTGCAACTGCAGTTGGCCCCAAGCACTTGGATGTAGGTGCTTGTATCCTACCACCGCAAAAAAGGCACTTCCTACCCTGTGGACTCTGTCGTTGTGCTTCTGTTGTTTGCTAATGCCATTCGTGATGAGAACCGCCGACCATCGTTTGATGAGTTGCGAGGTTAGAGAGCGAAGAAAAACGAGCACTCCGGATAAATTAGCTAGCCAGTCGATCAACGTTTCCCTTTGCCAGCAGCTCCAGCTACACCCGGAGGGATTGCGTTGCTTGCCAACCGATCGGGTCTCCCATCGGGCACAATGGCAAAACATTCTAAAGTAATCGCAAAAGAAACTCCACCCGTCTGTGGCGAGTTTTGCTTTCATTCGTATTCCGTTGTCGATTTGCAGCGTCAAGTCATGCAAGCGTTTCGTTTGCTTGGTTCGTTTTAATTTTACGGCCCACCGAACTGGTCAGCACGGTCCCGGCAAAGAGTGTGTCTTGAGAAATTAATAAGAGCGATCGCCAAAGCACCGATTATCCATTCTCCCGATGGCACGGGACGGTATGAGTAGTTGTTGGGAAAAAAGCAGCGGGAAGAACAGAACTGATGATGACGATGATGATTATGAGTGTCGATGACGATGAACTGACCGCCGATGGAGCAAAACTGATTACTGTTTTTGTGCTGCAGAAAAAATGTTACGCGTGACGTTGCTTTCATTTGTGCATGTTTGTGCAAAAAAAAAATAAAAAGATGTTGTGATGGGTATATGCAACTGGCCTCATCCGTTTGTTTTGTTTTGTGGTTATAAATAATCAATCATCAAGCTGATTTGAATCTTAAGAACATGGTTGTTGTTCAACTTAAATTTGTTAGCATTATTTCTGTTGTGGGGCAGTTTTTCGCAAAACACAGTACTATACGATCCTGGTTAGATTCGCATTTGTGCATGAAAATGCAACATAAATCTCCACCTGCCGGAAGAAAATTCTGCGCTTCAGTTTAAATTGACCCGTTGTGGTGTTAGTTAACCTTTTCGGTAGGAGGTGTCCGCAAGTTTTTCCGAATAAAGCAAAAGAAATATGCAGAAACAGTAAAGCAAAACAGCTAACATGACGAAACTCAACCATCAGCATCAATCAAGCTCCATATTCATCGCAACGCCACACAGGAGCTGCTCCCGGTCGAAACCGCCGTAGCCGCGGAGAGTCCTTGCTAACGTGTCGTAAGTACAAGTATCTAATTTGAATTCAATCGAATTCCAATCCAAAATCAAGCAATAGTGCCACCGAAAAAGGGCAAATGAAAAATTTGAATTGAATTCCTGCACCCGCACGGCAACTGATCCGACTCTACACATCAGCATAAGCCCCCGATCGTTGTGTGGATGGACAGTTGAGGTCTCAGCATGGTCGGGAAAGATCGCGACCAGATTCTCGCATGCACATACATGTTGAGTGTGTGTGTGTTTGAGTGTAGATCGTTGAAGTATGCTGATTAACTCGAGCAGAAGGCTGTCCGTTGTGGGTTCGGGAAAACAGAAAAACACCCTTGACAGATCGGCCAGATTTGCGGGCATTACGGAAGGTGTGCGGTACTGATACAGTGAAGAATTTATGGCACAGTGTAGGGCATCCCGCACAACCAGGGAGATGATTGAGACGGTTTCGATGGCGAATGCGGGAAAATATAGGCAGATCTTTAATCTACTTCGATGCCTTACCGTTCACCACTGCGTACTGCGTGTGTTTGCTGCAAAACGGTGCGACGTATATATGCGACTTTGACCGATTTGTGGTCATACCTGTGTGTTGCTACGAAGCGACAGTTACAGGGAGTGCTCGGGCAGCTATGATCGCGATCGGTCCATATCGGCAAGTCAGTCAAGTCAACGTGAAACGAGTCAATTTTAATGCACTACGATCGTTGCGCCTCCACGTTTAGCGCAACCGGCCAAAGGGAAGCTGTACCGAAAAAGGTTAAAACGAGCACGGCCGTTTGTAAAGTGGTGTGCAGGAAAAGTGTCTGCTAAACTGTTAATTTAACGATATTTTACATAGAGTTTGTGGTGGGGACAATTCCGATTGCCGATCTCCGTTGCACGGGTAAGCCATCTAAAACGTAGGAATATGATTAATATTGACAAAGTATCCAAGATATTTTCATTATCGTTATTGAGTGTTTCATAAATGGTGCGGTTGGTTCGATCGTGTCGCAGCAGATCTGCATGTGCTGCTGAGTGTAACATGACGCCGGGCAATCGCCATGTAATAGTGATCACTGTAGTCGAGCAATAAGTATGGGTGGTCTTTCTTTGGCAAGTCTCGGGGGCTGTGTATTTCTTTATATACCGTGCAGTGCAGATTTGTAATTTGGCGGAAACAAACCAAAAAAACGATTTTCTTTCCTATAAACGACGAACATGCGTGAATTCTAAGAAAGCAAACAGAAAAGAACTGAACGTATTAAACCCCTACACGCTCATGTTACATACTTAGTGTTCGACCAAAGCATCAGCATGTAAAGGAGAGAAAAAGGAAGAAAATATAAGGCATACATGTCAGCGATACTTAAAACCATCTTATCGCTTTTTTCAAGATAAACCGACTCATTCGCAGCAGTGTGCTGTATAAGGTACGTTTCGTTTATGCGAGCCCATTATCAAATCACAAGTTCCGATACTGTCAATTGCGTGTTTCTTTTTTCTCATGCCTCCTGCTTTGTATGCTGCATGAAGCGTTTCAATGATTTACATTCCTCGAGCATGCAAGGAACGGAAGAAAAAAAAAATACAACCAAAGAAGTAATTATCTGAAACATCGATCTCTGGCTTACAGGTGAATTGTAGATAGTTTGTTCTGTTATGTTTGCACCGTGTGGATAAAATGTTTATAAACCACCAAAAATCAAAACCCCACAGTCTCAACGATGCCCGATGTAATTCGGCCGCGCTCGAAACAAATGACTTCAATGCACGCAGTATGCAACGCAAGCGACGAACCCCGATTACGCTGTGGCTTTTTAAAGGGAATAATGTGGAAGATGATACAGAATGTATATTTCTGGCAAAAAAAATACTACGTGTTGAAACGTAACGCGTAAATAAAGAAGATAATGTTGGTATGACTCACCGTCCAGCGAAAGGTAAAGGGTAATGTGATGCCACCGACTTCCGGGTCAGTCAGGACGAAGCTCGACCCACCCAGGACCGGCGTGCTGGCGTTACCGAACGCACAACCATACAGACCGGACGGTTGTGGTTCCACGGCAATGGCTGTGGCCGGCTGTTTCAGCTGCTTTTGTTGCTGCTGAACGCTTGAGGTCGTGCCCTGATACTCCTTCAGGCACAAGCTGAACGCGGTCGCACATGCCGGACATCCTATAGTTTTTTGTTGTTGTTAGAGAAATGAAATGAAAATAAAACACCATTTGTTAGCATCCATAACGGTGGCAATAGATAAATCCCAATCGTTTCGGCATTGAGGGTAACCGCAAAACCACCAACGTGCGGGAGGATGACCATGCTTCGAGTTACCTGTCGTTTGGGTCTGTCGTTTCTCCGGTGGCAAACCGCAGCAGTATCCGGACAGTAGATGGCTGTTGGTGTTTGAAATCTCCAGTATTTGCAGTTCGAAGAAGCCGGATGAAGATACCTGCAGAAAGTAGAGGAAACACACACACGCGAATGGTAAAAGCGTACATTAGTAAATGTGAACATTCGAAATATCGGTTGGCATGAAATGAGACCAAAATTTGTACTGGCGATGAGATGATAGCGATAATAAAAAACCGTAAAACGATCGTTAATAAAACATTCAATAAGTGAGGCAAGCGGGATCAACGGTACCTTTGTTGAGCTTGGTTGGTGTTCGGTTCCCGTTGTTCCGTCGGCTTATCGCACCCAGTTCCATTTCATACGCATACACACTCACGCACCGATCGGTGTCTCCCAACGGGACATTTAAAAATGACATTAACTTTATTTTCTCTCGTCGGTCTCTCATCGTTTAAGGGTGGCAGTGGTTATGGTTTCGTGCATAAAGCAGTGTATCGTGATTATTAATGAACGATCGTAATGATCCGTATCTGCATGGCTTCTTCTCCAGCTGAATCCAACCCACCCGCTTGCTCGCATTTCCGTCTACCGTAGCGGTAATGGATAGCACGGTTCGATAAATAGCAGCGACTGGTCGAATTTTTTGGGGGCTAGCAACCGAAACCTCTCCATTGATTGAAATTGGCAACGAAAACATGGATTGAAAACTCTCCATGCGTGCATGTTACGGCACCGCAATTAATTAACAAATTAATTACCAATATTAGGCTTAATCAGCTTTACGAGATGCTCGTTATGCCCGCAGGGGCGAAGGTAGGTTTTTACTTTTTTCCTTAGCAAATGCCATGCCAGTTTGAAATCGATCCTTCAATCGGGGTTCGCTGAAGGAAAACGATCATACTATTATATCTCACACACGGCTCGTCCGAATCGCTTATGGCGAATGGAAAAAAAACCTTCCAATGGATGTCCTCGGCGGCAATAATTAGTGTGTTTACGGTTCAGCTTAAGGAACAGCCTACAGACGCACACCCTTTAGCTCAATTGTCAAGGTGGCGGAACTGCAGCAGCAGCAATCCAACAGAGCAGTATGGATGCCACATCGTCAGAAGATGACTTCATTCGTTGGGTGCAAATAAGCAACACAATAAGATGCTACATTTTGCGCATTCATTACCGCCGCAGATGATTTCTGTGTGGTTATTGCTGAATTTGCCCACAGTTGATGGAGCTTGTTATGGATGAAGCACTTACGTTAACCCGTCTAAAAGAACTCAACCCATTTACCGCATACCGCAGCCGAGCGTTCGGTTCGCGCTTTGCGTTCGTGGTATGGTTTGCATTGAAGTTTTTTTGTTTTGTTTGGTTGTTTGGCTTCCCGCCAAACCATGGGAAAAAATCAAACGAGCATGGTGCTACTTTCGCGTTTCAGAGGTCCCGGTGTAGAATGTTATTTGTTCACTCGGATGGAAACAAAATAGACGTTTCGATGGCAATGCTTCCATCCAGTACACGGTTCATCATGCGATCGGTATGCAATCATTTTCCTATTGTCAACGAAGGTCAAACGGAGCAACTTTACTGTTTTCCACAGTCGTTTACAAAAACCAAAAGCAAAACAAAAAAACATATCCAATGCGTGGACATACTGCACGAAGCAATAGAAAATAATAATTTTAAAACTATTTTTTTCTTGCAGTTCAAATCAAACAAAAAGTTTGGCATGAGAAAAAAGCTTTTAAAACCCCACAGATAAACGATAATTTATTGCACGCACACTGCAACAATTAGGTTGTGTGAATAAGGTATCGTTTTTTTTTTCTTTTGAAAAGGGTGGGAGCACTTCAAAACAACTGACGAAATTAATCGTTCACCAAGAAAACTAAATAAACGCATCTCGTAATTTTCCGTCAAATGCGATGGGAGAGCGCCCCGGAAACGCACTAATTGTAAGCGAGTTAAATCACTCGCTAGCAACGAATTTTGTGACCATTTTTTTTCTTCTGTCGTCCGAACAGTGAAAACAACATTGTCATAGCGCTTCTTACGCTATTAATAATAAATTCCATGAACAAACTGCGATTGTTAGCGGTTTGCTTTACGGATGCTTGGGATGAAACTTGGTGCGCTTTGCGGGAAAGGTTCTGAACGGAGAATCCTCAGCTTTGTTGTACGGGTACCCTCCCTTACAGTTCGTCTTCATGTATTGCTCCTTTCCATGATTTTGGTTCCTTTCGCATTTTACGCTTTTGCTTTGATTTGGTGTATGGAGTGAGTGTTGTTGTTTTTTTTGGTGGAGCAATTTTTACCCTCCACTCTCCTCGTTTCGATTTCCTTCCATGTTGGAGCCCAGGAAGAAGTTTAATTTCGAACGAAAAAGGTGACGCGAAAATGGTGCCCAAAACGACTTCTTCTGTAGCGTGTACAATCGTGTTCGGGGATGAAATTGCTGCCTACACCCCGTTCCCTCGTTCGGTGCTGTTTGTGTTGTGTGTGTGGAATGTCTCACCAGAGGAAAACTGAGAAACATCAAAGTGAGTCACTGTTGCGCTTCGATCGCTATTCACTCCGGATTTTTTTTTCTTTCAACCATGTGCTCACTACCCCTTATACATCGCTAGAATCCCGCGCGCTTATGAAGATCGTAAACCAGCAAGATTGCGAGTGTGTTTGTTGGTGTGGCGAACGGCGCAGCATGGGAAGCATCACAAGAATCGAGATATGTCCTGCCGGAGGTGGTGGTACAAATGCTTCCAGCCAGGCTCAGACCATACATGCGACACAATAGGTGAATCTTCGCGGCAATCACTTCCTCATATCCCGGTCAGCATAGTTGTGATTCCCAGCTGGAGCGCATGACGAGACGGTACGACACCTTGGCGACGAGCCGTAGACGAGTCGCCCCAAAAGCGTACCGAGCGGGATGATGCGAACCGGACAGGCGCATCAAGTGAAGTAAGCGTTAAATTGCTTCTTTCTTCTGCCACTTTTTTTACGAGCGCACACCATAACACGGTACTCTCTTGCTTACTTCTCTTGGTTTGTTTCTTTTTATGCTCATTTAGTTGCCACGCTGTTGCCCAGGCCCATACCTTACGCGGGCGACTCCAAAAAAGGGAATCAACATACAAAATCATTAACGCAACCGACTGTCTACGGGGTTTTTTTTTGTGTGTGTCTCCTCTTCCGCAACGTACGCGCAATCAAACTGGTATCTTCTGGCGTCGTCTTGAGTAGCGATCCTCACCCTGGAACGTGTACATGCTGTTGCTGGTAGCGCACAGTTACAGGGTCAACAAGCATCGTTTTTTTTTTGTTCTTCACCTCTGCTTCCATGTGACCGTGAATTGCGCGTAAACCATCGAATAGAAGTGTGAGGCTCAACAAAAAAATCTGCTACATTCCCGATGACAGTGACGAAAAAATTAACGCTAGAAAGAAGTAATTCCTCTCTAGGCGATGGGATTGCGTTCATTGTCCGAACCCCGGCGGGCCGGGGTCATAGATCACATTCGGTGAGCAAGAACATCGTAAAATGGGATGCGCCTTTCCAACAAACTCAACCGCTTTCGGTGTGTGTGTGCTCAGAAAACATTTATTATCAAGCTGCATTGCGCTTTGAACATCAAAATGGAACAGTTTTAAGGCAGCAAACGGTAGAGAGAAAACAAAAGCTACCAACTGGCTGGAGTTCTTTCTGACCTTGAGGTTCAAAATCATTTCGCATTGCTGTGTCCAGATGGTCGTATAAAACGGTCTAGAAGTGAACATCATAAGCAATGCAATTGCTTTTTCTTGGAGGAGAGTGTGAAAAATGAGGAAAGCGCTTACAAAACCGCCCGGGTGATGTAAAATGAAACGAGTTGCTGAGTAAATTACCATCCCTATCCCGCTCAGTACTGTAAATGTGTACCGGAATGCGCTAAATGCTTCATATCAGGCGCATGAGAAATCACCATGAGCACATAAAACACTCAACGACTGTTGCAAATCGGATATTTATTTGCACCCGAACCCAACGCTTTGAACTGGCAACTCTTGTGGAATGTGTTTTTTTTTCGTCTGAATTGCACATCGGCCTTTAATACTTTCTTCAATACTTCCGACTTCGTTCGTCTGTGGACTTGAAAACGTTGGAGCGCTGTACATTTATCCTGGTGCGGATCATGTTACATTGGCCAACTTATGGCCGTGCCAAAAGTGCAACGAATGACGCTCTCACGTCGGCCTGGACAAGCGTAGCATGTGAGGTGGGTTGATTAAAACAACGAAAAACTCCAATGCCCGAATGCCGCTTACTGCCCGGCGAGTTCCTCGATTTCGAAGATGCGTTTGCGCTGGCAATTGATTTTGCATATTTTTTCGTGTGACCATTCGACTTTACCGAATGTGATACCGAACTCGGTAAAAAGACTGTTTCTGTTTGTTGTTGTCGAGGGTCTCATAAAGCGAAGATAAATTGTACACACGTTCGTGCAGGACGTCGCCTCAGATTTCACTGGATGAAGATTCTGGAGCGTTTTGGGTGACAGTGGTCATTCCGCAAAGCTTGCGCTCACCACTCTGTGTTCGTGTGTTGTGATCTGAAGCTTTGTTTCCACAGGATTGCAATAGATGTTTTTCGTTTCCACGGGATCTTTCTTTCTCACCGATGAAGAGAAAAAGCATAAAATATGCTTCTTTTTGTATAAGAAGAAACGTGTGCTCTGTTCGCAAGCTAGTATCACATTTCGTACGCATGTTTTATGGTAGTGTGAAACGGTTATGACTGGTGCTTTTTATTTCTATCAACCGTTGAATTCACCTTATCTGTGTGAGTGTTTCATTGAAATTTTATGAACATTGTTTACGTCAAACGTACGATTCGTATGCTGATTGTTTCATATGGATCTTTACTTTGTTTAGCATTAATCAATGACAATTCGATTCTACACTAACAAAGTACTTAATATGCAGATATTTGAAATATTTTGCAATAATAAGTAGTGTCTTCATTTGGTTGATCAAGCATGTTGTGCTTATATGAATAGTTTTGATTCTTTTAAAGTGGGTCTGATTATTAAATTATTTTTCTTTCCACGATAGTTTGCTGCGAATTCGCCGCAATTCGCCGCGTATTCTACACGCTGCCAAAGTTATCGTTGAAAATAGTTAAAACTTCGAAGTTACGTCTCGGCTCTTTAAAACTAATTCGGTTTATATATTTATTTATTAGTTCCGATTAATTTTTTGTTATTAAATATATTTATAATATTTGGCTTTTTGTTCTGAGAAATTTCAAATGGGCTGTGTCAATATGAAAAATACAGTTTATTCGAATAAACGTTGCAGGACAACAGTCATCCATTAACCGCTATCCATATGGAGAACAATTAGAAAGACAGCCAGCCAGAAAGGCATATCGGAAGAAAAAATATAAGGCAAAAATTAATCCATCTTCACGTGTTGATCCATTCTACACAATTCAATTCAATCCACTTCTGCGATCACACTCCAATCGGCATTTGGGTAAAAGTGTCGGTCGTTTATGCTCGCGCACGCGCATACACACCTTTCGCGGGCCAAACAAACAAACACGGGCGCAAACAAGCCTACAAACAGACAAACAAATAAACAAACAACCATTTCCAATCACTTGGCTGCGCTGGTTGACCGAATGCCGTTCGTTCGTTTTTTTACTTCTCTCACCTGAATAGATCTGTTTGTTTGCCGGTTCAGTTCGGCACAGGGCACGCAAACTGCGCTCAAGTGCGCTGTTCAACGTTTGGAGTGCAAAATAACCCACGGAACCCGATGCGACCGCTGAACGCCGAAAGGAAAGTGGAAGAATTTCGTTAATTTTGATTGATTGGACATCGAGCACTTGCCGCAATGCGCGGTTCATTTTTCTTCCCCATTTTTGGGCGGGAGAAAAAGGGCAACCCGATCGAAAAGGGAGGGTGGTGGGTGGTGTGCAGAAAAGGGAAAAAAGGGAAAGGATTTGTAGAGCCGATGCGCCGAGGCGTATGCGATCAGTGCGGGAGATGTCAAATTTAGCATCAATTTTCCCACTCTCGGCGGCGGTCAGTTTCGGTTCGTCACGAACTGTGTATGTGCTTTGTCAAATCACACGCGCAGAACCCAAACCAGACCCGATACGTTTAAGCACACCTGGGATCGTTTGCGGGAAACGAGCGGCGGTGGGAGTGGAATAAATTTTCATATTTATTGAATGCTAACGATGCGATTATTACACCTTCACGTCGGCACCGAAAGGAAAGGAAATGTTAGAGAACGGTAAGACAGCAAAGCATTGGTTCATGTGGTGATTTCGACTATTGGAACAGGTCCGTTTCCATTTGATTGCGAATCGTGCGTGCGTGCGTGAACCCGCTTATGCACTCTCGGGGTGCGGGTTGCTCATGCAATTGAAATGGAACTCTCTGTCGCCGTCGAGTTCGAAATGAAATATCGAAAGTGAAAGAGCGTCTACAGCGCTGTGGCGAAGTATGGACAGGATCACGGCGCACAGCATTCGACCCTTTCCTGTGACGAAACACGTGTTCGTGTTTAATTTCTCGAAATGTAGACCAACCTACCAAGGATCGCCGCAAACAGAGCCCAGGTTTGAAGCGAATGGTCGAGCTCGATCAGCACGCGGATGCGGTTTTGCGATTCTGGTGGGCTAATGGAATGCAGGCGATCGTGCAGAGTGGCAAAGCAAACTCAATATATGCTAATCGAGTCTCGGGCTGCAGACTTACAGGCCCGCGATCAGGTGCCATTGGGTGTGAGAGCGAAAACCTGCCCGAGGGCTGGCATGAGCCAGGGCTGGGAGGTTCCCGAACGGCTGTCAGTTGGTTCCCACCGTGTGCAGTGTGCAGGTCGGCATGCCCTTGCAACTAAATGCACAAATCTATGTACACACATACACATGCGAGGGGCGGTAAGTTCAGCATTGAACTGGAGCGGGCTTGATGCTGTGGACGACGGAATGACTAAATCAATTTGTGAAGATATTAATAACCTCGTGAGTGACCGTGTGTGAATGTGAGTCGTGCCGTTTGCACTTGACGGGTTCGTTTGCTTGAGTGAAAACGTATTTATTATTAATTAACTCATTGCGATTTGACCATGTGTCGCCTAGTTGGATAATTAGAGTGGTGGATGAGGATCATTTTTCAGTTGCCCAATAAGCGGTACAGTTGGTTCATAATTTGAAATTAATAAATCAATTAATCAAAAATCAGTTACATGAAAAGCCAATTTCATATTTAAAAATTTCAATTTAACATTAAAGAACAAGAGTACATTTAAAAAAAATTTTAAGCACTACAAAATCTTCAATAGTACATCGTGGTATTAGATTTCCCATACCGCAATATCTACAAATCTCTCTGTCGCTTATTTATTGCACACCGTAAATTCCTTCTCACCGGGCAGTCGTTCGTTTAGTATTCGTTCGATTCCATAGCACATTACTAGATTGCAGTTGTATCTCTTTACCGCAAAATGTTCCACCTTCATCTAAAACGACATTGAGAACGAAGACGACGACACTAAACTGCAATTATGACGCCTAATCTTTTACCAGATTGGCGTAACATCCCGACCGTGTTCTCATTCGAGCTTATCGCAGAAAGGCACTTCAGCCCTGCAAGATTAGTTTACCACCCTCGTTTACTGAAACCAAACCTCTCTCTCTCTCTCTATTGCTTCTTCTCGCCCTTCCACTAACTGTACACAGAAACACGAGAATGGCCCAAAACACTTGCGTCTTGCATTGATCGTGCCTGCGGGAGACAATCGAGCTTCAGTTTGCCATTTTGCCTTGAAATCTTAGCGTCTTAGCGCTTGTCTTAGTGGCAGCTGGTTTGAAGTCAAGTCTCCCGAGAACCGATAGCGAATGGTGCGTGTTTGTGGGGGTTGCCCGCTTCAACGGCAAACGGCATTCCACACCGGCCGGTCCTCGGAAACCGCGAAAAAAGCGGAACGGAAAATCTTCTCAATTAATCAGCATCATCCCACCCGATGACCACTTACAGCCGCATCCCCATTCCCTGTAGGGGCGGGTGTAGGGGCCGGTTTTTCGGGACCGGTGGAGGCCATAAGGTTGATGGTTAATGTTGCTGTTTCAACCACCGCATCTATGCATCCTACCGCTGAGGATCGGGTGGAAATGAATCTTTTGACTGTGGCTTTAGATTTTACTTCCCCACTGCAGAGCGTCGCTGAATGGTGAAGTTCCCTTTCGAAGGGTGAAACCATCCAGTACTGCGAATGGAAGACAGATAGAGTGAGAGTGAGAGCAAGTGAAATAAAAAACGAAAAAGAGTGAACAGCAAGTGTACGGCAGGCCACCAGGGAAGGTTCGGCATTGCAGGGGCGCTTTGGTGCGTACTGTATGATTAAAATAAAATAAAACAGGAAATGATGCGATAAATGCTTTCTTCCAAGCAAAGCTCGCATACCAGCAGCGGGTATACCAGCACGATAGGAATGCTGTGAAGGGAGCACGAGTAAAGAGTCGCACCGAGTTAATATGTAAGGAGGAAGAAAGAGAGACTTCTTCAAACGTAGCGAGTGGATTGTAAGAATGCTAGTCAGCGCATCACAAACTTCGGTTTTTGGGTCCGTACAGTCCGCGGAAGAAAGATGCCGCAAAGCTTATCCAATGTTTGAGAATTTTTGTTGCTGTTCTTCATGTTCCGTTCATCGTGGTGTGTGTCCAAGATTTCAATCTACATATGTTTTTGCTGGCGTTGCGTGGCTTACGAGAGATGAAACCCGGTGCAGGTGCCGCTTCATCGTCCGCATGTGCAGTGTGCCGCAAATCGTTGATTTATTGAAAGCTAGCGGTATCCCCCCAGAAGAGGGCCGAGGGTACCATAGCAGATAGTGCAAAACAGTACCGTCTAAAAAAACCGGCACAAAGAAAGCACAAACAACAAGCGGACAAGCTAGGAACGATTCTTTGCTTACCAGCCGGTCAGCAGACGCGAGGGGTGCGCCATAAATAAGGGCTCTACGAATCGGCTCCCATCGAGCATCAGCGTCAGATTGGCTTCCTCTCGCTATCGCTTACTCACGACAGGAGGAATTAATAACAGGTGGATGGCGAATGTGTATATCCGTAAGCAGCATTATTGCACTGCTACCCGCACTATTGACCCGGGGTTGGTTGGTGGTTTTGTGCGAATTTTTCCTCGATTCGCACACTATTTGCCCGATCATCAATCTCGATCCGTTGCTGGCGAGGAAAGGAAAAACTATCCACAAATGCCCTCGAGGCGTAAGGTGTATGGTTAAGCTGGGGCGCGTTAAACGCACTTGTCGGATGGCTAGACTAACGAAGCGACGGATTTCGTCGGGGGTTTTTTTTGGCAGGAAATCACGAATTACCAGTACACAGGTGATCGGTTTTTATGGAGGAGCGATTTTATTGTATCCTGGATATTCACTACTACGCTACACACACCGCGGGGTATTTTCAACCCCCAAAAAACTCTGAAACGTTCACCCGGTCGTGAGCAAAAAGGTTGTTGGGCTGTAGCTTCCTGTACATGTTTGAAGTTTTCACTTCTTATGTGTGTCTTTTTTTTAAATTTTGGTACTTCAAGTTTAACTTCGAATGTCACCTTCGAAGTATTTCCAAAAAATGTGCATTTACTGCACGTTTCGGAGTCGTGCATTCCGAACTGATTAGCCTTGAGAGCACGTAGGTATGTCACAAAATTCCCAAACAAGGGGTTTAAGTAAAACCAAGACGATCATCGAATCCTTTAAGCTTCTCAAAGTCGCACACTGCTCCAGTGTGGAGGGAGTAGACATTTAAAGCTAAGAACATGCCGTTGGGAGCGGGCAAATAAAGCGTTCCTCACAGTACAGTGTGGTTCAAGTGCGGCAAGCAAGAGATATAATTTAAATGTAAAATACCCGTCAACGAGCAGAGGGCCCGGTAACCCGGTACGTGTGGTATCGCAGACCAACCAACTGCGCTCTTCATTTCTTATGCGATCGAAGCCACAAACCGGCGGAATGTCTCGCGGTATCCAAAATGGAACGGTTGCGATGGGTTTGAATGTTTCCGTGCGGGTGTTAAGAACGGTCGGGTTTTCGCTGAGTTCCGCCTAGAATACTAATTGAGTTTTTTTCCCCATTCCATCTTGCACAGTTGCTTCGTTCATCCCAGCAGCGATCCCACCTGGCAAGATTGTCGTGGAGTGCGTGTTTCTCATCAAGACCGTGTACTTGTGTGTGCTGGGTTTTTTTCTCCTCATTTTATTTCCCGGATAATCAAGCCATTAGTGTTTATTTATAATGTTATTACCGAGCGATTCATTTGCAATTTCTATGGCTGCTGTTCAAAGTGTGAAGTTAGTCGGTTCGTTCGTGGAATTCTCCATGTCTGAAGTTGTCTTTACGTTCCGTTGGCCAAACGCCAAGGATTGATCGATAGCGAATCGTGATGATGACTACATTAGGTGCATGAGAAAGAATTGCCAACGTTGGTGTGTAAAGTTTCGTCCCCACGGTGAACGCATTTCATATGACGCATTACGCATCGAAATGCAATCGCCCAGCAAAAGTCGACCGAGGGTTCAGTACGAATTGCACCCACCTTCGTTCGATTCAGAAAAAGGGAACAAACTCATTACTGCGTGTACCGAATGGAACGATCAGTTAAAATTAATTACCACTTTATTTATCGCAAGCAATAAAGGGACGAAGCAGTACGGAATCGAGTCGCCCATCAAGGGGGAACTTTCATTTCGGGGCTGTGGTTTTTGAAATCGGAGCGTACCGTTTGTAACCCTGGACAGAAACACACATCTATAAATTGAACCTCCCTCGTCCGAATAGAGATCGCGTTTTATAGTGTCCTGGTACGGTGTTCCAAATATCAATAAACGTCAAGCGACATCCAAACGGTCGCGATGAAAGAAAACGGAATCTTGCAGACATGCTCTCCCAATGCCTTGAGGCACAAAGTTCTGCCTGGTGGCATTAAATCTCGCAACCTCGAAGATATCGATTAAAATCCCATCCCGGTAATGATCCAAATTTCTGAGACTATCCAAAATCGTCAACAGAGCTCGTACGAGAGGTTAAAGCGCTCGACCGTTACGAAAGGAAGGTCATGAAATTGAGCACCACACAAATCTTCGTCCATGAGAAGACAAAAAAAGCAAATAAAACGTTCGTAATCGACGGTGTTATTGATTGGTCTCCCGGCGTGTTTTACACGCAGCTGTCATCCAGACATCCAGGGCGATGGCGCTCTGTAGTACGTCCCGTAGCTGTCACATAGATCGGATGGTGCCATGGACGCGATCAATAGTAAAACAGAGAAATTAAAATAACAGTCGATCGCGAGGTTCGATCCTGAGCTGCGGTGAAGTGCTGAGTGAGAAAAGTGTTCCAAGAAGTCACAATCACAGCCACAGCACTCGAATCGGACGAAGAACAAAAACACTTATTAAACCTGTATCTAGAACCTGTTCCTTCGGTGATTGGATCTTCTCGTCCGTACGATTAGTGCGATCCGTTGATGATCCACCGGACATGCCGCTCGAGTGCAGTGTTTTATTTGTACAACAATTAAACGTCAGCTTGAGATTGTTTCTCCAGCGGCTAGAGCGTCTGCGGTGTCAGTGGGAAAACGTATGGCCGAAGGATGGAACGTTTGGAAAACTAGAAATGACAAACGCGTCTCACGGGATGCCTTGGTGCGTGCTGAAACTATGAACCATTGCGTCGTTTGCTTTTTTTTGCTTTCTTATTTCAAATTTCTTCTCCTTTTTGCAATACATTCCATTTTCTTTCGATTATTTATTTCCCCCCGGTGGATTCAAACCCCGGTGACGCTAAAGCGGTCCTTATGTCGCGACAGCGTCAGCGGGAAGACAAAACACCGAACGCACACGCATGTCCAAGATTCCACCGTAATTGTGTACTTGGGAACAAGTGTGTACCGTTGTCCCGTGATGCCGTTTGCACTTTCGCGGTTGTGTGCAGCGTGCTCCACCGAAGGGCGAATGGTAGTGAGTGACTTTTCTCGCCATGAGCATAATTATCATCGACATATGGTGCCATCGGTTCCGCTGCAAAAATGGTCCCTGAGCGGTGTACTATGATCGCGGCACACACCGGTACGTGTGGACTGTATGTGTCCATCCTTTACTATGTTGTACTATGCAGTAGTAAGTCACTCTGCTGCATCCTTTCACTTTGATCCACGATGATCGAAGTGTTGTACGTCTGCTACATCTCGGTCAAGATTTATTATGTTTTCATCCATATTTTCCAAACCATATCGGAAAGGAAAGGTGATGACGTATCCGTTTTTGGGCTCCGAGGTTGAGGCGTTTCTTTTTCGACGTCCCTTTTCGCAGACCCTGTAACGATAGTACGCCCCACGAGATGTGTCATATTTCCTCGATCTGTCCATCCACTTTTTTTTGCTCCCTTTTGCATGCATTTGACAGCAACATTGGAGGGAAAAAAAACGCACAACACGAAGAAAAGAGAAAGAATAGAGAAAAAAGCGCAATCAAACTACGGAAACGCGTCTAGGAGTTCCCGTTCCGGCAGCAGTTTGGCGGACTGAGTTTGATGGGAAGTTGTCAATTAATTCTATTAGCTGCCATTTTTGGACCACTGATCGGTTGAACCAGTTTCGGACCATTTGGTCCGGACTCGACTAGCGGGTAAATGGACTGGAACTATATCACGTTCGTTCTGCGGTCTATTCACCGCCTCCTCACCATGATTGGGGTTCCGTTCCGCCGCCGGTTTCGAGCCATCGTAAATCGCTTCGGGTTCAACATTTAATTAGAGTTATGAATAATTCTGCGGTTGTTGTTTTTTTTGTTTAGTTTTGTTCAAGACAACAAGCTCGTCACATCTGCCGCCGCTGCCGATGTGGGTTGTAGAATGATAGTAAAGCAGGTTAAAAAGGGGGGAGAAAAAGTGCCACAATAAAACACAAGCCAAACAACAAGACCACTTTATGAAGGTGAAGCATCACCGTAAGTTCCCGTGGCGATCATCATCGTGTATGCGGCTCATCGTAAAGCCACCAAATTGTGTCCGGGCCAATTCAGGCCCCACGCTTTGCTTGTTTAACTTTCGTGCGTATTGTGTGTGTGTGTGTGTGTGTGTGGTTTTTCTTCTTCCCTTCCATTCAACGATTGTGTGATTGTTTCTTCTTTTTTTTGGTCGGTTGTTTGTTGAAACAGCATGTTGGCGTAATTTTTCAGCACCTCAGTTTTTAGTAGCTGTGAATTTCGCCTGATTTATAAACAGCTCGTTCGGGTGTCAGGCGAATTGCGCGGGTTCTGCTTACAGGGAAAAGATTTACGATTGCGCGGATCTGCCCGATGCTGTGTGCAGTGTGGAGCGCGAGCCGGGAAGCTGAATGGAATTCTATTTTCTAGAACACCCACCCACCCAGCGTCGGGTACGGTGCACGTGCTGATAAGAAGGGCACACGCGGCTACAAAGTGGGTGCGATTGTAGTTGCCGTTTTTTGTGTTTTGTTCGTCCCGGGCTAACCAGCCGGAATTCACTGTCAGCGAGCAAAAGCGTCTGGCCACTCGAAACCCAAGATTGGCCTTCAAATCTAGCTGCATTTATCTCGATGTGTTGACCCCGAAATGGGGATGGGTTTTTTTTTGGGTGTTTTCATTGTTTTTTCCTTTCCCCAAGTAGGAAAAAAACCCCGTACGGCCCTTTTAGCCAAAGAGCATTGCATTTCATTGTGGTCGAAAATTAATGTCTGTCTCCAAACGGTCTCCGGCAACAGCAAACGGATAGCCATCTCCGTTCTCCCATCAATCCGTTCGGGAAACCAAAGGGGGCATGGATTTGTGAAAATTTTCCCCCTTCGGTCAAGATGGCATGATTTATTTCCATCTTCATCATCCTTCTCGTCGTTTGATCTCGCATACACCCGCACCATCCCGGTATTTGCTGCGAGGGGTTAATTAATTCGGTTATCTTTTGACTATTTTCAGCCTCATTAGAAACGATAATTAATTGCGTTCGACCCGGTCGGTTTCCCGCTCGGATAGCGTTTTAACGGTTGTGTCGTAGGAAACAAAACAAAAAAAAAACAAACGGCGTGTAGAAACTTTTCAGCATTCGATTTGACCACCAGGCATAAACCGCGCGCCTCGAGCGATCGATTCACCGTGGATTTGGTTGGCGCACTTTGGTCGGCAAAAGGTTAGCCTTTGCCGTGGCCTTTGCCAATCCGTTCCTCGGTTACCACGGAATGCGACGCACAGTCTTGTGGGTTTATGGAAGAGAAGAAATAGCAACAGCAAAACCACAACACACTTTTCAAGCTCTCGAATTGTCGGAAGAGGAGATCCACCATCAATCGGGAGGCAAAAGCGTTCGATGCGATGAAATAAAACAAAAGAAGTGGATGGAAATGAAGGTAAAAGGAAGCCCCGAATGGGGACAGGAGATAAAGTTTAGAATTTTAAAAGTAGATGCAGAAAATAGAAATAAAAACAACAAAGCGTTCTTCTACCGACCGTTCGATGGTCCCTCGCAAACTGAACTCGCCTGAAAGCTCGGTGCCGTTTATGCGAAAGACCTTTAAATGATGCTCTTCCACGTTCGGTGCTGTTTAGGGTTAATGTTGTTGGTTCATTTTTTTCTCTCTTTTCACTGCGTTTTGCTTTAGTTAACAAAATATTTTGCAATTTATTCTGCAGGGTACGGTTTCCCTTGTGCCGAGCAAACGCGTTGTAGCAATATATTGTGGAAACTGTTCCAACTGATCCTTCCCGGTGATGCAGCATACCTTTTTGGCGACACATAGCACGGTGTGCGGTTATGCCGGAGCATCGGCAACTAACCCGGAGATCGTTCGGATTGGTTCAGAAATTAGCGCACATCTACTTTGCATATTGATTCTATCAATATTTTCCCTCCTTGGCGAGCGAATTGGCGCATTCGGGACCGCTTTCGCATTTGGTTGCCATAAAATATTCCCGCGGCCGTGATGTGATCGTTCGGCTATTTGTAGTTTTCGCTTTTCGACAATTTCATCCCGTTTCGCTTTGTGAAATGAGTGAACAACGAAACGAATGGGAGGCAAGACAACAGCAACAAAAAAAAACCTATATTGTCCAATATCTGGACGGGGCAATCAAACTAGAGACATCCGCACAAGACTGTAGACATCATCGATCAGGATGATACGCTATCCACCTACCATCGAACCAGACGTGGAAGATGATCGGGATGAGATGCATTTTGCATAGGACGGCGAGAAGAGCGAGAAAGAGTAGGATATCGATGAGAATTAATAAGAAAAAAGTAGATATGCACACTCAATGGTTCGCTCTTTTTTTTGTTGGTCCCATCTCAACCTTTACATAGTTTGGCGCGAGTTATGTTCATGTTTCGTATCCACTCAGGTGCGCCGTGCCACAACGGCTCAAGCAATCGACACACGAGAGATTCCAAATTGCATCTAATTAAATGAAATTTTATATCTTTACAACGCCTTTCGGCATCGAGACAGTTGAAGACTGCGTTGTTTATACAGCCATAAAACAGCAAACAAAACGTTAAAAATGCAAACGAAAACATCAGTGAGTCAAGGAGCCTGGCCGCCATTCATCGATCGGCAGACGGATGGGCCGATCAAAGGCTGAGTGATCGGTACGGGCGTGTGTGTTTTGTTATTTATTTTGATAACTAATCACCCACCAACGCGAATGCGGTTGAGTCACTCCACCTTTGGTAGAGCGATTTCGTCACTGAGATATGGTCGGGATGCTGCACTTAAAAAAAATTCGCATGCCAGCAAACAATACGGTGGGTAAATTGAATATTATTGTTAGGTCCTTCAAAATCAACAACTGTTACAGTGTTTGGTAAATATTTTCTATCACTTACTTACGAACCGGCACCATGATTCGATTTGAGATGATCCGTTTCATTAAGCAATCATATTCAAGGTTGCAGTCACTTCCTTCTTTCGGTCAAGAATGCCTCTAGAAGAAGGCGATCGATTTCGGCGCGATTGCCTTAAAAGTTATTCTTCGATTGTGTATCGTACAAAAGCGCAAAAGCAGCACACACGCACACACAGAATGCGAAGAGCGAGGGAAAAAAGTAGAACGAAGATTCTAATTAAGATAAAATTAAAACCGACACACGTAACAAACTAACACACATTGAGTGCGAGAGATTTTTTTTTGTTTGCGTGTGAAAGCGAAATCATCAACCATCCAACTTTTAGACCCAAGAAGGATCATACAACGGGAGGTTTTTTTTTTATTAATTCTTCCATCCGAAGGAGCTTGATGCAGAAACGAAAATATTCAATCCTGTCCCTTTTGCTTGTTCCTTTTCGCGTTGGTTTTCTTTCCATTCGTGAGATGCTGCTCCATAACAAAATATCGCGAAAAATTAAGTTAGTGGCCCCAAAAATCCATTCGAAATGTTTTGGTAAAGAACCAAGAAAATGAAACTTATCGCACGACGGTAGAATAAGGAGAAATATGGTCAAAAATTGAGTTTTGCACATGGAAGAAACTCAATCGTTTTGCTGCCTTATATTGCTTTTGCCACTTTGGAATGTTAAGGGGTGTGGAAACTTTGGAACTTTAAGAGAAAATGCTTTTTTTCTTATTCAGCCAACGGACAGGACACAATCCAAACATGAAGCTCACTCACACTCAGATTAATCAAAATAGGCTTCACTGGGGTAATGAGTCAACAGTTTTTTTTTGTGATTACGAAATTTAACACACTAACAGAAGAATAACGAGAAAAACATAACATCGGGTGGGAGAAAAAGAGCCAGAAGAAAAAAAACCCAAACCAACACGCTCCGATTTCATCATTTCGTTTGCGAGCTGGCTGGGGAGCATCAAAAGCAGCCCTCCGGTACCGGAACAGCCCTCGCATCAAGCCCACATTCGGTTCGATCGATGTTGTTCTTTTGCACCATTGGAATAAACTCGGGCAAAGATGATAATTCACCAATTCAATTAGTGCCGAATAATGAATCAATGGTGCTGTGGAGCATGATCTCATTATAAAATTATAATCTTTACACACAACAACAGTGGAAGGAGGCGAGAAAAAAAACCTCTATAATAAAGAGAACGGAGAGGCATCAGCGAACGCTAGTCTGGTGCGATCTCGATCATGGGCTATAATGCCACAATGCATTGATACAGCTCGATGTAGCATCCCGTGGATCCCGGCACGAAGGTTGCCTATTTATTTACCTTTTTTTTTTGTTCGTTGAGTGTTTGCTATCTGTGTAATCAGATCAGGAGCGCGGAAGTGAAGTATAGTCTTGTTACTTAGCACAAAAGAGTTAGACGATGCCGCAAGGGTGATAATATTCATGGCGCTCTTTTTCGGGTCGGTTGAAGCAAATTTTTTGGGAACTTCAACGGACAACGAAGGAAATGGAATGGAATTGGAAAACAACCAACCGAAAAGGTATTTGAAATAAAACCTACCGGTAAAGCAAACCGAATGTGTTTCTAATTTTTGTGCCAAAAAAAAAAATAATAAAACAAACGATAACATGCCGGCGCGATGGTACAAGCGAGGAACCTTGAAATGGAGCCCTATGCTTTATGGCATGATTGAACGGGAAGTGCGTAAATTTAAGCATCTCGTTGCTACAGTACGACACCAGACGGCGACAATATCACCGATCTCTCGCTTGATTCATCGATCACGGCGGTCCGGTGGCGTTTCATTCGATCAGCGTCGCCACTATCGGGCCCATCGAGCGTCGATTACCATCGCAATCAATATTTTACTTTTTAAACACAAAACGAAACAACAGCAAAAAAAATCGTATAACGAGTTAAATAAAGAAACAAAAGAAAAGCGAACTCTTGGAAGCTTTGATTTTGAGGACAGACACACACAACACACACACACAAAAGCCAGAATGACTTAACACAGAGGCTCACCGGTACGGATTGCACGATGAAGACAGGATGAGAACGAAGAAAAACCACTTTGTCCAACATTGTACAAACCTCCGTAAAGATCGACAAAATTTTCGTTTCATTTTCAAGATCACCGCGCGCTGATAAGATATTTAGTGCCTCCCGAAACCCGGGGATAAGCGAAGGTAAGCAAACAGGACGGCCAGTGTGGGCTCTTCGTGATGGTGCTGTTGGTGACACGATATAACAAAAAAAAACAGTCTCCCCAACCAACAACAGGCAAACCATCAAACAAATGAATCTCTGTCCAAAAAAAAGCAACCTTAAACTCTGAAGAAAAACACACGAATCGCGAGTGAAATCGATATCGCTCATCCCGTGCTTCACCGCAACATTCCTACCCCCGTTTCTGAACCGCATCCCGACGAAGGCTCGTGATGACGCGGGAAAAGACATTTCCAAACTCTTCCTCACCGGCTCCGATAGGACGCTATTAATCAATGCCTCTCTTAAGCCCATCAACCGGACGACCGGAATAATGGGTCGGAATCTGTTTGGTTTGGCTCGGAACCACCCGAACGAGATGCTGTACAAGTGTGCTAGAGGGTGTGTGTGTGTGTGTACGGTTTTAGAGTCTTCTGCCAGACCACCATCTCGTTTTGTTTTAGCTGTCGTCTTCCAGGTCAATGGTTTCGGGGATTGGCCGTTTCGATCCCACCATTCCGACTAACAGGCCCCTGGACGGGATGACACTCTCTTGGGACAATTAATAGAGCTATTTTATTATTTTATCCATCGAACTTTAGTGTCCTAACCTGTGGTACGGTTTCTGAGAGAATCACGGCTGATGTCATTTTCTAGGAAGAATCTGTCCGTCGTTCGGATTAGGAGCATTGCTGCCGTATTGGAAACACAGAAAAGTAGCCGTTCAAGATGCGTGGTAGAATGGTGTGAGTGAAAAAAGATTACCAGAGAGCAGGACAACGACCGGTTCGATGCGACCTGATCGCTTATCCACCAAAGGCACAGGGCAGACAGGAAATCATCATCATCCCCGATACATCCCGGCAAAGGAAGGAACGCAAGGTAAGCGTCGAGCGCTGGAACGCGTTCGATAGATTCACGGGACACGCGGTGGTGGACTGCTTTTAATTGGAAATCTCGCAACAAAACAAGCCGCGACCTCGACAACCCCTTTCGGGATTCTTTGGCGTTCGATTGCGGGACCGAGTGCCCGGGATCTGCTCACAATCGGAGCGCGAACATGAAGAGAGCGAGATACGAACCACTAATTAGGAAATTATTCATTATTTATCTGGGAGCTTGTTTGTGGTCTGTATTTGTGTGTTTGCGACCCGACCGCGATCTTCCGATCGCGATTTGATCGCTTCGTTTAAGGTGATCTGCGTTTTAGAATGGAGTATCATCGAATGGCTGTATGCATATGTGTGTGTTTGTGTGAACTAGAACACGTCTGAACATGATGACTTTCCAGCGAGCTGGACTGATTGTGCCGTAAGTCATCCTGGTGACAGTTCAAGCATGGGATGGGTGTATTCTGCCGAAGAGAACTGCAGTACAAAACGCAACACATAAAGAAAAAAACAACAACCCCACAGGGAGGAGGCTGCGTATTAGTGAATCGTTCATTTTCCTGCTAAAGTAAAATTATGAAGATCGTCTCGAAGCGCGATTAAGCGTGAGCCGGTGTTAATTTGATAATCGCTGCATTAGCGTCAGCAGTATCGGGAGCTAATTAATGGGTTTTGTTTGATACACCTTTAACGAGGTTAAAGCCTCTGCCAAGCCGTTCCAACAGCCTGTGTGCGATGCGAAATGATTTATACAACTTCTAAGCGCTAAGCGCGATGACGTGAGATTTGTTTGCTAAAAGAGCAAAAGCATCTTAAGGTTTTGCTTAAACCCCTCAAACAAAAAAAAAGAACACCCTAACGAAATTTGATCCGAAAGCACTTCCTTCTTCAAAGTTAGATGCTTTCGCATGTACCAATCGTTAAATATAGATGGACAGCCTTCGGCCACAATCGTTGTCGTTTGACCAAAGTCCCATCACGATAAATCACCCGCCAAAATCGTTTGAATCGTTCGTAGCGTTTCCACGCGGTCTTGGAGCTGTCGAAGGCTTATTGTTTCCTTCTATATTTTTTTGTGTGTGTGGAGGTAATTTTTTGTTTCTGTGTTAGCCAGTAACTCTCTCGTCATCTGGTATTTAAAGCCCTCGTGCACCGGTCCGCGACTCCAGCTGGGATTAATTGACTGTTTCCGGGGGAAGAAGGTCGGTGGGGGGGGAACTCAAACGAAGGCACATTAAAAAAAAAACAACAACCTCCGAATCCAATGTCGATGTCATCACATCGTATCACCAAAATAGTCACACGATTGAGAAATGTGTTGATTGAAAGGATGAATGGGAGACTATAATGGTGTAGTAAACTTTTTGTCGGTTGGTTGAAGACTGTATTTTTATCGAAATATTGTTAAAATGAGAATAATGTGAACACCACAAGATAAGTAGCGTTAAGTTTTACTGATGATGAATTGCTATTGCTATGCAAAACGAATCCAATATATCATTAATATAGAGGAACCTGTTGTTAAAGCTGTTGTTGTTAATGAGATTTATGAATCCATTTTCAGAGCAATCGGTGCAATGGCAGCTCTCCTAATTGATGCAATCTAAAATTAATCTAATTAATTAGCTTCGCTAGAGACGGGCTTTTCACTCGAGTGCACGATAGGATATAACGCACCGGCGAAGGGCCCATTCTGTGGCATATGACTATGATTAATTTAATGAAACTGCTTCATCCATCCGCACCCATCGTCCCATTATCCTTCGTTCGATCACTGTCCGGTAGTTGGGAGCCGACAGTTCGAGTGAAAATTGTCGAACAGAAACCACTAATTCAATTTAATAGTTGCAAGTGTTGCTCAATTGTTGCATGACTTGGGTACCACTCTCCACGTCTTTAGCGTCGTAAAGGAAAGGGTGGACGAAACATGTCAGTAAATCCATTCCCTATTTACCATCTCCAATCCAAGACCCATTAGCTGAGAGAATGGTATAAAAAAAAACAGCCCATCATCCGAACAAGCTACTCGAGCAGGAACCAATTTTGCGATTATTCGCTCCAAATCACTCTCTCACACTTCATTAATATTCAAATAGGGCTGCCCAGCTGTGGTACGCCGGCGTATATGGTACCGAACGTCCATCGGAAACCAGTGAACGGGAAATTGGTTGTAGCGAACGTCACTGCACCAAACGCTAAACGTGCCCGGGCGCATTCATCATCGGCCGGACAGACGAAACACGGGTGAACGAAGGTGTAATACGAGGATAAAACCTGAATTAAATATTGATAAGATTCATTGGCGAAAGATCACGCGGTGAAAGGAATGGGTTGGGAAAAGGGAAGCGAGAATCAGCGCCTCGTAACTGTTCAGCCGCACAGGTGATACACACAAACACACACGCGGCGGACGGGAGCAAATCAACAATTCCGAATGGTGTTTGAAAATTTTACTTTCTTATCCTCACACCCGCGGCCGCACTGGCCGGGGATTACGGCAAACCTGGGGTAGTTACTGTGGAAAAGGGGATTTGTTTTAAAAGTATGCGATCGATGTTTTCATTCCTTCAAGACCGTTGCGTCGCAGCCGTTGCGGCAGAAGAAAGAAGTGAAACAAAACGCTAAACACGAACGATGCCACAAGTGACGAACCTTCCGCGAGCTCGCGCGATAGGGTGACCGTGGGACCCGACGTTCCCTGTTCGATCGGATCGAAGCTAACGGGATGATCGCCGGACATGGCTTCGGGAGGCGGAGAGAGAAAAAAAAAACGGGGACAAAAGTCGCATACGAAGGTTGGCGTTTGGTTTGCTTACCATTGAGATCAGGGTGAGAATTACGACGACGACGCTGGTCCACGAGCGGAGGTCGCCGATTCCCATCTTTTCGCCTTTCCACGAGCGGCTTCGGCTGCGTATTGTGGCGCGTTGTTTTTCCCCACCTGCGCGTACCTCTGAACGCCACGCTACGGACGCGTCGGCGGCCCGCTGCTTATCAGGCGCAACCGCTGCTATTTTCGACCGCCTGTGTCGAGGTGTGTTTTAGTCGTATAGAATTCCTGTCCAGTGAGAGCGTATCACCGGTGGCTATAGTTACTGCTACGTGTATGCTTGCAAGGACATCGAGTGTGACAAGATCTTTCATCACTAGCACCGCACACACCCGAAACACACTACAATTCACTTTCACACGCCTGTGGCCTGTTGCGGGGGCCTCCCGTCATATTTTGGGGCAACCTTTTCTTGAAACTATGGGTGCGTTACACCGTTGAAATGCACCGAAAACCACACACTGGCAGACACTGCGTGTACACATGAAAAATGGCCTTTCACAATTGCACCGTCACCGAGCGAAACATTCCGGGTCACATTTGCTCACTAGCGCACTAGTCATCATGAATTATTCCACCGCGTATCACCACCGCACGCTGAAGATTCTGTTTGTTATCCACCGTACCCGTATGGGGGGGTTGGTTCCCCAAATCTGGTGCCTTATTTCAGGAACAGCAAACACAGAAGATACCCAACCACACAGAAACGGCACACGCAATCGCACTTCCAATTAACCAGCCTTCACCAGTGTAATGACACGAATTTCTTTACTTCAACCCTTGGATGGTGGCTACATTCGGGTTGTGGGGGGAAAAAAAAGTGATTTCGTCAAATAATTAGTTTTCCTCGTTACAGACACGTGAGTGTTTTGCATTTGTATCGCGATTTGTACGCCGGTGCGTCTAATCACGCCCCAGTGGGAGGAAAATCATAATTCAACGCCCAAGGAAAAGGGAACACGGATTAGCATGGAGAGGCAACGAACATTACAACAAACCCGATGCACGGAAATCAAATCACGATCGTCTCACAACCGCGATGCGGTTCGGTATCCCCAATTTGCCGTCGGCAAATCTCGTGGCCTGCTTTTTTTTATCTCTCCTTCAGACACTCTGCCACCAGTACGCGGGGCCACGGATAAACATACACACACACAGACACAAATATACACTTCTATAAAACACAGATGGACAATATGTTGGTTTTGCCCGTTTCCTGCACAGCCCTCGGGCCAGAAGGTCTTCTTCCTTTTCTTTTTATTTATTCGAACACTGCCAACACTTCGCTTCCTGCGATCGAAGATGCGCGATCAAGCAATTAATCCACTACTTTATCACTTCTCGCGGAATCCGACCTATCACTGTGGTTGTATTGATTTTTTTTGTTGGTGTAGACTTGGATTTCTCACCGGGTTCTTTTGCTTCGTACCGTTGGGTGACGTTTACTAGATACACTTTGCACAATTTCTGAACAAATTTTAAACGAGATCCACCAAAACGATGATCGATTGGGATTGCATGTAATATATTCAATTCACGTTGGAAAATAGCACTACTTTTCCTTAGACACTCTCAACCAGGAAGGCAGTATTCCAATTAAAACGAGTATTTTATTTAGTATCGATTATTGTCACACGATATGCTACGGTTTAGCGCGGTTCGAACACGTCTAAGTAAGCCGGCTTACTGTTTGTACATATACTATTTGTCACACAATTGTGCGGTTATTTGCCTCCATGGAGACACTGACCGCGGCTTTCGAGCCTTGTGCTTTTGATAACACTCCGAATTTTCACTCCAAAAATAGCTCACCACACAGCTCCGAACCGGACGAAGTATTCGGTGTGAGCTAAATAAATCTAGCGGATGCGATCTTTTCAGTGCACTTGACGCGCTACGTACGACGGGAACACGATGGACGCGAAACACGCACCCTTCTCTTCGACGGAACAACGACAAATGCGGAGCGAAAAACAACCCGCGGCGAAACTGATGCTCGGGGCGGTTAGAGTGAGAAAACGTGTTGTGTGAAGCGCAGGTATGTCGAACGCGCGTCGTTCGGGGTTGCCTCCAGCAATCGACGAGGGGCCGGTGAGTATTAGGAAGATCGTTACTAGTTCGTGATGTGTTCGGATGTAATTCTCGCCTAATGAAAGCCAAACAAAAATTTTAATTACACAAATAACCTGCTGTATGATACTACAGGCTTCATTCAATAAAATCTCCATATTTGATAAGATTATTAAAAAAATAATGTAATTAAACTAACCTAACTCGTCAAGAAATACAAGAAATATATTCTTGATGTATTGTAAAATAGTTAGAAAAAAAAATTTATTGAAAGTTTATGATTACAAACAGACATCTTTCAGATATCTCGTAAGTACTCGTATTTTGTTACTTGATTTTATCCACTGCTTTTGAGAAATATAGCGACGAACCCAAAAATATCTTTTTCAATGAGTTTGACAACCCTATAGAAGAGTGAGAATCGCTCTCGGCTCGTACGTCTGTTTGTCTCCTTCTTTCGTTAGTGATCTCACTTGCTTTCTCGCTTACGTACAAACCGGCTATTTACTCTCTCGCTCTGGCAAAACGAAAGGACACATTTCATGGGGTGATTTTCCTCGCTGGTTCACCGAAATCAAACCAAAGAAGGGATGAATTTTCCACCCCTATCAGAATCACACGCTTCCTTTACCCTGTGTCGCTTCAAAGTGCGTGTGCGAAAGATTTGTTTTTCCTGACCTACAAACATAAATATATATTTTCTTACTTCCGAACTTCGTCGCAAAACCACCCTTCTCTCTTTAATCTTTTGAACAACCATTACACCACCCTTCGGTCCGCAAAAGAATGTCCGCAACGTGTCCCTTTAATCCTTGTTCCGAAATCAATGGTCCCTAAGATTCGTCGCGCTGATCGCGTTCAAATGTGCCGGAACATTTTTATTTGCCACACGCTCCCTTTTCGTTGCGATGGTGATGCAAACCACACACACACACACTCCCCTGGAGTAAGTTTAATCCTCTTGGTTGACGGTTGACTATTACGGTGGTGGAAATTATTAGATCATTCATGCATTCTGGTTCCGGTTTTAATCAAGTGCCCTCGGGGAAACATTTAAACCACAAAGCGAAACACTTGCATCGGCCAACACCCTCGGCAAAAGGTAAAGACCCGAAAGGGATGTAAATTAGCTTTCCAAAACTGCAACAGCTTTTGTTCGCACCATTGCACATGTCGATTTGCTGGCGGAAGTGGAAAATGAAGTTCCACCGTGATATGCGTTATGATGGACTAGTGACAAGTGGACAGATGTTAAGCAGTAAAATCGACTCGCTATGTTCACTTCCCAGCCAATCAATCGATCGGTAAGCGGATAAATAAATCTTTACCTTCTGTCTGTTTGTTGCTTGATCAAAACAGATCCGTTAGAAGCACAGCACCGGAAGTGGCAGCTTTGTTGGGGGTTTAATTTTAAACAGACAATTGCTAGTTGAGTGTCCAGTAGCAACGGTCACGCTATTCCATTCATTCAACTGGTGCGTTTTTTGAGAACAGACATCGATTTGCATGTAATATGCTCCACTTTTTCCTTCCAATTCCTTTCGGTGTGCGTGCGTACGTTCTTCAGGTGCGAAAGAAATTCATTGAGAAAATGTTGACCAGCTTCGGATGTCTAGGTGTGGCAGATAGGGCGTATTAGGTGTAGTATTCTTTTTCTCCAATTTGTTCATCACGTCCTGCAAACCCGTCTGGAGATAATCTGCGTTGCAGTGGCTAATAATCCTCCACGGAAGCAGTTCGAATGATTTCGGTAGGTTGAAATTAGCGTTCCCGTTGGCGAGGACGTCCCATGCACGGCTTTGTTTGGTTTTTTTTGCCCTTTCTGGTCGCTCCGTTTTTGCTGGCAGTAGCCTAAAGGCATTTGACGTTCTTAGTGCCTGTTATTAGGTGAGGTTATTGATAGATAGAAGTAGAAATGACCATCGCAAAAACAGCACCGGCTGTCCAGACTGCAGAGCCGTTGAACGTTTTGTTTTGTTTAGTGGCAGGGGAAAAACAGACACACCAGAGGACTGGACTGGTAAACAAAAAACAAGAACAAAATTAAGAAACAAACTCGAGAATCCTACCCGCGTGGATCATCCATTCGGCGGTCAGGGAACAGGTTTTTTTTTGTTTGGCGAAACGAAAAGAAAATTATGATTGCGATACAGCACGAAAGCGGTTCGGAAGCGTAGCGCCTAAACCATTCCTCATTCAGACCTACCTAGGTGAAGGTGAAGGGAAGTTTTTCCTTTAAAAAAGAAAAGAAACATGTTTAAATACATCTTCTCGAAATCAAAACGGTGTTTCAAACGTACCGAAAAACGCACACCAGTGTACAGGGTAGAAATCCAGTTTTCAGGACTCCTTTTTTGTTGTGTTTGCAAAATCGCTTTAGAACGATTCATCATCTTTGCACAACTCGTCGACCAACAAACCAAACCGATTGCACTTTTGCAAGGCGAAAGGTAAGCATTTAATAAATCGAATCCACAAAACACAAGAACACGAAGAAGAGAAAAACAACCAAAAAAAACGCAACAAACTGCACACCAGCAGCACGCAAATAAAAAGAAGGGCACACAAAATTAAACTGCACGAACTGGGAGGGGAACGAGCGATAACGCCAACCGCTTTGGAGGGGGAGGATGGCAGGGAGCCACGAGTGAGGGAAAAAAGGGCCAGATAAACGGCAAAGAAAAAACAAACGCCAGATAACCGCTCGCTACGAAAAACTCGCCTTCACCGAGCGAAAGGGAAACAACGTCCGTTCGGATGCTTCAAAGCCTAGCTGCTGCTGCTGCTGCTGCCGGTTTGCCTGCGAAAAAGATGATCGGTTTTGAGGATCGCCAAGTATCGCGGGATTGCTTCCCATCAAACCGCATCACAACGGTCATTGCGCCCCTTGCCTGGGCTGGAGCGGTCTCCGGACCTCTCTCTCACCACAAGGGAGGAACCGTTCCGTCACGAATCATCCTCCCGTAATACTACATGCATCCTGCACCGTCGACCATATCGTCGACAAATGAATGAGACGATTTCCAGCGAAAAATCCTGCGAACCAGCAAAATCCAGTTTTGCAAGAGTTTTTATTTTTGCACCGTTTTCAAGCTCCGTTTCAAGCGGTTGTTTCGGTTTGTGGCAGATCTTCCTGTCGGCCTATTTGCTTGGCGGTACGCTGCACGGGAAGGTCGTGCGGAAAATCACGGCAATTGGCAAAATGTGAGTGTATGTGCCACTCAGCATGCCTCCCTCCAAAGCGGGGGAAAATGTTACCCCATTTTTGCTCCCCAAATAACGTCCAGAATCTCAATGCGGTAAAACACGCCAAAAGGAAGTTCTTGTTAAACGTGTCCTACGGGAAGGTTACGTTTTGTACGGAGCAAGCAAATTCCGTATGGTAGCGTTGGTTGCTTCGGTTGTGTCCGGTTTGTCGATTTGTGTCGTCCAACAGGTACAAGGGTAGGTGTTTTTTTTTCTTTGGGGAGAAGAAGTACCTAAAAACGGAGAGACAAACAAAAGTATAACCACAAAAAAACGCAAACATCCACGCGACGAAAAAATCGATTACTTCATTTACTCTCATTTCGTGCTTTCTTTCTCCTTTGGTTTATTACTTCACCATTAAACCACGCTGCGGTAGACGCCTTTAATGCTCAATCCGTAGAGAAAACAACAGTTCTTCCTTTCCTTCGATGAGTCTCCACCGGAGCGGTTTGGGGGGGACCTGGTTAAAGATTTGTTTAACTTCGGCATTGTGGTGTGTGCGTTTGTGTACCTTGCCGTTCTTTAAGTCCACCGGTGAGTCAAACGAAAAGTATGATAAAACATTCCTGAACGGGTTATTTGCGATCGGTTACTTCCAGCAAAGTAAGTTTCACGCTACTATCTTTTCCATTAGTCATGCTATTGAAACATTTACATCAGGTTTTTATTGGGGCCCGGGATGGGTACTAAAAAAAACACAACAAATTGGAGCACCAACAGTGTACTATCACTTGTTCGCACAAATGAACAAATAAAATAAAGACATATTTTCTCAACAAAATGGTTGGGCCCTGTTGGGTGATGCCTTCCATATCGATAGCTTTATTTTGGGTACTTAAGGTGAATTAATTTCTTAAAACATGTATGTTTGTGGGATTGGCCGCTGTTTTGGAGTGCACGGGATAAAATCAAATCTACTTTCATTTGTACTTCAACGGGTTGGGTTTTTTTTCATCCTCGGTCACTAGGGTGGTCACCCATTTGCCCAATGGATGGTTGGCTCGTGATTACGTTCCTTTCCTTTAATAAACTTTATTTTTTTTTGGAGACGTATCACGGGGTGAGGTGTTTTAACTTTATGTGTACTGTAACAGTTGAGCGGTTTCAAAATTCGCTTACAATTTTTTGTTTCTTTGGCGTGGTTAAAGTCCCTTTCGCTTATTTTCGACTTCACGATCGATGCACGCAAAGGAAAGGGAAAAGGAGCAACAAATAAAAAACCAAAAAAAAAAGAAAATGGAAAAAAAATTAAGCAGACCTACCGAACAACCGAAGGATGCGACCGCACAGTGACTTTATACACTTTGAAACAATTTTACGATTATGATTTTATTATGATCTGTGTGATTTTTATTGCATCGAGCCTAAATAAGCCGCTTCGTGCTTCGAGTGCCTTTTCGGATTTGACTCCGTTATGGGGTTTGTTTCATGTATTTTTTTGTGTGTGCGTGTCTTTGTTTCTTACTCTCTCGCCCTTACGGTATTTGAGTTCTTTATTGTAATTTTTCCAGTAAACTCCTCCACTCGCTGAGGAGGAGAAAACGGTACAATCGGTTCAGTTCAATTACGATCCACCGATCCGATTGGTACCGCTGAGGATTGGAAAAGGGGTTGAGCGGATCGGGGGTTTGTCTGGCTTTTGTCAATCTCCGGACATACACGCGCTTATGTGTGAATTGTGTGTAGTACTCCTGCTCCAATTCGATATTCACAGCTTGGGACCCTCGCTTGGCAATAAACGAAGAGAAACAGGTTCGAGGAGTTTTAATCTATTTCCCAGCCAGCGCTGCATTCGTTTATCGTTTATTGATGGCACACACATATGCATGCAATATTCGGTGCACCACATGATCGTCCCCGGAACTGTTCATGCTTGCACATGATTTTCAAAAATAACTTCACTGTAGCAATATTCGGGTTTTTTTTGTGGTCTCTGATCGAGTTGAAAGGTAATTTTATTTCGGTAAACTCGTGCTCCATTGCAAAAATATATTTCATCCGATTGCGGTTGTGTGTGAGCATGTGTGTATAAGTTTGATAACTCGTTTTAAATTTCGTCATGCTGGTCGCATTGTGAAAGGTGATGAAAACTGTAGGTGGTAGTTGTGAAAATATATTTTTTTTCGTAACGAAATATAAGCAAAAGCACAGATTATCATTGCTACAATTTAAACCGGACTTTTTCTCTGGGCCTGAATTGAACTTACAATGAAGAAAGAGAAAAAACAGCACAAGAAATATTCTCCTTCTTCATGTGAAAATAAAACCAGGGCAAGTCATATTTCACCTCAACCGCCAAAAAAAAACCTCCCCGAGTACCGGGTCGCCCGACAATTACTTTTATTTACATTAATACGCGCGTTTTTCGGGTGGGGAGAGAGATTGGATCGGATTTCGCCTTTCCCACAAGGACTTCTTGGCTATTCGCGAGTGTTGGTGTGCTTCGGCAACATACCCGCGAGCGTAACGGAACGTGCTTTCGGTCGTTCATCTCACACGCGGACGCAAATGAACCGCTAACGGTAGGTAAACCATTGCCACCCTCGTAGGTTGCTACTTTGCTGGGGTGGTGTAAAAATTCCTTACCCAAAAAACAAAAAACAAGAGAAAAATGGTAAAAAAGTTCACCTAGTTGCCATCTTTCCCCGAGCCGAAGGGTCATTCGCATTATACTGGCGCTTGGGCTGTGTGAAGTTCGGTGAACCGCGCGTGAGATGTTCCAATGACCCTTTTTTTTCGCACCCGATATATATATTTTTTCTTTTCTTACCACACCACAGTTGGGTTGTTGGTTTCTGCAACCGAACCCACCCACCTTGGGTGGGTTCCATCAATTAGCATAAGTGCCTGGCGGTAAAGTGAAATCTCGCGTGGTAGAGACCCCGCTCGGACGTGTAAGCCACACGGAACGAACGCGTTAAATGCTCTGCCAATGCTTGATACGGCGCTGGCCAAGGGGGTATCAAGAATGTTAGCATGAAATTCGTCGCAGAACAAGCATCAGAGCTAAAGCGTTTCGAATGGGGACAAGGCATAAGGGACCGCAGGAACTTTCAGAAATCGCGTATGACGGGAACCGATGTGCTTCTAAACGAACGGTCAATTTCTTTTCGTAGAAATATCCTACGTAAAAGGGAGGGATAGAACTAAGGGCTATTTTGGATATTCTTCTTATGCAAACTGTTGACCGCTGAAGCGAAAGAGCTAATTTCTTAAGAAAATTTTCACGCCAGAAAAGTTCCCAATCTTCAACTGCTTCGGCTTAGACAAGCTGAGCACGATATTCCAAACATCGAATCCCCTTACACGGTTCTTGCTATGACAGTATCAGTTCGAGCACCGTGAAAGGGCTACAGTTTCGCACCTTTTCATTTGTGTGTGTGTGTTTTTTTTTTTCTCTCTCCCCAGCTTAGGATAAGCGAAAATTGATCCTGATATGGGAACCTTCCCCAAAGCTCTAATATCCCGCGGTGGGTAAAGATCAACACCTTAAGCTCGTGATCAGTTTTTTTTTCCTTTTCCTTTCCGGTACGGGTACATTTTAATGTCTCAAAACTAACTCGCACTAATCTTAACCACGTTGTTTCATACACCAGTGTGTCGACGACGAAGACGACGAATATTATTTGCCAGTATCGGGCAGCGGTAATCTTAAACACCGTAATTACATTAGTTTTATTTTCATGCCCACTATCGCCCGGAGAGTGTCCAGGGTGGGCGGAGGTTTAGTCAAAAGCGCACTTCCAAAACCCCGACAGGCCACCAACTCCAAACCGGGGGGTAGTTTTGCTCACCCATTGCCAACTCTCATGTTGATTCATTGCACGATACATGGCAATGCGCGATGCTGAATGAAGCGATACGAAACTGTGAAACCACGCATATATACATATAGGACCCGGCCCGATAAAAGTGGGATGAGAAAACATTGGAGACGATCTCCCATACTCGCAACGCAAGTCCTGGTCGGGATTTAAAAACACGATCCGTCGATCGTGTGTTGATGCCGGTGGCATCCTTTATCTATTGTGCCATTTTACAACTAAATATTTGTTATTAATATTCCGTGCCAGTTGGTACGATTTTCCCCCTTTTCCCCCCTCCTGGGCCGTGGTGTACTGACTGATGAAGCGAATGAATCAAACATAAAAGAAGCGATCGAACGGATGCAGCAAATCGTGGCCATGCGAAGATGTGACACAATCTTGTCGTAAGATAAAAGCTAAAAAGATGAACACTTTGCAGTTGCACGACAGTACGATGGACCAGACTGTTGGCAATATTGGAGAAGAATTGTCGAGGAATGCAAGAATTTTTTTTTGGGGTTGTACTCCAGTGCGATGGATTTCGTATGGATGGAGTATTGCACAAAGTTTGGGAAATATAAATTAATATGCAATTAACAAAGTTCTAATAGTTAGAATTAAATGGAATGTTAGAATTAAAGATCTGAATTTGGTAAAAGAGGTTATGAAAAACATTCATTTTAACAGTAATTAGTAAATAAGGTTTTAATTTATTGTCGCTACAACTAGCTTGTTGTTGCTTTTTAATCTTTGTTCAGTAACATTTAAAATCGATTTGAACTTTATTAAACCAAATAACAAATCAGTATTTGCTTACTTATGGTTCAATGCTGAAAGCAAAGTCAACCCCCAGTCGCACTGAGCGGTGAAATGGAGCAGAAGAAAAATGTTCGCAGTGTAACACGATTCATATCGGATTTTCATCACGATTCACTTGTGACGTTACATGGGGTTGAGTTTTGTTCTGTTTTTCTTTCGTTTTTTTTTTTTTGGTGCGAGTTTGTAGTATTTCCTGCCCCCCATCGGAAGACGATACGGTCGTTCGCGCGCGCTTGGTGGCAGGAAAAAAATGTGCTACGCTAAGCCACAATTGGAGTTTGATCTGACCCGGCGATTTTGGGATCTTCACTTGCCCGTGCCCGAAATTCCACCGTCGCGCATCAGTTGGTGCGCGAGAAGGGTGGGGAACCCAGGGTGCCAGAAGCTAAGATGCGCGGTGGATGACATCGAACGAGTTGGGATGTTGTTGCACTTGTCTTTCTTATCTCGTGCAGCAGCTCGGGACCCAGCACGGAGTACTTACGGGTGCAACACGTTCCCCTTGGGTCGAAATATCACAGGCGCCAATGTGTGTACCATATGGCAAAAGCTTGCTCATTCGCTCCGGGTTCGCTATCAAAAGCGGGTAGTGGTGCAGCGGATTTCGGTCGCGGACGGTCGTGCACACACGATGTAACGCGATGGTGTCGTAGATCTTCCCCCAAAGCAACGCCAACCGCTCGAAAACGTGATTGAAGCTGTGGCCAATGTTCCGAATGGATCCGATTGGTGGATACTTACCACCTTCCAAGTGCCGTTTCCCGCAACCCGTGCGGCGAGTGGCTGGGGGGTTTAGTTTTATTTCTTCTTCTCAACCGCCCTTTCGAAAGGGCGAAATAGAATTGACCAGAGTTCGATTTTGCGCGTTATTTTATATTCCTTTCTTTCCGATGCCTTTTTCTACCTTCTACTTGCTTGACCTGCTTGCAGTGCACCTAATCAATGAGTTCAAATACTGTGACCGTTGTAAACTCAATCATACCGTACCAAATCTAGTTGCACTTACGATCAGCTTTTCACAATCGGTGTGAAACAGCCGCACAAAGAAGTAACCGCGGTGTACATTTGTTTTTTGGGCGATCCTTTCGGACCACCGTCCAATCCGCTTTCCACGGTGCGGGTTGCAACCGTTCGGAAACCCTCGCAACGCTTTTATTATCATTGCTAAGCCTTAAACGTGGCAAATTTCACATTCCGAGGCTGCACTTCGCTCATCAGAATCCACGGAAGAAACGTGGATTTTTTATGGTTCTCTCTCTCACCTTCTTAGTGAGTCGGATAGTAATCGAAGGCTTCAGTTCCAACTGAAATGACCTAGCAAAACAACGTGCTCCGTTGCTTTCCCGCTCCTTCTTACCGGCCATTTCAGTGTGATACGGTATAATCGCAATTTATTTCCAATATTAATTGTTTGACCCGTAACCCGTAATTTTCTACCGGTCGACCAGGCTGGTCGAGCGTTTCGTACGAGGTTGCGCGAGACCTCGATACGTGCTTCCAATGTTTTGGTTCGCATTGCAAGATCGCGCGAGTTCTTGCAAGTTCTCTGCAAGTAGCGTTTTTTTTTCAAACCTTTGCCGATACTGTTCAATGTCCGAACAAAAGTTAGCCTGGCAGTTGAAACAGTCATAAAAAGGGATTCGGGTGCAATGAGAGGGCGCGTTAGATATGAAGACGTATGGGGAGAAACGAGCCACCCAGAGCTTCATTGGAACGTGGAAGCAGTTGGTCATCGATCAGGGATCATCTTGAGCAAAAGCCCGGAATGGTATAATAGTGGTAACGGTGAGACGATATCGTTCACATGAACTTCTAGCAAAACCAATTCCTGCTGGTGGCAAATGGTGCGTAGAAGCACTAAAATTAACACTTGCTGCCGTCGTCGCTGGACCAGGACCTCGGAGATGGGTTTGCCATGCCTCAACGCGAATATTGAGGATCTGAAATTTCCTGAGAAAAGAACCCAAAAAAACCAACACCCAGCCTCAGCAATATCCCACTAACTCGCAAAGCTTCAAACCAAGCAAACCTCAAGAGTACCCAGCGATGAAAGAAAAACGTCGGCAAGGTGTTACGGGCAGGGGTACGGCAAGCCAGGCGTTCTAATGAAATTAAAACCAATAAAAGCCAGGAATCGAAAGCAAAATCATCAATAAGTATAGATTCTCACTAGCAGACCGTGAGGTCGCGTTCGGGGCAGAAGGCTTTTAATTCGTTTATAAACCCCTTAATAACATCCAAACCCGAACTCACTCAAGCACTGGATCTGACTTGAAGTCTGGCCAGAATGTCGGGGTAAAGCCAAGGAATGAGAGATTGCCAAGGAGAGCGATCGTGATGCTACAGAAAGAGAACACGTTGAATACTGCGAAAACAAAAAAAACTTATCCTCTTGTGCGATTGATATCCACCCAGCATCTTTCAAAAACGCGCGAGAGGGAGCGAATATCTTCGATGTATCGATTAAAGATCATTGCTGACAGCTTCTTTCTGTGGATGTTTCTTACCTCCGATCGTCAAAGGATAAGTTGGAGCGATGAACCGATCAAGGAAGCGTTGAATCTGGTTAGTGTAGGCAAGCGTTTGCTAATTCTCTCAAAAAGCAACTCTTCTCTACGACTTAGAACACAACATTAAATCAAATCAAATCAAGTCGGATACAGTTTATCTATTGCTTCGTGTGCGTTCACAACAGTCGTTTACAGTTTTTATGCTTCCTCGTTCTTCCTCGCCTTGCCTTCGATCGAGAAATGGGTTAACACTAAGCTCGTTTCGTGGATTGCCTTACATACATGCGATTCCACGATCGCGTTGTTAGGCCGGAGATGATCCTCGCGCCCAGCAGCTGGCTGCTGCATGCAGCCAGTGTAGCGAACACAAAGGACGTGACATGGATGTACCATCGAAAGAGCGAAAGAGAGTTACCCCAACCGAGATTGGGCTCCCGAGGAAGCAATACCTGCAGCAAGATCAGAGCATCATCAGCAAAACGGAATTCTGATTCTTCTAAAACGGAACGGCTTGTGGGCCCCGAGAGCGCACATATTTATGGCCCCGGTGGAAATAATACACCGGCTGCGGTCATAAATACCGGTGTGTGTGTGTGTGTTTTGTTCACACGCAGACCTCTAGGAGAAAACCCGTTTTTCCTTTGGCCACCAAGTATTCCAGCGCTTCCAGACCGGTGGAGATGCTCGGCGAGCCTGTTTAACCATGCGCTCCGACTGCAAGCATTCTCGCGGGCTTTACTTTCGGGCGTCCTGTTTTATTTTCCTGTTCGTTGCTTCGCTCACACGTTCACACACCGGGGGCCAACGAAACGAATGGTACTGGTGCTGGCCACACTGACCGCTCGCTGCAAGGGCACTACACTCCACGCGGGCCAAAGTGCATTGGCGCTGATGCTCGCGGTTCTCGGCGACTGCGTTTTTTGGCACTGATTCCAATCCCGGCGCCGATAACGATTTGATAAAGCGGTATGATAAAGAATTTTGGTCGAATTTTTACGGTGGTTTCCCCCGGCGGGGCTACGTGCTACTCGCCCTGGTGCATCTCATTAATTTTGCTTCCGTTTTTATGGTTTTGTTGGAGGTTGTTTTTGGAAGTGGTGTTGTGATTGCTTTATGGATGCTTCGTTGGTTTCATTGCTATTAGCACGCCCGCCACCACCGGTTGCATTCGGTTGAAGGAGTCAGATGTTGGCCGATGATAAGCCCGAACAGGACCTCGATGGTTGTCCTCGTCGGCAGACAGGGCAAAACCTCTGTCTCGGGATGCAGCAATACAATTATGTGCATTCGCCAATCGGTTCGCTTGCTGACGGGGTGTGGATTCGCACGATCGTTGGTGGACATTTATCAAAGCGATTAATTACGAGACCTATCGTATTGTACTGATTCCGTATATCTGGACATTGAGTGTGATATTGGAAGTATAAAAGGGACAGGCAGTTGGATTAAAACTAGTACTTGCCAAAACATCGATGAGTCATTCTATTAAGATAATGGGAATTGTAAATGATTCTGAATTAATTTCAACATTAATTATATTAAATTGTTATTCCAAGTTTAACACACATTGGGTAAGTTTAAAACATATTGTGTTTTTTTACTTGCTATTAAATTAATTATTTCCACCGAAAGACTGTGGGACACACGTAATGGTATGTAGCAAAATGTAAATGTACGTAAAATCTTCATACTCTTCATTGTGTCCTGCTGTTTCCTGTTTGCTAATCTGCTGCACTTATTGTGAGAAGCTCAATTTCACGTGTACTTCTGCAGAAACCTTCAGTGCAACCCGATAACGGCCACTATCCTAGCCGATCGCGAATGTTGCGCCGTAATTAATGTGTTGTCAATATGTTTACCACCACAGGACTGTTTAGGGCTGACCGTTTTGGTGTCGTAACGTTTGTGTGAGATTTTGTTGTATTTCTTCTGTTCGTCCTCGTATGCCGTGGGTAAAACAGAACTGCCCAGGGGCAGTGCCCTCTAGGCTGGGTGAAAAGGAAGGGACACACGCCACAGGATATCGAAATGCGCAATTGCAGTCGGCATGGTCCGGCGATCGGTTTGCTTCAAGATCACAATCAGATTGATTGTATGTATATGTTGTTAAACGTTGCATACTAGCATAAAGCCGGGTACGGTGGGGCCCGACCGTCGATCGATTGCACTTGAGAATGATAAACGAATCGAGATGGCGGCAATCGCGCAACAAGAACCAACATAACCTGCACCGGTACGAGGAGAATAAAAGAGAGAGAAAGAGAGAGCGAAGAGAACAGAACCTTCCCTTCACGAGCAGATATTTGCAGAGGTTACGATGTGGCTTATAAATGAATAAGATGAGAAGCTTGTGTGAGATAGGGAAAGAGGAGACAAAAACAAAAACAAAGAAAAAACCACGGACTTTATCAGTTTACATTCCAATTGAATGCCGCAGCCCTTCGACGGACAGTTGAGATGCGCGATGGAAAAAAGTGGCAACTGCATCCGGTTTTGTTTGCGTTCGTTGCAACCATTACCAACGGCCAAGGATGTTTCCAGATCGGCTAGAAAAAAATCCGATCGGTTGTGTACGTCACTCAGGATTGCGTATCGAACTTTTCAATGAAACCGCGTCCACGATCCATTCAATAATTATGTTTTCAAGGTAATCATCGGGCTGGGGCTGGGAGGCCGTAACATCGCGATGATGTGTCTAGTTGTAGCTTTAAAATCAATACCTCATGAGATCTTGCAAACATGGCGACTTAAAGAAAACTCCAGTAAACTGCGATATTACGGATTGTTAATTACAGAAGCTGGCTGAGAACTTTGCTCACATTAATAAAGAGAACAAAATGACTCCAATTCTGCAACAAGAACATTTAAAGGAACTCTCATCAATCTCAACCAACCACCAAAAAGGTTTGATCAATTGTTTTCGACGCAGTTTTAACATTTTCGATAAGTTTTTGTTTGAATGAATGTAGCACCAAAACGATCGCTACAATGTTGTTAGAATGTGCACTTACTCATTGGCAATCCTTGAAGTTCCGACATGACTGATGATCGCGTTATTAATTTTCGCCTGTAATCAGTCGAAATTTCATACTTTTCGGTGTGGAAAGCTGAAGAGCATCGAGGACCTCGGTATGCAGCCAAAAAAAAACTCCCCATCCATTCAACACATCCTTCTAGCCTGGCCTAAACGAGTCCAGAGTGCATGTTGTGTTTTTTTCTTGCTTTAAACATTCTTCCAATTTTCGGTTCCTGCTCTCTGCTCCTTTCGATCCGATTCCGATCAATGATCCATGATCCTTCGTATTTCGTACGCAAACGCAACAAACAAACCGTCGGCACCGTCCGTTGTTCTGCTCGTCTGGTGAACGGGTTTTCGGGAAACGGTTCTAAAATAAATTAAAATCATAAACGCTATAAAAGCTCATCAGAAGCGATGATGATTCTAAAATACGCTTACGCTCAGAAGGGGGTGTCCGTCGGAAATGGGTTTCGGGCGTACTTCCACTTCCTTTCGTGGCTGGCCCGATTCCGTTTCCCGCGCAGATGCAGTTGCAAGGAGCGGTTGATCTTCCGAAAAAATGAAAATACGCTGCACGACGCCTCACATTAAGAAGACCACTCTGACCAGCAAAGCGAGCAGGCAAGCTGTGGAAGAAATTGCCACCAACCGCAGATGATTTAGTCCAGTGCTCGGTGGTGGATTATTTCTGGTGCAACGGCTTGTGTATGTTATATGCAATATTTTGATCTCCCGTTTTCTGTGTTCGTTTTTTGTGTTTTAACACACCTTCCCGAAGGTGGTTGTGAAGGAGTCTTTAAAATGTTGATATTCTCGCACCAGTTTTCGCCCAACGTTTGTTGCTTTTGCGCCGTCCGTTCGTTCTGAAGGTAACGAGAGAATCAAACAGGCAAACATGGCAAGAGAATAACCAACAACATAGTAACTTCATCGCTTTTGCAAGCACAAGGTGCAAGCGGCAATCATAATTGCGAAGAGGAATCGATCGATGCCGCACGCTCGACGGTTGATTGTAAAATATTGCTCAACATTTCAGTAATAATCCGGACTGCGGTGCATCTTCTCGTTCGAAGGGAAGTTTTGCGGACACAATCTTTTTTTTTTTCTTTGTTGTTGCATGTGATAAAGTACTTCACTTTTCAGCACAAATCTCAGTAGGAGTGAGTGGCTCGTAGGCTCACTGCCTTCGAGTGAGTCCTTGCGTGATAGACCGGTAAGTTCACACGCGCCACATACCGCCACAACATGTGACAATCGTTTCGTTCGTAAACTATTACGCAATAGAGAACATTGTCATTGTGCTAAATTCCACAACGGGCCTCGCCGAAGTGAACACCGTACGCATGAATGAAGGTACGAGCGGCACAAGCGAATTCCTGCATTATATGCATCCGTAAATCCACCTTCCCAAGTCTCAAGTCCCAGGTAGTAGCAGGTTCCGCCATCAAGCGCATGCAACTCCTGAGGCAACGAACGTGCGTTCTCCCGTCGTTCACCACTTTGAGTGCCTTCTACACGATTCTTGTGAACCATTTCACCGGTTCACCATCTGCAATCTGCAAAACCCCTCCGTGTAATCCACGCAAGAGTTGTGGATTGAAACTGCGTGCTCGGTGGAAAACTGGCCTACCTTGCCGGCAGCGTTCTTGCGTGTTTTTCTTATTTCTTCTACTTCTACACAGGCGCTCTGACCTGTGCACCAGCGTTGGTTTGGGTCGAGTATATGGATGCAGTTTTTTTTGTGCAGTTGCGTTTTGTGTTTTTTGCGTAGCTGTTGTCGTTACTTGTTGCTTTGATTTGCCCAGCATGGATGATGCAGTTGCAATCGTTGTCGTCACTGTCGTGCGTTGATGTGATGCTACGTCTTACCTGCTAGACCTTTCCCTCTACACAGGTCTGCTGTACGTTTGGACTTGGTTCAGGTTTGAAGAGACACCTGTAAAGTTGTGAGGTTTGCAGAATTCCATGCAGAAGGGACAGACATTTTTAAAAAAGAATATTTCAATATCTTATATCAACATGTAATTTTTTTAAAGATTTAAATATAAACAGACAAACATAAAACTTTTATAAGCCTATGGAATCTTATCTGTATTTTTTTTAAATTTTATTTAAATAATGTATTTGAGAACATTTTTTTTTTTTATTCATAAAGAACGGCCTGGCCGTATTGCTATTTGAGAACATTTTATGAATATTAAAATAAAAAAAATTTAATGCTCATTTGCGATCAATATTTAAGAATTTAGAAAGCTATACGTACCAAACTGATCCTCGATAAAAGATGAGCAGTAGAACACTGTACTACAGCGTGTTGTACAATCGAACAAGCATCGGGAGCATCCCTTCCGAACAGGTTCCTTCACACGCACTCTTAAAGGGCAGAACATCCGGAATCTATCCTTCTGTGCAAACGTTTGAAACGTAGCAAAACACGCTTGTAAAACTCGAAATAAACCAGACACCATACAGTTGCTAACCATGACCAAGCGAGACTGCATCTTTCCGTGATGGCGAATATTGGGACAGGGTTAGATGCGCCGCGACCATCAAATGCAACGAATCACCGAGCACGTTGACGCACATCCTCTCTACCAACACAAGCACACGAATGCAGAAAACAGACATCCCCGTCCGATGGTTTCGATGGTTTGAAAGCGATGCATTTTCGTATAAAACGTTCATACGAACGATGAAACGGGGTAATGCGAAGAATTTACATTCCCGACGGCACCAGGACTCGTCGTGGCCACGAGACAACCCGAAGTGTACACGCGCGCGGTACACCAAATTAAACGGGAATCGGATTGTTATTAAATGATTATTATTAACCATATTAAAGAGACATTAATGATTTTTCCTGCAATCGTATTAATTAACATACATTTGTGAACGATCCCGTCTCCTGTTTTGCTTCCAGGTCCGACCAAACGATTGATACAGAAACACACACTCAGGGAAGGAAACGATTTGGCAAGAACACACGGCAAATCGAAATGATTGATCGAAGATCGTTATCATTTGCGAACCCCTGCTCCGATCGGTACAATCGGTTTGGCAGTCGATTCGCACTGCGCACTTCGATTGGCATTTTTGCGGTGATAGCTTGCATCGATTTTTCCTGTTTTGTGTGGTGAACTTGTTCCTTCTGCTTTCCGTTCCGAATACATTTCCGGCTTCAGCGGAGGGGAGTAAAAAAATACACACACACACACCCATCAACAATAGAGAAGAAAACTGCGAGTACTGCGAGTGAAAATCGCATGACGTTTTCGAACGGAATGTGTGCTGCACACTCAGGAACCGATCGATCCTGCCTCACCTAATTAGTATTTTGTGTCGATGCCGCCTTATCGGTGCCTGTGTGTCCTCGTGCCTTCGTTCCTCGTCTTTACCGTAGTTTTCGAAGGTTCGAACCCCTGCTCCGGCACCTGTACGAACCGATGCATGGCAGCGCAAGGAAAAGGAGTGTTAGCAGCAGCAGCTGGCAATCGGTGAGGGGGTAAAAAAGGGACTTCTATCTTCTCGCTGTCTGTTGCATCTTAAACTGCAGGCGAAAGGGGAGATCTCTGTTACATGGTGCAGCAGGACACACATACGCACACTCGTATTGGCGCGACAGGATGCCAACTGCATTACATTAATTGTGGAATTAATGAATTTGTTCTACGCTGGGCGTCGTCGTTCCGTTTCGTTTGTTTGCTGCAAGTGCTGACGGTACTGTAACCGAGACAAGGGAGAAAGAGATAGAGAGAGAGAGAGATAGAGCGAAGGGGTGAGGAGTTGGGCTTCATCTCTACGTCACCCCGTGGTCGTGATCGGTGAATGATAAGCGTGCCGATCACTGCGGGAAACCGGCTCATTACGTGGCGCGCCCCATCATTCGTCGGGTTTGGCCCGCAACTGGAGCAAATCGAATGGGAAAGGAATTGGTAATGCCAACAGCGGCAGCAACAACAACAAACTGATCTCAACTCAAAAAGTTGTATAAGAAAAAAAGTGCTGCTCTTTCGACAGTACCACCCGAGACGATCGGGATTTATAATCCTCATTTGGCCACTGACCTTCCGCACGGTTCCCATTACCTCACACCGCCGGCCACGGGAGAACCAAATAAAACAAGAACAAAAAAAAACGAATAAATGCTTCCCATTTGTGTGTGGGGTCGTTCTGCATCGAGAATCCTTCCATCCGGTGGGTTTCTCACGTTGGCGAGGGAAGGGCGCAATTTGCATTCATTGCTAATAACTTCAACTTCAGCTGTGTTAGCCAGCGGGGGTGAGGGTTTTCAAGTGCATACTTAAAGAGAAAAAAAAAACACGTAAACGAGCCGTTTTCCTTTTTTTAACGATCACTGCTTAATACACGATTGGATGCACCGTGCTCAGTTGCATGTTACGAATTTGTACACCAAAGGTGACCGGCCATGGATACATTTTCATGAATTTTCGGTTGTTTTGATGAGTTTTTCTTGTTCAGCTTTGAAGTTGTTTTCGATTCGATAAGAAACATTTGGTGAGGCGTAATAAAATTGGAACACCCTCTGAGACAGTTTTTGCTGCTGCTGCTGATGCTTTTACAATAAAAGTGGCGATTACGATCACATTGCGCTTTCCGAAAGTAGCACCAACTATTGGAGTCGGGGTGTACTTTCCGTTTTTATTTAAGTGTCCGTGTGTATCTGATAGGGCTCGTATTGCTGGTATAATATGAAGGACTGCCGTTTCGTTGCTATTACAGGGGTTTTCGAGTTCGAGTGGTAAAGTTGGACTCATTTGGGAATTTTTTGGTTCCTGGAAAATGCTTCTTCTTTTTTGGACCTTTGGGAAACAGTTGTGTTTGAAGCTTTTTTGCGTGATTCAAGAGTGACATTGTTGAACTAGTGTAAATTGAGAAAGCTTTGAAAGGATCGATTTTAATTTCCAAAAGTTCCTCTAAAAGTTGCAATTTCTAATAATACCAAACTGATTTCGATACAGCACTATGTTAAATTGAAAAGAATCCTAAAATTGCTTCATTGAGTTGAAATTCCTGGAGAAATCCTAGGTTTGAAAAGAATCCTGGAAACTTTTCTTGCTTTACATTGAATCGACAGCAACTTTCTGACTGCTTCTTTCAGCGATCTTGATATTTAGACGGATGCCAGATGTACCTTAACCTGGGATGTGGTCCACATGAAAAGAATCTGGGAAAAACTTTCATTATGAATGTTCCAAGTTTCAATGAAATCGATTACAACTTGAAAATGTTGCAGAATGTTGATATAATTGAAGATCTATCTCAAGATATTCCAATTAAATTTGAAGAGAATCAGCTAGCGTTAAGTTTGCCATGTTTGAAGGAAATCGATTACATCTTGAAATTCGAAAACCCTGTGTCAAGCAAAAGAGAGACCGAGAGACAGAGAAAGAGATGAAAAACTCATCCTGACAACGATGTATGAAAGTAAAAACAGGCAAAAGCAAAAAGAACGCGATCAGTACAATCACCCAAAAAATGCGTGTGTCCTGCAACTCCACAAAACAACTGCAGCCGTCATCGTTTAAGCAACTTTCGGACGCATTCTGGAGCTGGTTGATTTTTTTGTTGTGGCATGATCTTAAAAACGTCGAAAGTTTCATCTACATTCGATCACATTGAAAGTGAAAGGTAGCAAAACCATGGACCAAACCCATGCCAAGATTAATGCAACCAGGTTTTTTTTTTTGGGGAAGGGAATCTTTGTTCAGTTCGCTACATCTCGTGGCAGGATGTCACTTGGAAGTGGATTCAGGCGTAACAATAAAGGCTGCTTGAACCGCTTCGGTAAAGACGTGAATCGTGTAAACTATCATCAGTGAAGCGGGTGGAGACTTTACCTACCCCCATCACACCAACTGATGAGGTTGACCCAAAGAGGTGAACGTGCTGTGCACGAGCGTACACACCCGAATGGAATTGCAGCAAAAAAAAAAAAAACAGTTCACTTTTTACGTGATATTTCATTAGTTCTGTCTCGATCTCGGTGAGAAGAAGAAGTCGCAGTCGAAAGGAGCAAAAACAAGAATTACACTTACAGCAACAACACAGCAACAACAGCAAAACGGCTGCCCTCGTGCAAAAAGCCATCATAAATAACAGAACTAGACCTCTTCTCAGCAACAACATCATCAGGACGGTCGGCAACCAAACGGCAGCAGCAACCGGAGAAACAGTAATGGAATCGATCGAACAAGATTCCAACGACTCCGGTGCCGGTGCGCCCGTTGATGCATTTTGCTGTGCACGTTACAACCCAGGTGCAATCGAATGGGGCCGTTTTGCTCATATATCGACGGGGCAGGGTAGAGGATGGGTTCATCGCGCAGTATAGTACGGTGGGTAGTTTCCAGTACGGTCAGTTTACGATCGGTTCGGGTGGTGTCGAACGACGAACAACAAGCCAAACGGCGAAGAAAATGGAAGGATCTACCCGGCAGATTGTGAGGGTGCAGAATCACAACCTTTAACTTGCGCTGCACGCGAAAGCGAGTAGTTAACGGGGTACGCGAGGAAGCGATCACGATGCAGCACCGCGTCGAAGTATGATTATTATATTTTAATCGGATTATTGAAAGATTTCATTTGTACCAAGCAGTTCCGTTTGGGGGATGGGTTGGAAAGCGGCGACAGCCATTGGGAGGGGTGGTTAGTTTCTTCTTTCTTTCTTTCTCTCACTCTTCTGCCGCCGTCGATCAGGAATGGGAGCAAGGATGCACGGAATGGTAGAACAGAAACATAACACACACAAATACCCCTTCCGAGAGCCTTCAAACGATCGATCGGTTTCGCGAGCGTTCATTATGATGCGATCTTCAGCATCGCAAAGGTTTTACGGGAGAGACAGAAACGGAACGCAAAACTTCGCGTGCGCCTTACACAAAACGTTTCGCTGTGGCCCTTCCGAGCTGCAAATGCATCCAGCGAACGTATAATTTTAATAATAACTCTACCAGCACACCCAACCGACCCGGGACCGAAGCGGCCAGCTTCAGCCGGGCATCCGGAGAACCGAAAAGCTAAACCACGCCGTGGACTCGATCTTCGCTGCGATTCAGCAACCTGCATCGCACTCCGTTGCAGCCGCTGCAGCACGAGAGGGCAAGGAAATGGGAAGAGACACGAGAAAGTGGTAGATAACAAGCAATTACACCTTCCCTTTGGTGGTGTATAAAAATTTGTGTAATAAAGTTTTTACATACATCACTCCCTTCCACATACTCATACATGGACTCACCCCCTCACAAGGGAAGTGGGAGTAGGAGATGGTGGGAGGTTAACAGAAGATATGATGAATGCAAACAGCACTGGTAAGGGTCAGTACGGTAGGAATGGTGCCGTTTCCGGACCGAAACGGACTGGACTGCGTCGGTAAATGTGTGTGTGCGCCGTTTCTGCTCTACGGTGGCATTGCACAGTATGAGATTTTCGTTACCGGGCGCCGGACCGCCAACCACCCTCAAAAACCATCTTTTTTCTACATGCCAAACCCGAACCGGAGTGCCGAAAACGTGGCACAGAAACTACACTTAAAATAAACGTTCAGCTTCAAGTAACAAAACTCCGAGCACCCTTAAGCCGAATTGCTTGATGGCGAGCATGGGGACGCGACACGGGAGAAACGTGTTTCATTTCCGAGATTAGGATCAAAAATTGTCAAATTTCACCCGTTGCAAGACCCGGTGAAGCAACACCGAAAGGTAGGGAATGGCCAAAAATTAAAGCATCCAGCAGGATATCCTACGACTCTCGGGTGTTCTTGCGTTCTTTGATGAGCAACGCGCAGCCGCTGGGTTTTTGGTAGAATGAAAATTAATGACCATATCCCAACACGTCACGTACACGAGCAAAACGATCGGCGACCGGGTTTCCGGGTGGAAAAATAATGAGTGCGGACAAATTTCGTGGAAATCGAGTTCCTTTTTTCGTGTCCCTTGTTGCATCGCTTAAGCAGGTTACGGTGCGATGGGGGACAAAATGGGCTTCTCCACTGCATACAACTGTGTACGGCCGCATCTTCGGGGGTCTGTAACAGTACCCGTTTTTGTCGTTTTTGGGTTTTTTTTTTGTTTGGTTGGGTGGTGTTTTTATTGTGTGCATCGTTTGGTCACCACATTTTCGGTCGGCCGGTTCTGCTTTGTGCGTTTGCGAGTTAAGCACACTAATTAATTGCAGTCCGAGTGTAGTTCGCGTAATGCACCTCCCCAAGGGTGAAATTGGCAACAGAAGGGGACGATGTTGATCGGCCGTGCATGGATCATGCAGAGTACTGTCAACATTCTTGTGGAGGTTTTCTTTTCTGCTTCTTTGGTTTCGGTAAAGAAATGTAAAACGTTACCCCGTGAAAGGTGTTGAGAAGGATTCATTTCAAACAAAATGGAGTCATACTGTAAGTTGACTCGTACTTCTTGTATGTATTTGCGATGAATACTCTATTTTGTTTTTGCAAACACAAATACCATCAAAGAAAATTTTCATATTTTTGATATTGTACCTTATAATAGTTATAAGGTACAGGAAGGTGATACAGGATAGGTATTCAGTGAAACCATATATGTAAAACATATATGTAAAACATATAATTTATACAATGCTATAATTTTATGATATTTATATCACCATGTTGATAGTTTAGCGAGAGTGGAGCGATTTCAAAATATTGCTACCATATCGATCATGCCATTTATTTGAGAGTTTAGAGATTCCAAACAAAAGAAGAATTTCCCAAATTAAGTTCATCGCTGACTTATTGGGTAGGAACATTGATGCTTATGCTATTTCAGAACAAAATGTGGCCCAATTCCCACCACTGAACATTTTAAAAGACTTGACTTCGACAACTCGCGTTACGGATTGAACGACCCTCTTATGGCGATTTCATTTGAATTTAACGGACTAATGAAATATTCTGATTTTAACGAAGGTTCACCACAACTTAGACAACTGATACGATACCTTACACTATGTTGTAAGACTAGCTTATTACATATACATCATTATATGTATTACATATACATCCTATATCTTATCCTTATCTCGGTAAACGATATTGTAAGTTAGAAAGACTTGGTTATCTTTTAAAGCTTTAAAAAGGGCTTCTTGTGTGTAAATATAGCTGCAATAACGTAAATACAAATCGTATAAATAAAAACTTGAAACTTCAAAATAGGAGCACATTAGCATTCCCAACTTTCCCCTCTTAAAAGCAATACTTGAGCAATAAATGATCGTTGCGTCGTTTTATCCTGGTTGGAGTGTTAATTTTTACTCTAGCAAAGATCTGCGATATTGATTATATTTATAAGTACTTTTTGCACAAGTTATATTTCAACTTATCATTGTCGATGTTTTAGAGATCGTATTCTTGACATTAAAAAGCGTCGCGATGAAGCATCGCGCCAAGGCGTGTTTGGGATAATTAAATGGAGTATAAATATTTGTTTGGATGGATTTTAACTTTATTTCCAAATAGTTAAGTAAAAACGTGTGAAGGTTTACGAAACCACAGTAAGCTTTGCAGATAACACACAGCGATCTGATTTGGCAACCTTGAAAATCCTTATATTTGAGCCATGAGAAGTCCTTATGCAAAATATAATGGGTTGCAGCATTTGTTAAATAGATTAAAAGACGATTTGTTCATAGAGATGTATTGAGAATTATGTACAAATACAAACTTTTCTGCCAGATGCCAGAACGCATTGCATTCAGAAGGAACACGAACAAGATAAACCTTTTGAATATCCTCATGTATGTTGTTTAACATTAATAACCTCTCTCTCTATCTTTCTCTCTCTCTCTCTTCTTGGCTTTAACGACCTTACACAGGTCACACCGTCCATTTCAGGTTTACTAGACTTATTTTACCACGTAGCCGGATAGTCAGTTCTTGCTACGGGGAAACGGTCCGGATGGGATTTGAACCCGGTCCAGTTGTGTGAACCGGCGCCGTTTATCACATGCACCACCCCGTGATACATTAATAACATTAATAATAACATTAGCATAGAAGCCCTAAATTGCACATCCTTGAAAGAATGTTCAATTGTTGCGAAATGAAGTTATTATTACACATTATCTTGACATAATATTCTTAAGAATGTCTGAAATTTACCCTTTGTTGCACATGAAGTGCAGTCACTGTAAAACAAAACCATAGGTGGTTTTTATTTTAAATACAATCCAATATTGGTTTGAAATTGCATACCATGCAAATTAATTTCCATTTCCACCAGCAGCTTCACAATAAGCATTTAACGTAAAGTTCAATCGTTTAGTTGTACTCTTCTTACAGAAAGGATCACAAGAAAAATTACTCGTTTGCCAACTGTCGGCTAAGGTTTTCGTCCAACAAATCACTTAAAAACCACAATCGAAGTCTTCGTACGAATGCAGCTGCGCTGCGCAGCTTCTAATTATTGTTCGCCAAACTCGATTACCCATGCCGTTCTAATCGAGGGTCACCGATTCTAACCCACAGCCATTTGAAAAGACCCCCAAAATGGTTCGTCCATCCAATGGTAACACAGGGCAAAGGTACCAAAGGGTACCATTGGCAGTGTGCTTGATCATACGACCGAATGGCAATCGTTTCGTCCGTCCGTTTTTTTTTCGGTTGCACCATTTTTCCCGAACCCCTGTAACCTGCGGTTGGAATCAATCTCCGGTCCGGTTTTTTTTGGTCCCGTCCGATTATCGGCCGCGGAACAAATGGCAAACCTAGCGGTTGCACATCGACACGATTCCGGCAACGGTGGTGCATCCAACGCCAACGACGATCCCATCGAAGCATAATTTCTTCTAAACACTCCTGTAGTAGTCGATCGATTAGTGGTACGTTGGCTACCTTTAATGTTCAATTCGTGATTGAAAGCGATCGGGGCAAAAACCATGGGAAGCCGCACGTTACCATATGTTACCTCGCCCGGTTCGCCCTACATCTCCCGGTGGGTTTTGTTCCTACCGCCCAACCGTGAACCTCGACATACTGCATGATGTATGCAAAAATAAGAAAATGCACTCAGCGCATTCGCACTCTCCCGTCTCGCCCCGGGTGCACGTTGCCACGAAACCGTGGGGGAAGAAAACACAAAAAAAAACAGCCAATGTAAAGCTTTTGGGGTCGTTTTTCATAATTTCTTCCACGCTCACGTGCATTTCCCTACCGGCGGCATGGCTGTTGACGACGACCCAGACGATGATGGGTGTAAAGAAACGTGCAATGGACGTGCGAATGCGTTTTGTTTTACAATAAATCTTCAAACGCTCCCAATCGGTACGAAACCGGTGCCGGTGGATGGGGAATGTCTGAATGCATTGGCGCGATCTGATGCACTTTTTTGTGCCGTTGCCAAGTGCTATAACACACAGTCCAGGCAGGGGAGGGAGTTTGTGATCGTGTTCGCGTAGTAGCGGTGGCTTCCAACACGGGGCCCGGGATGCAGAAGGATTATTTATTTTGCCCGACAGTGATGGCGTTTTATGCTGCGTCTATAAGAGCGTTGGTTGATGTTGAACGGGAAAAGGTGCGCATTACACGGATCATAGCTGGTTGTACAATGTTGTGTACCCAATCAATCGCCCCGCGGTGGTACCTGGGGGACGGGTGTGTCGTTCTGAAGAAGGGTTTTTGGTTTTGTTTAAGCTGAGTAACCATTTTAGGTGTAGGGGCTAGCAAAAACGGGAGGGCTCTAACGACCGTTCTTCATCAAAAGCTGCGTACAAAAGCGTTGCCCGCTGGACAGCGTCATCGTGAGAAGTGTGAAATTTCCCTATTCAGGTGCTGAATGTGTTTTTTTGCATGGAAATCGCGGTGACCATTAGGTACGTAAATGGTTCTATAATTTTAAACACTGTTTCTGAGACTTCTAAGAAAAAAAAAACCCGTACTGTTTAAGAATCTTGATTAAATTTTCTAATACAAAATTTAATTTTATTTAGTAAACATTCTTAAATTTTGTTTTATAATTTTAGACATTTAGAATATTTTTCAAAACTCAATATAAGTCTTATTATTAATCATCTTTTGCAACAATTAAAACACCCGCACAATAAACCGTTTCAATGTTTAATATCCACTTTGAATGGCCAGGTGCGTTCAACCGATCGTACGGACCTCAAGCCTCCAACACTAGGCGCCGAAAGGATATTCGATCTTGGTGCAAAAATTATGGCTTCTCCTTTCATCCCTTGACACACGACAAGAACGCTAGCACAGGTCGGTGTTTTTATGTTTTTTCCTGCCGTTCCACTACCACACCGTCACTCAGCGTTGTACGTACGCACGTCGAGGTATTTGCTTTCATTTAATTTCTTTTCAATGTTTCCCTCCGTTTCCTGTTCATTTTCTACGAAGATCGGATTCCCGGCTCCGGGATGATCATTTGCCTGTTGGTTGTTGAAAGATTTATCTGCTCATTTCATCATCACCCTTACGCCGGGCAGGCGTGTAATGCCACGCAATGGAAGACGCTTCGAATTGACCGAAACCCACCAATCGGGGTACACGCTTTGCCGCATCCACACTTCGTCGACTCACTGATCCGTGTTATTATTTATTAACAACAATCTTTCGTGAATCGATTGCGAGTTATGATTTCATTAGGTTTTAATTAGCCTGCCATCCTCTGTGATGGCCGGTGCTACTCAATACCCTTCCGTTGCCCTTCGGTAGTTTGTCTAATAATTAAGGATTGTAGGTAGTCAATCATTTCCCATTTCAAGGATTGCTACCGACAATAAGAAGGAACTGGGAAGGAAAATTGGAGAAAAAAAAACATCTCGATTCCTAGCGCAATACGGTACGGTTCAACGGCATGATCTTTTGACGGATTACGATCAATGACAGTTTCTTTTTTCTTCCAAATCCGGCCAAATGACAGTCCAGACCGGGCATGACAATCATGGCCAGTTACCAATTATAGAAATTATTCCTTCCTCCCACAGGTTTGGCCGGCCAGGTCGACAGCACGGTAGCGCTAATTAGCAATTCTCCCAAGCACCCTCTTCAGTTCGGGGTTGGGCCCATGTTTTCCGTTCCCTTCATTAGGCGATTGGCACGGATTCACGACTCATCAAATTAAATAGAAAGAAAAACCCCGAACGTTACCATTGCCGACGACGGGGAAGAAACAGAAACCGGTGAATTATCAATAATAACACCTCCTAGAACGCACTCCGCTACACAAAACGCGGATGGCTTTCGGTTGCGTTCCACGCAATTTCCGATCAATTTGGTGAGTGTGGTTTGTGGAAGCAGAATGTGGAAAGAAAGAGAACAAAAATACATACACAACCGCACACAAAGAAAAGCTCCGGTATGTGACGGAAGGATGGACCGCTTCAAAATGCACGATGTTGATGCGGCCATACCAACGGACTTTTCACGTGCGAAAGGAATGCGAGCGAAAGGATTTTTCCCGTCTGGGCGGAGGGTGAAAAATTCCAACAGACTGGTTCGTTTTGTTCGCATTTCGAACCATGAGATTCGACGGTTCTAGCGGGACAGTTGCTCGAAGGTGTAATGAGCCGTAAAAAAATGTTCTGGTACGTGCGGGCCCAAATTCAAATCGCCACATACGCCGAGTACCGAAGAAACTACTGATAGAACAGTACAGAAAAGGGTTCAAGTACCCAGGAAATATGATTGAAGCCTAAAGCACGACCGTTCTAATAGAACAATGCGAACATAAGCGACCCAATCTGGTGAGGCTAGGGTTTTTTTTCTGGACGGCTATAAATTATTCCCATAGCCGATTTGGAACCGATTGTTCGACTAATTTTTCCCAATTAAAACATGCGTCTCACCGCAAAACGGGCTGGAGGAAGGAATGAAGGTTCGGGTCGGTTAAGGCGTAACTAGAGGGCACCAAGGTGCTCGAGACAAGGAAATCACAATAGATCGGCGGCAGTGACTTGCCCGGTTGCCGCGGGATGATGCCTTTCCGCTTGTCCCCGTACAAAGCTTGGTTGCCAAGCCGTTCTTAGCGGAAGAATATTACCCTGGCACCGTACACCGTACAAACTGCTACAAGCCACTTATTAGACGCGTAGCACCGTCCGCTCTCTGTTTGGCCATCCGACATCCGACAAGAGGTTCTGTTCGGCCACGCACAAGCATTCGGGCATTCGCAACGCTGTCACAACGCTGGCATTGCCAGCGAAGGCCAGAGGGCAGTGAAGCGCTAGCACGGTACCGTGACTGTGCACATTCGCGCACAAACTAACCATCCACCGACCAGGAACACCATCGAACGGGCCACATATTTATGCACACATCTTCGGGCAAGTTCCCAGTCATTCGGAGGGTCCTCACCGGCCCCCGGGGGGAAGAGTGGTGCGAGTGTCGCAGGAAGTTCAGAAACAGAAAAGTGAAGTGAAATAAGTCAAATTCGATTGGGATAATTACGCGGTTCGGGGTGGAAGATTTCTTCTCATGTTTTGTTACCCGACTGTGGTTTGTTGTTATCTCCGGGTGAGGAAAAATTGAAATTTATACGCTTCACCAAACCTCGGTGTGTTCGGGTAAGTATGCGGCGTGACGGAAGCCGTGATGGGTTCAGTTACCAGTGACCAATGACAAGATTGAGTGGACAACGCGTGTTCTGGTGCATGTGCTTGTGTACGCACAATCGTTCTGGAAAAAAAGGCAAGGTAAGAGAACCTGTGTGCAGCTAGAACCTATACGTAAAACCTGCTGCTGATTTGAACGTCGGACCACTGGCATCGATATCGCTAAACACGATCTCGGGACCCGCTGTCAGATCAATCAATCAAAGCAAACCAAGGTGCAGAGCAAAAAAAAACACACACACACACACAGAACCCTCGGTGAGTCTAACCTCACAAAATGCAAATTAATCAATTTGAGACTCCAAAACCCGTGCGGCAGCATCGGGCGGGAATCGATTCCAGAACCAAACCACCTGCGCGCAAAAACAGCCGTTAGCGTACGAGTTCGATGATGGCCCGTGCGAATGTGGAGCATCTCCCGAAATCTCCTACACCAGACGCCCAATCATCGGCGCAAGTTGTCGTGGCTGTTGTTCAGTAACCAATCAAACTGACCATCGTAAGCTGGTTGGTGGAGTTGCTGCGTGTCCCTTCGCTCGTAGCAGAAGAAGAACCGGGATTCCTTTGCCACAATCACTCCCCCCCCGGCGGACGAATGACACAATCGAGGGTGAGGTACCAACCTGCGAAATGGATAACAAAAGTGATCCTCGTTGATCAATCGAACTGAGCGTCTTTTCATTCTCTGTGTGTATGTGTGTGTGTGTTGTGCATGGCTGGTCAATGTGGCCATTCAATGCTCATTAACATATAGAGCTGATACATGATGTCCACGAGGGATTTCCAGATCTTCTCGCATCTTCCCCCATTCCACGCATTGGTGGTGTGAGAATTCTCCCGGATTCCACCAGCCGGCCCACCACGATCGTGAGGTCCGACGAAGGTTGATCAACTAAAATGTTAATTATTTATTATATTAAAATGATAATAACAGAGCAAAGAACTCACAACATTCGCTTGATGGACACGGGAGCGCATCAAGCCATTGTTGGTCGGCCGGGGCTGGTAAGTGACAGGTCTGTTGTTTTTGGAAGCACCGCAGGCACCGAAGCTAAGCATCCTCGGCTAGTGCTAGTGCTCGTTTACGGACCCAGATAGGGAACCGACCAATGGTACAATCACTCTCCAGCTCTCTGTTAGGTTCTGGCTGCTTCCGAGTGCCGGAAAACAAAAACAGAGAAAAACAAACAACACGCTGGAGATGTATCCAGCACAAAAGCGGGACCAGCCGGACAGTGGCCGGACAGTGCAGAATAACGTGGGACTATGATAATGCCGTGTCATCGCTGGTAACAAGTAAAATTGATTTAAATTTACGTCCTGTTTACTCAACCACCGGCCACGATTCGGCCCCGGGTTCGCTCGATCAATCTCGATCGGGGTACTTTGCATCGGGAATGGATGGACAGCATTTCGGGTGAGTAATCTTTCCGTTTTGGAATTCAATTTTTCGGGAACCAGTGGACGAGTGGCGCAGGATGTTTGAACCAACCTCTCCAAACCATAGCCGAAGAGGACGTGCAAGAATGTGCACCCATTTTCCACAGTCACAGATCATTGCCAGAGGGTGCTCGAGAGAGAAAGAAAAAAAAATATGCCGGTGGCACTAATAATAGCAACTAGTGGAGCTCCTGCTGCCAGAAATCCCTTTTTCCGATCTTGTTTCCCCACCACCAAAGAACTGTTGTTCCTGTTCGAAGTTTTTATTACTTTTATTGATCACTTATTTTCCACGATTCCGCTTTCGGGTCGTCTTCTTGGATGGACAGGTTCCGAGCTGCGTCACCAGTGGCATGTCCTCGCTGTTGGCCTGGGTTGCGTTCCAACACCGTCCAGAAGCCTACCCAACTGTCCGGTCGGGTACCTATTCAAATCAATTTTCATCCGAAAGCCAATAGTAGGCAGCTCACTCACTCGTTCCATTCTTCTACCCACATTTGGTGGGTAAATCGTTGCACAGTAAAGGGAAATGAGATGGTGATGCTTACGGTATCACCAGGAACAAAACACATGCCAGAGGGCGCTTGTTCTTGACGGAGCTTCAACCGATTTTGATTCTTTGCGAGATCATGGTTGATGGCCATCGAAAACGGCTGCGCATTGCAGGGAGCAGTAGAACCGAGGAGAAGTTATCCATAAAAATCGCACCTCGAACGTCTTATCGTGACCCGAGAACTCTCTCGAGGCATTTCACACCGCAATTCATCGCTTCGAGCGACTCAACCGGGTGTAGGGTTAAGGTCGATGGGTCGTTGTCTAGAAGTGAAATAAAAATATATGTCCACAATTAGTTGCCGGCAGCAAAAAAAAAAAAACAAAAGTTGAACGTACTGTCCGTGCGTGCACACACAGTGGCTCTTTCCTTTTTTTTTTGTTTAGCCGTTCATTTCTTAATCCCATCAATCCAGGCGACCAGCACGGACAGCTTGTCAATAAACTCATTCACGCCTGCTTACGAAAGTAATCAATAGGGTAACGCGGGCGGGTAAAAATTTAGCAACCGCACTAGTCTTGAGGTCTTTCGCTCGAAGAACGCCCGGGGATGAGACAGATCGGTTGTATTATATTTTTGGGGATTTTCCGCCCCCATCACTCGCCCTAGCCCTCCACTAGGTCCCCCCACTGTCGTCCGTATGCGGGAGTAATTCGTATGCATATATGAGGGAAATAAAAGGCACAAAACACAGAAAGAGGGAGAGATAAAATAAAAATCAATGTTTAAAAAATGCCGCGCTTGATGACAGAGAAAACTTTCTAATTGGCTTCGGCATCAAATATGGCGAATCTTGATGCACGACGGTCAGAAGCTTTACGGCGGGCTCTGACCGAGTGTGTGATAAAAATGGATGATTTACGGGCAACGTGCGACGGGGGAGGGGGAGCGGTGGAAACGTATTTCTACGGAGGACATTGTTACCCGCCTACATCGCGGATTCGGTTGGGTGAGAAACAACGATCGGTTGTGTACGATCGTGCGATCGGTGATGAGCGTAGGAGTTGAATGATGGTAAGGTAAGGGATGGTGGATGATGCGGAACGGGGCGGAAAAGCAATTATGTTAAATTGCTGATCTATGGTTATTGTGCGTGAATTATTCTACCCAGGATGGGAAATCGTCACGGTTTCTTTGAAGTGCAGCATTGTTAAAATATTCTGCTCGGTGTTTTTTGCGGTTTTGGAATAACAGCAAATGGAACAAAGACTCGCATTGTCATTCTAAATATTTTACCATTTGAATAGATTGAGAATTATTATAAGATAAATATTGTAACTAATAAATCAACCGTTTAGCACTAGAACTTCAAGACAAGTATTATTCTGATTGGTCCAATGTCTTTCAAGTCTTTCAAAATTGTTTTTTTGAAAAATGGAAGTTTAAATCATTTATTGCATAGCAGAAACTATAATCAAAAGTCCATAAAAATAATATCCAACAATTCGAAATTGTTTATTTAGTAATCATCTATAAATAAACGCAAAAAAAACGTTTAATAGTTCTAGTGTTAACCCCCCACCTATCGGAAAATACAACCGTTCTAACCTTCTCACGTTTCTTATCTTGTCTTTAAATTAAAGCCTTGCTTAAGCAAAAAGAAAAAAAATCGGTCTCATCCCCACAGGTCCACGAACTCTTTAGCAACATTTTAACGCTACTCATCCCGCGCGCGGATCCGTCGAACCTTCAAAGTAGAACAAATTTTCATTCTCGGTCGTGTCCCGATAGAGCAGATAAATCTCCCGAACCTTCCTCAACAGCAGTTTGATGCCAGCAGTTGCATGAGCGGGTGTCGAAAACGTGAACCGAATGCGCAACAGCGCGATCCGTGCCCTCCCCGTCCTACAACCGTACCAACGATGCACGCGGTGTTGCAGTTCGGATGCAGCGCAACGGCAACGTGTTGGACGTGCCACTCGATATGATGGCCTCTGAAGCGTACGGGCAACGAAGGGGAGAAGGCGATGGGTGAGAAACGGGTGGGAAAAGCGGCCCCAGAATGTTCATCGTTTTACGAGCAGCGAATTAGTGAAGGATGGAATTTGCTAGGAAATTGATTTTCACAACCGTGGCGGCAGTATCGTCATCTTCGTCGCCGCTTGTTGATGCAACAGCGAGAAAATTAATCGCCCCAAACAGGCGGGCAGGAAAAACAACAAAACAACAATGCTGGAACTCTACCCGCTTTCTCGTGATCTTTCGGTGTAACCTCTCGAAGCTGGGCCGTCGGTGTTACATTAGCGTTTGTGCCGTAACTGCAACGGTGTGCTGAACCGATGGTGAGTAATTCCGTAGAATGATCCTTTTTTATCTAGATTAAATCGTTATACGGACATAATACCGGATGGCGGTAGAACGGCCAAGGCGGTACGAAACTGGCGGGACTTATGACAGACCAGAAGCGGGAATGATGAAATGATGAGAAAACGAAAACCTAACACTATGGAAAATGGGTCCAACATGCAATTACATTGGACCATGCGGCGGCCAGTTGCATATGTGGGCAGCGGGCTTTATACGCCGGTGGCGGCAACTTTGTCTAGGAGCGGTAAGTTTTGTTAGATGTTTTTGGGGTGGTCGTAAAAGTTGTCTGCTGTTGTTGTTTGCAGCATTGAAAAAGATACAAGGGAATATTTTTTTGGCTTAAATTACGTTAGATTATGTTATATTATTGTAATAAAGAAAAAAATAGCTCTTGAAATATAATAAGCAATGAAGTAAATATTTTTAGTTAACATTTTAAAATGAATATTTTAACTTCTTTCATTTTTATTATATCGTCAAGCAAAATGGAAGATATGTAGTCAGCACGTTTATGAAAAATGAAAAACAAAATTAGTTTTCCTGAAGATCAAATTGTCATAACTATTCAGTTAAAGTTTCAATTCAATCTACCGACAAGTAATGAAATTACAGCCCATGAACTGTAAATTATTCATCGTGAAAAATTGCATTAATATGTTCAATGTTCAAACAGGGTTTCTTACACAATTCACTTATATTTGAAGCACAATTTTTCTATAAGCCAAATACCGACAAATCTTTAGTAAAATCTCACTTTTGTTACCTTGAAAGGTATGTCACTTTGTTAATAATTAACAAAAATTAAGCTCATTAGGCTTTTGATTAAAATATTTCTTCTATGATATTTTTCCATTTTAGGACCGAAAGACATTTTGATGAAACTGATCCAACTGATTGAAAATAAATGTTTCCGTTTTTAAAAATCACAAAAAAAATGATACAGTTTGGGGCTTCCGACATGAAATTCAAAAGAAAGCCTTTCAGTACAAACATAATTTAAATGTCTAGTAAATCGGCAAGCAATGTTGGCGTATTTTTCTAGTAAGCACTAAGCCCAAACGTCAACGAACCCAAAACGTGCCAATCGTGGTGCGATTAAACATTTACACAGCTCATTTCTCCGTTTGCTTTAGAACATGACCCGCACAAGGCACGATGATCCTTAACCTGTGCCAGAGTGTATACGAAGAAAAGACGCGTTCCACTTGAATACAGATGAGCACTAATCCCGTTCTCATCAATAAACGGCTGCGAAAGAACAAACAGTGCGACAATGAGAAACATGCGCAGATGAAGCGCATCACATCGTGCCAAAAAGGGTTTTGACGGCAAGCGCAAAACTTCTTTCGAATGCGTTGCCGGTCTATCGTAGCCATGAAATAGGCTTTCCTACGGACCTGAAACCAGAAACAAGGAAGCGAGCACGTTCTTTTGTTGTTGTTGTTGCTGCTTTTCCCTTCTATGCCCTTCGCCGTACATGAGCATGTGAACCATCTTCCGTGGGGCATGGCATCTTCAGCGAAGGAACCGAATCATTCAAATTAATCATAATAAGCGTGTCGAATTTTAATTTTCCCGCAACCGGTCGGGTAGGAGTATGTACAACAACAACAACAAAAAAAGGGTTCTAAGTGGCAGCGTTAGTTGGTGGTGGTTTGACTTTCGATCATCACAGGGTAGCGTCATCTTCCGGGGATTTACTCACGCCACGCGGGATCGGGTAAAGAATGCAAACGGAGCAGGAAAAACTAGACACGTTCCGGTGCACACTGTACCCCAGATTTAGCTGCTTTAGCTGTCAGAAGAAAAGAACGCAATCCCGAATCGCCGACGCTACTCGATTTCACTTGATGTGCGTTCCTGTTCCTTCGATTCATCGTTCACCGTGTGCTCGTGTTCGTGTTTGTTCGAATATTATTGATCATCCCGGGTTGATACGTATGGGAAGCATCTTCATTACTGCTTCCGTGACGCAGCGACTGAAATGAGCGAGGAAGCGAGAAACCCTCAAAACGTTGTTGGAAGGAAGACAAAAAAATAAGAAGGATAATGATCCCGCGACGCCTTTTAAGAGGTTTGGGTTCTTTGGGTGCTCCTTCCGAGACAGTGGATGGTGACTTTTAATTTCATTTCCCCCTTTTTGTTGCTCTACAGATCTGTTTCTATGTTTGGTGCTGCCTCTGAATTTTTTGTTGTCTAACGCACTAATAAAACCTTACGTTTACCAATACAATAGCGACCGGAGGTAATTGGTCTCACCTTCTTCACCTGCCCTCAGCCGGAATCTTCTGTAGCACATTGCTGAATGATGCAGTCGTTATGATAAGGTTGAGTTTCGGGAATGTTGAATCATGTTCCATCGATCATCCCGAAGTAAAAAAGCCCTTCGGTAATTCGAATAGTGCAAACGGTCTAGCGATCGCGACCGTACACATCGTTCGACTGTCGATCGAAACCGGATAGCTCGAGCCGATCGGATGTGGAGATTTATGGGAAAATTAAGATCAGCAGGTCGTTCGTTTGCTCCAGTTTTTCCAACCGGGTTGTTGCCGGATTTTCCTTAGGTTGCCCTTTTCCCACCCACCGCTAGGCGTTGCGATCGGCAAGCAATTAGTGGCGAGGCCGAGTTCGCGCGCACCCCTTGGCATTTTGCATCCAAGATTTTAATCCCAGCATCCAGCCGGTCAATCCATTCGCTTGGAAGTTGGTTTTATTTTCTCTTTCTCATTTCAATCAGACTGATCTTCAGCTTTAGCGTGTGTTTTTTTTTCTTCTCTTTTCTGGGTTGTGGTTTGTTGTTATAAATCTGCTTTTTTTGGGCCTGGTAGTAACTTGGGCGAGCGGAAGAAACGATTCCTTTCCGCTTTCGTTGTGGCGTTACGGGTTAGATTTTGCGTTTCTGTATTTGTTGCTTTTAACGGTCTGCGATTTGCCTTCCTGCCCGAAAACCTTCATCCGGGCGTCTTTTGCGCACATTGAAACTGGACCACTTATTTCCTCTTTTTCGGTGCGCAAACCTTTTGGGGGGGAGGGGGCTTTACATCCAACCCCGAAAATAAAACCCAACCATCGCTGACCGGGACGTTCTGGTGGGATGAATCCCGACAGCAGCCGCTTCCCATTTCCCGTTTGGCACCCGAGCGAAACGGATTCGGTACTCAAATTACCGTTTAATCTGCTTCCCTCCGCAGTGTGCTACCGTTTAATCGATCCTCCTAACCTATATTACATAAATCACCCCGCCAGAAAGCAGCCGAACAGCAATGCGGAAAGCTTACGCAGCCTCAACGCGCACAAGCCGCAGCTAATCGAAAACTAATTCCTCGCGCGATGCCTTCGCCGTGGTATTCGTTTGAACATCGCTAAACCCATCATACGGTTGTGGCACCGAACCACCGCAAAAACCACAAACCCGCACGTGGCCGCTGGGAGAAGATGATTTTTCACTGGGCGCAGGACAGTCGCGTGAACGAGCGCCTCCCGCCACCCCACGGTAGCACCTAAATCGAACCAAAACAGCCAAACAAAATCCGATCAATCAATCTATCAATCAATGGTGTTTGCGTAAAACAGGGTGGCCAGCCAGCCAATACATTTGGAATCGATGGAATACGGCCATCGTAAGAAATGAAAAGTGCCCTTCCTATCGGAACGATTCGTGCGGCTTTTGATGAGATTTTACGCGCCCCGGGTCCAAATCTCATCACCTTCACTGTTTGCGGCACCTAGGACTAGGCAAACGCGCACCCCTACCGGAGCGGATTCGAATGAATTTTATGTATGATGCGCGAATGATCTAGATTTCATATTTCACCGAATGTGGAAGGTTTTTTGGGCGCATCTGGCGCAAGGGTGTGTGCGCATTTGATGAAAGTGAGTGCGGCTTACGCCACGTTTCCCTCTCGGTAGTAGGTTTTTTTTCTTCGCTTATAAAATGCTTTTGTATTTTCTTTTTTTAACTTGATGAATATTTAAAAAAAACCTTCCCCGCAACATACACCGACAAACACTTGCGCTGGAAATAGAATCACAAGCGAATGAAGTTGAGTTCATTTTTTTGCGCATTTTACAGAGGGAAAGAGTTTCACTTTTTATTACTGCGCACATTATCGGGGCAGGTTATGTGCGAAGTGTACTTGATCGTCCTCTCTGCCCGGGTACACCGGATTCAGCTTGTGTGAAGATGAACAAGTGCATTTTCGACCCTGCTCGAACCGGATGATATATTCCCTACATTCGGAGCAGGTTGCCCTCACATACAAGGAAACAGGGGTTGCGCAACAAACAATAGGGATTAATTTAGGGTCCACAGTGTTGGGAGGTCACATGTGCGGTTTTGTTTTTTGTGTGGTACACTTCCTGTAGGGCGGACATGATAACAATTACGCACACCCTCTGCATGGCCGGATGTGTCCTGAGATTAATGACGGGATTAAGCGGGCGTCAAGGGGGTTGAACGAACGGGACCGTGGCTAGACTTCCGCCTTCCGCAATTTGGAAAACGAACAAACGGACACTTAGGGATGAGTTATATGCTTTTCCATTGTGGTATACGTAACGCTAGATGTAATTTAATCATTTTGATTTTCCTGCTTGAAAATGTAACATTTTCTTATGGGTGGATTAAGGGAAAAGCCAACAGAGCCCATCGTTTAACCTGGACACGGATGGATCGGGTAACAGTTCGGGTTGAAAAATTTGATACAAAGCTTTGTGATAGTGATGTTTGCTTTGTGTTGTGAATAGCTCTTTTTTATCTTTTATATCAGCCTTTAAATCCAACATAATGAGGAGTGAATGAGTTTTCGTGTTTGATTACATGTCATGTAGCTGTTTCAGGCTTAATTTGAAATAGTTTTTTTATGCGTTATACCATTGAAGAGGTTATATTAAAAGATTTATAAGATATACACTCATAAATCAATCTATTTTGGAATATTGTGTTAATTCTGTTTAATACATTAGATTTTTTAAGATCCCGATATTAATAATAATAGTCGCAGGCTCTTTTTTAATTTTCTCGAAGGATTTTTTCCTATATGAGAAGTTAGAGAATTATTTATATTGATTATTAAAATTGATATTTAAAATACAAATACCTTGATGTTATAGAATACATTGGGTTAATGTGAAACGAAGGATTTCAACGATGGCGTTTTTTTTCAATCAAACAAGTTAAAAATCATCATTTAATTGCTTATTTAATTAAAATATGACACAGATCTGTCCATTATTGGTTGATCGCACACAAATTAACCATCGTATATTTACGTTTACTACAATAAATTTAATATCTTAATTTCCAGCAATAACACTGAGCGAACACTAAAAAACCAACGAAAACAATATTACAGATACGAAATTTTAAATTACAAAATAACTGACACAAACCATGTCGCCCCAAATTGCTGTACTCCCGAATATCAACCGATCGAATTTTTAATCGATAAGCGAATCGGAGCACATTAAAACCAATAATGATCACTGTTCGTTTAACCGTACGACGTGTTAATGGCCCAACAGCCTGCAATCAGGACCGGACCCGTACAGGCTACTTGAAGCAAACTTGCATATGCAGATGATAACATCATCAGTAAACAAAAAAAAGGAAGCAGCAACAAAAAAAATCACCAATGCATCGCTAAAGTGCGACACCCATTATGCCGCCCCATGATTGCCTTTCTAATGAACACATTGATGTGTCTTTCGTTTGCGCTTTGGTCCGCGCTTGATTAGCGGGTATCGTGGGGTCCGGTCTTAATTGAACGTCACCCGAGGACGAGATTGCATTTTAATTGAATTACCCACAAATTATCAATTTAACAGCCCCCTCCCCCTTCGCCCCGCAGGCCGTCTCCATTCGGCGATGGAGGATGGAGTGCGTCAAGCATATTCCATGCGAAATCACTACACGGAAAAATGCCACCGGTCTGCGATACCGGGCTGTCCGACGGTGCCCGACGGTGCTTTTCCCAAGCTTCCATCCTTCATTAAGTGAGACCCGGTGGTGAACAAATTGCTGTCAAAAATGGACAACCTATGCGACACACACACACTACGGTTGGGAGCAAAAAATCAAAACGCAACGATAGCCAACCGCAAACGGAACGAACAAGCACCCCGAGAACGACCGGATGGTGCATCAATAATTGAGCCCGCACTGGTCTCCCAACGGTTGCCTTCCCGTAGCTCGATGCCTACGGGGCAAAAACCGTCGCCAGCTCGCGCGATCGTGGGCCGGGATCGTTTCGCACACCTAAACGAGGGTGTCAATTTAGCGTCTTCCATGCTCATCCAACCCCTCGCTTTCGGTTGTGGTACAGGTGGCCCAAGCTCACGGAATGCCCTGAGCAAGAAGCACGAACCTCGATCGAGCGGTGCGATCGAGCGAGAGAGAGAGAGTGTGATAGCGAGAGGAAAGAAAGGTGGAAAAAAGCGTGAATCATTTAATAAGACATTTTACCTTTTATTGACCGATTGCCGTGCTTGGGGCTGCATGGTAGCATGGCTGCTGGGATGGGACAGGTGCACGAAAACGGACAGCACAGGACGCTCTCGTTTTACACACCGGCCCAGAGAGTTTGTGGTTTGGTGTGACCGCAGGCAACGTAACAAAACGCCGTGCAAAAGGCGTACGTGTGGTACGGCTTCCGCGAGTTTTGCCATACCCGGTTTGCTGCTTTTTTTCCCCCGTCTTCTTCGGCTGTCCCAAGCGACAGCATAAAAGTGAACCCTTCGGTCCAGTTCGGTCCAGCAATAGGCTAGGCGTGTGCGTCTGCGTGTGTTCCATGGCGGTGGCAGGGGACGAGTTCGTGCGAGTGCACAAACAAATTGCCACTCGCGCAAATTTGGCCCTCCGGGGCAAATGGCAAAACGGTCCCAATGCACACCGCGTGCACTTGCACATTCTACGCGAAAGTCGAGCAGCGAACCGTCGGGCATGAGGGGGCTAAGTAATTTGCTGTCCGCTTTACACTCCGCATCTTGCTGTCCCGCGCACGAGCTTAATCGATTATCATCTAAAGTCGATAGTTAACATGTAAATTCTGCGTTTCACGTCAAGCAAAGGGATGACTACTGCATACTACTATGACTACTACCTCTACTACCTGTCCTTTGATTGCACTGCGTCCTACGCCCAGGATAGGTCGCACTGGCGATCGAACTGTGAACGACGGCTGGGCGCCATGAGTAGGCACATAATGATGCGACAGGCACACACGAGACTCTGCTCAAATGTGTCAGAATGATTCGGCAAATAGTTCACGACCACTGCCAATTAATTTGAACGAATGGTACGAATAAAATGCTGCCAACTTTTCTGTTACGTTTGCTTTTGATTGCTCTTCGATGGGTTAATGTGCGGGGCAAAAACTAATTAAAGAAACAAGATTAAATGTATTAGAAAATGTATTAGCAATTTTCCTATTTGCACTTCCTAATGCACACACGAATATAAAAAATGAAATCCTTGGAAAATTTAATGGAAATTAAAATAAGGGATGAGAACAGACAGAGCTCTTGTTTTTGGTGTGTTTTTCAATTATGTGTTTAAATTTGTAATTTTTCGATAGTTCTTTCGACAGATTAGCTTTTCTGTTTAATATAACTGATCCTTTGAGTTTAATTTTAATTAAAATTTAAATTAAATTGATTTTTTTTAATTCTATGTTATTGCATACTTTGTACTAATTTCAACTTGTCGTCCATTCTTCGCTTCCATTAACAGTTTTGATTTGCTTGTTATTTTTCTACAAAAATTTAACAAAGTAAAATTGCTTTTTTATGCTCTTTTACTGTGGTATCTTAAGCTGTGATTCGCTTAAGCTAATCATTTTCTATTTATGTTTATTAATGCTGTTTCTATTTATATTCATTTAAAATATTTTACATTCTTGATTGTTGTCTTTAGATTATCATTTCTTGTCAAGCTGTTAATTAAAATATTATAATATTATATTTGTTGCTATTGCTTTCCTCTACTATTCCTTTTTATTGCTGCTCCAATCAATAATTTATGATTTTTCGTACTGTTTTATGAATTTGTCTATATATTTATTGTATAGTTTAAATAATTGTACACTCGTTTGTATTCTGTTATGTTAGCATTTGCAAACAAAATATTTTTTATTTATTTAGTGTTATAGTTTTATTCACTATAAATCTTTTTGGTTACATAGTTTTTTTTTTACTTTATTTATTTGCTGCTCTGCTTAACTACCTTTCACAATTCGTTATCGGTTTCAGCTTGCATTTACCGCATTATTTTATTGTATTTTTTTTTTTGTTTTATTTAGCAGCGTACATTTTTTATGTGATTTGTTACAACTTTTTTCTCAAATGTGTGCTTATGTGTTTTTTTATATTTTCACACCTAATATCCGAAACATGATAGAACAACAGTAAAAACCTAATCCACCGCAATTAGTATGGGAAATGAATGAAATTCCAATATTATGCGCATGAAAACGTTTACATAAATCCATCACGCGCAGTAATCGTTGGAGCTGAAAATGGTAACAACATTAAAACATTGCAAAGGTTAATCGCATACCAAAACCGGCTTAGAAACCAGATCAAACTCCAACCAACCTTCGATCGCTTTTCTTTCTCCTTTCGGCTCCTGAGCCGACCCAACCTGAGAAAGGAGGTTATCCAGGCATCATGTTTTCCATGCGATCGATAACATCTCGCTTCCTGCGAGACGGGAACCGCTGTGTGCATTCGGTTGCGGTTGCAGCGATGAGTTTGCAGTTCCAAAAACCGTCAATCGGCTTCCCGATCCTGTCACACGTACGTCACCGTTCGATCGTGGCATCGTGCAAAAAACCGTTGAACGCAAACTGCAACAAGTGCATTCGGTGAAGGTGGAAACCTTCCCTGAATGACACAGCACAGACGTAGTGATAATAACGTACTCAGTTACTGTGGGCTATCAGACCACAAAACCAAAAAAAAAATAAATAAAGAAAAGATGGGAAACGGTACACATGAAAAAAAGCAAGTCTCCCTTGCACTACCCGATCGAAGAGAAAAGTGCATCATTTCGTGAAATGAATAAATGAATATTTGATTAAATATGCGTTTTTCGCTTCAAGTTCAACGGCAGCCGTTTGTGGCGAAGGGCACGCAAAAGTGGATCGTAGCTGGGTGGCTGACTGTGCCGTTTGTGCAAGGTTGAGGCTAAAGCGAGGATGAGCAAAACACGTAACTAACACACTACACACTCACTGCCAAACCTCAAGCTGCAATCACCCCTCGTTGGGTTTTGGCCGAAAAGACGCTCGGCTCTACAGGGCAACAGCGCAAAAGAAAGATAATAAATACACATCCGAAACGTTCGTCCTCCCCGCCCCAGACAAGGGTTGATCCTGCAATCCTGGTGGCGCACCGTACCTTCTTGTGTGGACGCACATTGACGGATGAGATCCATCACCGTCCATTTTGTATGACGGTCGGACGGTTTCGTTTTCGCTTGGTGCCCGTTGGAGGGCCAGTACAGGAGCCATTGCCAAAATGTTTTCGTTAGTCCATTTCGGCTAGGGCATTGAACTGGCCATGGTGGGATTGTGGTGGGAATGGGACAGGCACCACAAAAACCGATGCAGGGGTTGCGGAAATAAAACTGAAGTGAGTTGTTTCGGCCGGTCAGTTGATGATCGGTTGATGAGAAATTGGCACATTGGTGCTGTTTCGGGTTGAAGAATCAACATGATTATGCATGATGATTTTAGGCACTGGAAGGTACCAAAATTAATGAACGTTCACGTGAAATGGTAGCCAACTGGTGCCAACGGTATATTGGGATGCATTTTGTGCAAGAAATTAATACATGCACGATACTACACAACAACACCATCACCACCATTCTTCGTAGTATGTTTTGTGAAGTTAAAAATTATTTGTTAACTCGCCACTTCTACTTTTACTCCCCTAACCCGTTCTGCCCTCTACCGATGTTGGCTAATCATTCGCATTGATCGTGCAAACCAATCATACGCTCGACATCATTCCTAGCGCAAGTTATTCTGAACGATTCCACCTGGGGGACAGACCTAGCGCAATAGGCACAGGCAACGGTTGTCGATTGTCTGCTGTCGTGTTTCTTATTTGTTACATTTAATTTTCATATCTCTTCGCGAAATGGTTACGGCATGGCAGCAGAATCCGCGACGAGGATTCCCCGGGCGGCATTCTCAGGAATTCCTCCTGCTTCCCCCGAAGCACGTTATCCTGGATCCGGTTGAGGTAGGATTTAGATAAATTACCCACTATTTATGAAGTTTTCATTATTTTATTATTGCCAACAGCCTCCCTGGGTGATGTACCTAGTGGTGGACAAAGCTGAAGGAACGCGTACCGAGAACGTGCCCGGATACACACAGAAGAAGAAGAAAAAAAACGTTGGCTCTGGACGACGAAACGATCGACGATGAGGACGATTGCATTTCGTTCGCTTTGATTGGTTGTGAGTAAATATTTGCTTCCCATGTTTCCATCGTCCATCGCAATCACCACCCCTGTTCCCATCAATCCTCACATCATTCACTCCCCTTCCTCGGTGCATCGATTTATTTCAAGCTTGTGGCTGTGGTTCTTTAGTTCGTTTTCATTTTGCCATCCCGTTTGCTTCACTTTGCTTAACATTGCCCGATGTATCTGCAGATTTGCCGTTGTCTCCGCTGTTTCTGATGCAGCGTAGACAAGATCATCAGTAACATTGATTCTGTCATCGCCGGATGAATCGGGATCGTTGGGAACAAAGTTGCATTCGGCACAATCAATCCGAAGCCTAACGTTTCCGGCATCGAGCAAAACCGTTCGTGGCATGTATGCTGCTCGGGGTTTGTGTAGGACCTGAAGATGCTAGTTGCTACATATAAGCCATCCCATCGACCCCCACTCATCCATACCTACGGTAGGTTATTAAATGCAACACGAGTGATAATCACGATTATGAACTGCTAACCGGTCTCGTTTAAAAAAAATAACCCAGGGAGGAGAACGTGGTAGAAATCTTCCGGCAAAACCGTATTTAATCGTAGCTTATGCACGTGCAAACTATTTCACTTATCACGCGATCGCGTACGGCGGGGCGGACTAGTTGTGGGATAAACAAATCGCTTGAAAGTGCAATTAAAATAACGACTCCTCCTTGTTGCAGTTCCGCAGACGAATTTAGATTGGGGGGTGTAGAAGCGTAGAAGTGCAAAAAAAGACGTGTGGATGTGGATAAATACATAACAGTATGGAAGTTTTGAAGTATATTTTAGGAAATAGAAATCTTTTCTTATATTGAATGTTTTTCGCAACAAAAAAAAAATTCTAGATGGCCACAGTGATATAAAACGTCTCTCACTCACTGATCAAGTTATTACGCAACCCATCGTCCATCTTGGTGACACAAAACCCTTCAATTCCCAAGACGTATTGAGTTGGGATTCTCACGATCGTGTTCTTTCCCCGGCAACCAACTCCGCACAATTCCATTTGACCCAATTCATTTCTACGCAACCGTTTTGCTTTTGCTCCATACTCAGTTCAGTTCCTTCAGGTTTTCTTTACCATTCTTGCTTAACGTTCTGCTTACGGTTTCGTATCCGTTCATTCTTGACTGAGGCTGATTTTTACTGCAGGACCCCATTGTTTCGGCCCACCCATCGAATGGGTAACAAACAAACAAAAAAAAAAGGCAACGGTCCGGCAGGTGTTGTCGTACGAGGTGTCCTTACCATATAAGTCGTGGCCGTTTCAACGTGTCGCCATCCGCGTCGCCAGCCAGTTAGGTACGGTAACTCAGCTCCAGCTCCAGAAAACGAACCGATTAAACGGGCATTCGGGAAAAAGGAAAAGGACAACGAACGATGTACAGGAAATAAGAGCAAGGACATAGAAGAGTTGTGGGTTCGCATGTATGTGCATCGGAAACTAACGGGTTCATATTGTTTGGAGTCCATTTTATGTCCATTTTTGTGAATGAACTCCATAAAAGGGTATGAGATTGTGCATCGTGCAGTTGCTACAAGTTGCGCTTCTGAATGTTTGGTGACAACAGAAATCATAACCTGTTCGATTCTGGCAGTTGTTACGCACCAAGTTACCATTACGAAGAAATCTCTTTTAATATCTTTCAAAGTGCAAAATGATAAGATAGCATCGAACCCTACAGTTTGAAAAACGGGTCCAGAGTAATATTATCCGTTTCGTGCGATTTGGGTCATCAACACATGGTCAAGTGTTTAGCGTAAGCACCCTCGAGTATGACACTGTTGCACTCTAAGCCCGCGACCCTTCATCTATGCAATATGCTGCAAATTAGGGTGCGTCCGCAGAAGGGAGTAATCGGGACTTAAAAGCCCGGATGAAGAAAATGCTTCCGAGTGTCACAGATTGCGGAACAATAATTCAATTACGAGTCGTTCCCATTTCCCCCTCGGACGGAAGTACGTTAATCATCATTGAATTCCCTTGAAAATTCTCCCGGGAACTTTGATAAACCAACGGAAGTCTAGAACAGATGTAAAGTGGTTCCTCGTTCATGGATTTCGACGACTTTCAAAACGGACGTATGTATTTGCCTGAGTTTTCTTTTTCTCCGCCCACTTCATGCGAAGGTTTGCGAACACTGGCAACGGCTTCTAACGGCGCTGTAAACACCATCATCACCACCACCACCAACGCCACCGTGTTCCAAGACGTGGAATGGCATGACATTAATCGACTATCAGCGGAACACACCGCATCCAGGGCGTTATGATCGTGAATCGTGCTGTGGTAGCAAAGGGTTTCGTCCCATCGAAAAGGGCACGATTGAGGGAAGTACCAGTACCAAATGCACAACGCCAAAATGCTACCATTCGCCGTCATCTTGCTCTTGCTTGTTTCAACGGCATCTCTGGAGCTCTTCGTTCGGTAGCGTTCCTCATCCCCACTAGAGAACTGTTTCTATGCAAACCGATTTCTACTATTGCGCCCAAACGATCTGGCCGCTCTCTGGATGCTGCACGGATTCGGTTGTATGGCTTTTGGTGGCCAATAATCGTCCACACAGAATGGAGTTAGCGCTTTTCGCACCGACCAGCAAATTGCGATCGCCAATGCAACGCTACAGTGCATCCAGTTGCCATGAGAATTAAGCCGCTGCGAAACAAAAACAAACGCTCTGGGAAGGGAATCTCGGCCGGCTTCTTGGAGAAGGGTACAGATTTCTCTTGTAGCAAATGGAAAGAGGCCAGTTTAGTTTTGTGTACCAGTCAGTTTTCAATTCAACCAGTCATGGGTTAGCTGGAAATACATGGGAAGAAAGGGATGTTCGGCAGCGCACAACATTGCTGTCATCTAAAGGGTTCCCGACACGCCTATAAGCGGATCGTACCAAACTAGATCGTTTTGGTTGTGAATCGTGAAGGGTTATAATGAATGAGGAAGCTCACATTTACTTGCTTAGGGGCTGCTTAAGAAGTTAAGGGACAATGACCAAATTATACAAACCAACTGCGGTAGCATTTGGCGATCGTTGAGTTAGGCGGAATCGTTCTTCGGTTGTACTTTTCACCTAGAACTGATAGTGACATCGTGCCCGCAATTTAACGACATCATTCCGGAAAGGTTATAATACGCTTATCGCGCAGCACGTTGATCGTCATCGTTGTTTGCTGTGATTCCGTACCGTCATTCATCTGCTCACGGGCCGGTACGCCTGACGGTGCAAATCGACCGCCCATATACGCCGCTGATAAGCTCATTTTTTAACCATGATAGTACCGCGCAAAGCTATTTACACTTGCGACTTTAAATAATCGCAGTCTCATCTGCTAGTGCCAATGTACGGACACAGCAGGCACACTTAGTTCCGCTTCAGTATCACACCGAGACGGTCAACGTGCACGGAAGTTCTAGCAAGTGGTAGCATCTCGTGATAGTGACCTACTCATAGTAAATGGCGCCATCAGCAGTAAGCATGGTGTTTACGATAGAGAACGCCAAATCGCCCAATTCGCTTGAAAAAGGACAAAAACCACCGGACGGGCACAGCTTCGACGAGGCACTTGAGCTGGCTGGGTTCGGCAAGGTACAGATCGTCCTTTCGATCCTTGCCGGGCTAGGCATGATGGCATCGATCAATGAAGCGATGGGAATGAGCATTATCTTACCGGCTTCCCAGTGTGATCTTGATCTGGATGCTGGGGAGAAAGGCATTGTTGGTGGTGCAGTGTTTCTTGGTGAGATTGGAACGATTTGTGCGATGTGCGAGTGTGTAATAATGCGTATACGTTAACAACAGGTACAATGTTTTCGTCCTACTTCTGGGGTTATCTGGCTGATACGAGGGGCCGTCAGCTGATCTTGAAGTATGCACTGTTTATGACCTCGTTCTTTGGTGCGATCTCATGTCTTGCGACTGGATTTGTGTCGTTGTTGGTGCTTCGATTTTTGACAGGGGTCTGTGTGGCCGCCCCAGCCTCTACGGTGTATGCTTACCTCGGAGAGTTTACTACACCGAGCAGACGCAGTCAAATGCTGTCGTTTGCTTCCGTTTGGGGAGGTGTCGGAATAGTCTATGTGTCATGTGAGTCATTTCTTCTAACTGCGCTACCTTTGAATATGACATCATACAGTGATCGATAATGATCCTCCTGATTTCAGTGGTTGGCTGGTGGATACTTTCGTACGATTGGGTGTTCGTCATTAGTGATTCGTTTGAATTCAAACCATGGCGATTGCTGTTCATCGTCAACACTTTACCCGCCTTCTTGAACGGAATCGCCTTCTGCTTCTGTCCCGAGAGTCCCAAGTTCCTCGTGTCACAGGGTCGTAATGAGGAAGCTCTAGAAATACTGAAGAAGGTCTACAAGATCAACAAGGGCGTCGATAATGCAGATGGATATGAAGTAACGACCCTTCGGCTAGATCCAGAAGATATGATCGCCCTAGAGCGAAATGGTGACGGCTCTGGAGGACTGTTCCGATCGATGGTACAGCAGACCTTACCGATTGTGAAACTACCATATCTCGTGTACTTCATCATATGCTGTGTACATAACATTGGAGCTTTTGCTATGTATGATGTGATACATTTGTCGACGAGATATGATCGTTTCTAATGTGCATTGTTCTTCTAAATTTTTCAGTTACGGCGGACTTGGGCTATGGTTTCCCGAGATTATGAACCAAGTATTTTCCCAACAGACCACACACGAGGACAGGAAAGTGTGCATGATATTGCAGAAGAATGAAACGCTACCAATTGTGACGGAATTTGAGATCTGCGATGATGAAGTCAAGATCGAAACGTTCCTCTACACGCTACTGCTGGGTGTTATCGGTTGCATATACGCACTGATCACATCGGCCGTACTGGGCAGAATCGATCAGAAAGTGATGATGGTATTTAACTGCACGGTGGCCGGAATATCCGGTATCGCGCTCCAATTCATCGCCAACTCGTACGCAGTGGCAATACTATTCTGTCTCGAGATAGTATTCGCCGGTTACTGTGTGCTGCTGGTGAACGCTAACGTGGTAGCCATTTTTCCCACGAACGTAAGGTAGGGGAAAGGCGTCCAAAACGCAGGCGGTGCGTTTCATTATCGAAAATTTGATATGTAACGAAAAACAATTCTTTCCATTTCAGAGCAATGGCAGTTGCGCTAACGAACATGATTGGGCGGTTAAGCTGCTTCGTAGCGAGTGCTGTGATAGGGTTGCTGATCCTACAAAACTGTCCAGTCACGTTTTACATGCTTTCCGGTTTGCTGTTTCTATGCGCGGGTCTTACATTTTTGCTGCCAAAAAAGTGACACCACAAACATACGCACGAGTGTAGGACTGAACAGGTGGACTAGTTTAAGGTGCAAAGTACTTAATCGTATTATCATTATGTAAATATACCTTCCACACACATTCCAAAGTTCACTGTGAAGCATGTCGCAGCTTTGATCATGCAAACGACTTGTTACCCAGTTGATAGGGGAGCAATTGCTAGTGTTAAAAAATAAAAACACTGATAAATTATTGTATAAATACTTTTTTTGTGCCGTTTTTTTATTATTGGGTGTACAACTTAATATCCGGAATTTGACGCTAGATGTCCGTAGTAACAAAAATGGTGAAAGCTCGAATTTTATATATATGTCATTTTGAAGCTACATTTGACAGCTATCAAAATCAGTCAACAAAACAATTTTATCTTGTGTGCATCATTATTATATTTCACGATGAATAACTTCGAAAATTGGAGAAAAAGACAGCATTTGCGGGAGGTTCTGTTGGGTCATTTTTTTTGCAAAGAAAACTGCTACGGAAAGTTATCGTTTTCATCTGATCGTGACTGGGGATGAACACAATTAATACGTTTGAAGCGTGCCATTATCGAAAAACGCCCGGAATATGCGACCAGACACGAGGCTATAATTTTTCATCACGACAATGTTCGGCCGCATGTTGCAAGACCCGTGAAAAAATATTTGGAAAATAGTGGATGGGAAGTTTTGACCCACCCGCTTTATAGTCCGAACCTTGCTCCGTCTGGCTTTCATTTATTTCGCTCGATGCAAAACGCCCTCACCGGAATACGCTTCACTTCAGAGCAAGATATCCGAAATTGGATAGATTCGTTTTTGGCCGGCAAGCCGGTGCAATTTTTTTGGGATGGAATTCATAAATTGCCTGAAAGATGGGAAAATGTTATAGCTTCTGACGGGCAATACTTTGAATAAAATATATTGTAAGATTTCTCCATAATAAAGCATAAAATTTGGCTAAAAAAACCCGGTTTTTAAGTTGTACACCCAATAAGTGCACCATTAAGTTCGCTTCGCTTTATATAATTACTTGATCATGTAGTTGATTTCTTCTTTCCAAATTCGTTTCTAGCTCATTTCTGAAACCTGAATATCACAAACTAGCTGCTATATTTACCACATTAAGCTTTTACGGTTACTTATATGTCTTGATAAAAAGTAATAAAAACTTCCACAATATTATTGTTCAAAATAATTTGTTTAGAAATAGTACAATTCTAATTATGCTCAACACTGAAACAACTGCACTTTGCCATTAATTCGAATCGTTCAACAACTACCTAGGGACTAACTCATCCAGAAAATTATGCCGCTGAAAGTCTAGAAAATGTAACAATCCAATAGTGCAAAGTAATTTGTACCTCTGATTCGGAATAAATTGATTACATACATTGATAAGAAGGAACAAGTCCGATACACAATCATACGCCAGTACAGCCCTCAATAAACTGCGATTGTGAACGTTTTAGTTTAAGCTTTGTCGGTTGGAAAATGCTGCAGTGTGATCGTAGAAAGTTCGGAACTTGACGCTCCATCCATAGGGTCTTAGGGTTTCGAAACGTTAAGATAAAGAGCGTTATTTTTTGTGTAGTTTTTTTTTATAATTTATTCGTTCTGTACCTTAAAGAGTACATTGAATAATCATCTTCGTTAGTTTAGGTAACGTGACCTTAACCTTGTTTATTGCATTCACAAGTGCATTATTTATTGTGCCATTATGTTGAATGAAGTGTTTTATTTCGTAATACTACACTTTAACTAGCATGGAAAATGTAACACCCCACTCCGGTTTGCCTGATTCGGAAACAACTGTACCCAAACCCCCCGACGGACACAGCATAGACGAAGCACTGGAGCTTGCAGAATTTGGTAAAGTGCAGATCGTCCTGTCGATTCTTTCCGGTATTAGTATGATGACGGTAGTGAATGAAGCGGTTGGTATGAGTATTATCCTGCCTGTTTCGCAATGCGATCTACGGTTCAGCGCATGGGAACAAGGTATTCTTGGAGGATCAATGCTGCTTGGTAAGTATTTTAATTGATTAAACCATTCAAATCTATTGCTTAAAGAACTCATTTTTTCTCAAGGAATAATGTTTTCGTCCTACTTCTGGGGCTATCTGGCGGATACGAAAGGTCGTCAGCTGATCTTGAAATATACCTTATTTGTGACCTCGTTCTTTGGTGCGATCTCATGTCTTGCAACTGGATTCGTGTCGTTGTTGGTGCTCCGATTTTTGACAGGGGTCTGTGTGGCCGCCCCAGCCTCTACGGTGTATGCTTACCTCGGAGAGTTTACTACACCGAGCAGACGCAGTCAAATGCTGTCGTTTGCTTCCGTTTGGGGAGGTGTCGGAATAGTCTATGTGTCATGTGAGTCATTTCTTCTAACTGCGCTACCTTTGAATATGACATCATACAGTGATCGATAATGATCCTCCTGATTTCAGTGGTTGGCTGGTGGATACTTTCGTACGATTGGGTGTTCGTCATTAGTGATTCGTTTGAATTCAAACCATGGCGATTGCTGTTCATCGTCAACACTTTACCCGCCTTCTTGAACGGAATCGCCTTCTGCTTCTGTCCCGAGAGTCCCAAGTTCCTCGTGTCACAGGGTCGTAATGAGGAAGCTCTAGAAATACTGAAGAAGGTCTACAAGATCAACAAGGGCATCGATAATGCAGATGGATACGAAGTGAAGACACTGAGACTAGATCCAGGAGATGTGATCGCTCGGGAGGAAAGTGACGATGGCATTATAGGACTATTCATATCGGTAGTAAAGCAAACCTTACCTATAATTAAACTACCATCTTTGGTGTATTTAATCGTATGTTGTATCCACAGCATTGGAGCTTTTGCTATGTAAGGATCATCTAGAGTGAATATGCTATCGAAGCTATTTTCTGTACCTCTCCTTTCTGTTCCAGATACGGAGGACTTGGCTTGTGGTTTCCCGATATCATGAACCATTTATTCGCTGCAGATGCAACAGTAGAGGGGCAGAAAGTTTGTGTCGTACTGCAACGAAATGAAACTCAAACGATCGAGGATGAGTTATGTAATGATGCAACGGAAACTTTCCTATACACAATGATATCGGGTGTGATGAACATCATACAAGGACTCGTCGTATCACTGTTGCTGGGAAAAATCGATGTACGAGTAATGACACTATTTAACTTTACTATTGCTGGGATTTGGGGCATTGCACTGCAGTTTGTCACCAATTCGTACGCAGTGGCAATATTGTTTTGTCTCAAAATAGTGTTTGCCGGGTACTGTATAGTGTTAGTAAATGCAAATATGGTGGACATTTTCGCAACGAAAGTGAGGTATGTTTTTAATTGAATAATTGTGCACAAAAGGTACAGATTAATTGTTAGTTTTCTTGTCATGATTTTAGAGCGATGGCTATAGGAATAGCGAACATATTTGGCCGACTGAGTGGGTTCGTAGCGAGCACTTTACTGGGACATTTGATGCTTCAAAATTGTGAAATAACGCTGATCATGTTGGCTTCGTTGATGTTCGTGTGCTCAATATTGACATTCCTTTTACCTAAAAAACGATAATCTTTCAAATGTTATGTTCTGTAGGCATTCTTCATATTTAATAAATTTATTATCTTTAAAACCAAAATGTTTGTATTTGCAGTAAAACCACGTGAAGGCAAACCGATTTGAAAAATTCAAATTTCATTTTATTATTTTGTGTGGGCAATACCACTGTGCAGTGAAGCGTTCGACATTTCTCCGAAGCGTTGAATTTTTCGAAGCGTTTTGAACCAAGGTGAGTAGGATAATTTTTTTTTGTAAAAATTTTGTTTTTTGTTCCGATAGTTTTGTACAGTTTTGTTTTATTCAATTTTAAATAAGAATGCTTGAAATGTGTTCTAGAAGTACGTGAAAGAAAATTAAATTAATTATTATTTCTGACATGTTTTCTATATTAACCTTGTGAGAGACTTGTCTTGACTTTTGTTACCCCGTGCCTACATGCTTAGCAATTGTCGCGTTTGCGAACGCGACAATCGTAGCACAGTTTTCCCAAAAAATTTTGCGACTTTCGGCGCGACTTCAAGGTTGTTTAAGTTTTCTCGTGCAAGGTTTGTTTATGTTTTCAATCTGGCCGGTAGCGGGAAATTAATTTCGAATTAAATTAAATTAATTTAAACAAAGAAAATTATAATAAATAGTAAATTTATTGTTTTGATGAAGTTGATGAGAAAGGCAAGTTTTTTAACTCCAGTGACGATGTTTCAAAACAATGGACCATCAAGAAAGCTCGTGGCAGGATACTGGTGACTCCTGTGATACAAATAACGGCTGTTGCTAACAGTACCGCAGATTTGTCCGTTTTGTTTTCTTGTGTGTTTAACGCTGGAAAATCTTGTTGTAATTTTTTCCGGTAGCCAGAAAGAATTGTAACAAGATAAATAGGTGAACGAAGATGTGTTTGCCCATCGCGTCATACACCGGGCAAAATAGAATTGGGATCGACAGCTTCGAGTAGCATAAAGGTAAAAATCTTCGAATACGGGTAATCAAACGTGTATGGCTTTTTTCTCATTTCATGACCGTCACCGTACCCTCAATATACAGGTATTCATAACCACGATTCCAACACAGCTTCCAAACTACCATCAATATACAGGTATTCATAACCACGATTCCAACACAGCTTCCAAAAGGGATCGAACACTGTGCTGTGGACTATCTAATATTTTTTAACTCTATTTTTTTAATTCTAATAATTTTTCTAATTAATTAATTTAATTAATTATTAATTAATTATTAATTAATTTATCTTGTTCAAGCAAGTTCAACATACAAGTAATAAATTCATAAACAATGCAGCCATGCATTTGTCCACGATATGGGATTTTTGTTTTGAATTAACAGTGATTCTTCTGTTTTAAAAATAATATTGACATTCACAATAATTATATACAAATTCTGCGTACTTTTAAAAAATAAATAGCACTCGATTTGTTAATTTAATTTACAATATTTAATAACACTCAAAATATTTAATTTTTTAATTTGTATTAGTTTACCTTGGTATCGCCATGTTTACCTTGTTATTACAGAAAACTGTCATGGCGTCAAGTCGCGCTTCGAATCGCGATTTTTCGCTGAAAATACACGTATAGCGACTTTTCACAATTTTTTTTAAATGGAGTTTCGCAAAATTTTTCTGATTCGCGTTCGCAAACGCGACAATTGCTAAGCGTTTAGAGCCGGGGTTATGTTTTTTGTTGCGTTCGTTGTTATGTCAATAATATTTATTTTTCGTTATTACTTCAAGGACGGACTAGCATGTTTCTGCAGTAGTCCTGCGAGAAATAGGGTGTATTTGCAAGTGTTGAAACGGTCAATCATGAATAATATTACCAACATACATTACGGTCCGTTGCCGGCAGATTCACCATACGTGAAACCATTCCGCTTCCACTACACGCAAAACGGGAAGCAAAAGTCGTGGGATCTGTTGAAGGTGCACGATTCGGTTTCAATCGTTATTTTTAACATTACCCGGAAGAAGCTGGTTTTCGTGAAACAATTCCGACCTGGTATATATTTCTTTTCGGATTTAATTAAGCATTAACAATAACTTACTTCCACTATCGTCTTTTGGCAGCCGTATACCATGGCATCATCAGCAGCGATGGAGTGGAACCGGGCGACATCGATATGGCGAAATATCCACCGGAAATTGCCGTCACGATGGAATTGTGTGCGGGCATTATCGACAAACCTATATCGATAGTTGAAATCGCGCGCGAGGAAATTTTGGAAGAATGTGGCTACGATATTCAAGTGGATCGTATCGAAGAAATTATTCGTTATCGTTCCGGTGTCGGAACATCCGGTGCGGAGCAAACGTTGTTCTACGCGGAGGTTACCGATGCGGATAAAGTTCCTGCTGCCGGTGGTGGTGTAGACGATGAAATGATTGATGTCGTCGAATACAGTTTGGAGGAAGCGCGAAAGCTGACGGAAAAGGGAACGGTGATAACTAGCCCTCCATCGTTTCTGTTTGGTGTGCTCTGGTTTTTTATGAACAGGGCGCCAAAGAACTAATCTACTGTGATATAGTGACACCTACAGATGCATCCATAGGATGCCGAATTTGCGAAAGCAAATAAAATGTAATGCTTCACATTCTCCTTCCAGAGCATTTATCTGTGTCTGATAAAACGTTTCATTTTATTGCAATTATCGAGTACCGAAACGTTTTGCTCGGTAAGTTTTTCTTATACGTTTATTTTACTTTCACAACAAATGTGTTTGTGTGGCAGCGCGGTCGTTTGCACATCAACAAGAAACCGGACGAATTCAATTAAAAACAAACAGTTGCTAGTCGCGGTCTTTCATCTAGAATTTTGCTTCCTTGTCTGAATTTTAAGAGATTTTATCTATAACGGACCGTTTAACCTCGTTTCCGAGTCCGGGAGCACTGTGGTGAGACATTTTCCAACCAATCGTACAGATTTAACTCTTATCGTTAGGGAGTGGTACTTGGTAGGTTATTATGTTAAAAAAAGGAACATCGTTGCAATTTTCCACTCTCCATGGTGCCGTCTATAATCCAGTTTCCCGTTTCCAACGAGGTCACGGCCTGCAGGATGGTAAGTAGTAATAGACTGAACGTGGCGGCATCGGCTAACACAGAGCGACGCGGTTAAAATAAATAAATGACCTAATAACGTTGACAACATAAATACTGGTGGAAACTGATGCAGATGGAAATAAAACTCCCCATTGATGGTTCCGCAGCTTATGCCTGAAGCTTGGTCGGGTTAATTTCCCGAGTTTTCGCTGCTTCCTGTTGCTTCGGCCACGGCCAGGTAACGGGCATGGCGCTCTCGTAGTTGTAGTTGTACAGGTGCGACTCAATGTACGACTTCTTATCTTCGGGTTCCGGATAGGTGGAGGCGAGACCTACAGAAACCGTAACAAAAGGTAAAACATTACACCACGCAATCTCGTATGTACGCTAATCTCTTCTCTTACCCTTCTGATATGCGTAGTTTGTAACTCCGACTGCAATGTCCATCGAGCAATCCTTAATGGCACTTAGCGGAGGATAAAGCGAACCCTTCTCCAGATCCGCTTCGGCCACGTGATCCGCGACGACTTGTGCAGCGATGAGGAACATATCCTCCGGGATGTGATGCGTGCCGGTAACGATGACACCCAGTGCAACACCCGGGAAGATGTACGCATTGTTACCCTGACCGGTGATGTATGTCTTTCCACCATACTTCACCGGGGGGAACGGTGATCCAGAGGCGAAAATACAGCGACCCTGCAACAAAAAGATAATAGTGCGATACAAAAAAACCCTTCTCTGCTGTGAGAATATCGGTAACGGATTATACGTACCTCCGTATTATCGTACGCTGCCTGGGCCGTACATTCCGCCTTCGAGGTGGGATTGGACAGAGCGAAAATAATTGGCCGCTCGTTGAACTCGCCCATGGCCTGCAGAATTTCTGGCGTAAACGCACCACCCGCAGCCGATGCACCGATCAACACCGACGGCTTAACCTCCTTCACCACATCGGCAAAGTTCTTCATCACACTGTGATCTTTGGCATAGTACGCTTTATGCCCACCGAGCCGACCCTCTGGGCGGCCCTTGGCCAGCAAACCGTCAATGTCGAACATCCAAATCTTATCGCGTGCCTCCTGCAAGCCAACACCCTCCGCTTGCATTGCTTTCACCACCAAATCGGCAATACCGACGGCAGCTTCACCCGCACCGAGGAACAGGAACGTGTTCTCCGAGATGCGCTTGCCCGTTATGCGCTTTGAGGCCAGTAGTCCAGCCACGGCTACCGATGCCGTGCCCTGAATATCGTCGTTGAACGTACAGTACGTGTTGCGGTACTTGTCCAGGAAGCGGAAAGCATTATGATTACCAAAGTCCTCGAACTGGATGAGCGTGTTCTGGCCGTAACGCTTCACCACAGCCTGCATAAACTCATCGATGAAGTCATCGTACTCCTTGCCCTGTACGCGCTTGTGCCTCAGACCGATGTACAAAGGATCCTCGAGCAGATCCTTGTTATTCGTGCCAACGTCGATCACGATCGGCAGACACTGATGCGGTGGAATACCGGCGAGTGCCGTGTACAGGGCCAGCTTACCGACCGGAATGCCCATACCACAGGCTCCCAGATCACCCAAACCCAGAATACGCTCACCATCCGTAACGACGATCGCACGCACGTCCGGTTCCGGCCAGTTGCGCAGTACGTCGTACACATGACCACGGTCATTGATCGTCACGAAGAGACCGCGCGGTCGGCGATAAATCAAGCCAAACTTCTGACACGCCAATCCGACGGTGGGCGTATACACGATCGGCATCATTTTCTCCACGTCCTCCGATATCAACCGGAAGAACAACCGCTCATTACGATCCTGCAGATCGACCAGATAAAGGTACCTGTTCAGATCTTCCTGGTAGCGCGAAATCGAAATGCGGCACAGCTCCAGCTGTTCCTCCTGCGACTTAAACCGGGCCGGCTGCAAACCATGGATGCCGAGAATTTGACGCTCTTCCAGCGTAAAAGCGAGACCCTTGTTTAGGCGCGGATCGCGCAAATGATCGATGCCCTGCACCATCGACGGTACGATTATGTCGCCCGTCACCTCATGATATTCGCGTGCCTGGAGCGATTGCACCGCGACCGAAGTGGCCGCCTTCGTGATGGTTTTCTTCGGCGATGCAGTTCCGACCAGTGTCCGCAATGCATCGACGGTCTGTTTGGCGTTCAGGCTAGAAACGATAAGAGACAAAGAAAACATTCTCGTTAAATTCTGCTATTACCGGATCGAAAATTCTTAAAAGTAACACTTTTCAGTTCGCTGTGTTGCCCTTGTAGGCGAATTCTAGAATCGGCAACACCTCGAAACGAACGAAGGGCTTGACCCGCACCAGAAAAAAAAACGAAAACCTTGAGGCAGGTTCGACTCGGATACGCGGAGCAATGGTTTTTCCGCTAGCGTCGTCTTTGTAGTGGGAATCCAAATAATCTGTCTTACAATTTCTAAGGTCGAGGTTTACGAAGCGACTCGGAGACATATACAACGTTCCGTTCATCTGTTCCCGCTTGCTCTATTTATAGGCCGGTGTTGTGTTGTGGTCGACAAAAGCACTGTGTAGCTAATCGAAGTAGGTCCCCCACGAAAATAGATTCCTTTGCGAAGCGAGAAACGCGGATCAAACAGGGTGACAATAAGGTGAAAAAGGTCTCCCAATGCCGTAACGATGTTGCCATTTCAGCTCAATGTTTGCATAATCCAGTGAAGGGATAGTTTTCGGTGCAAAACTTGCTAAATCCGGACATCCGTACGACCGATATCGGAGCACAATGAAGACAGTCGTGAGGATGGACAAGATGTGCTAATATCATTTATCAATCGTTCGCACAATCAACTTATCGCCCACTTCACGCTATCAATTCATTCGCTGGTTTCTGTCAAGGGTAAGTGACCTTTTTTTTCTTTTTCGCCATGTAAATTATCGATCGAGGCCATCATTCGGACACCAGAGCACGGTTTGTTTACTACGATTGAAGGGATAATTTTGAGCCGCTTGTACGCATGTGCGTCGCGGACACTGGATCGAAGCAGCTGAGAAAGATAAAACGTTCCACCAGGTTGTTAGCTGTTCTATGCGATTGCCTCTTCTTTCAAGGTCATGTGACTGTTGTCACAGGGCAAGAAACGTTCAGCGCATGGGAGTTTAACTAGCGCCCATATTCCACGGAAGATTGGAGCACGGATGCAATTGTAGGCGAGCAATTTTCCCATTGCTTCGCATTACGGCTTTGGCATATCTTTATCAGCACGTTCCACGCCAGTGGACCGAAATTGGAAGGTGTTTTTTTGCTCTGCTTCAATAGCAGCATCATCGCTCACATGACAAACACGTACAGCGGCCGTAGTGTTACTCATCGTCGTCATACCACCAGCGCTCGCTCGTTGTCGTTTTTATCATAACTGCTAAGCGTTGCTGTTTTGAATCATTTTTTTCCACTCGCACTGTCGAAGGTATCACGTTGCAGTATCAATTAATTCAATTGTATACAAACATTTACCGCCTGACATTACACTTTCCTGCCAGCATTCCCGTCTTCTAGCACGGCAGCACAACGCACGTTTCGATAAAAATAAGCTCGACACACCACGTTTTCTTCTTTTTGCCAGGCAACAACGCATCTGCCATTTGTGTGCTGTTGCACTTCCTAAAAACCAAGTGGCCAATCCGAGTGTCGATGGTTTGTGGGGGTTTTTTTGCACGTTTAAGTCACACACGCGGGGGAAAATTGGATACACTTCAATCAGTTACGTCATCCTATTTTCTCGTGCACCGGATACACACGCACACACACACACACACATGCTGGGGAAGGCCAATCTGCGAGCGTTTCTTTCTTTTCCAACGTTAACCCCCGAAATGGATTATTCTTCTTCACCATTCCAGATCGGCAATCGCTTCGCACGCTTTGTGATATACGCTGCGAAACCTTTTCCCATCCGGGTTGACGTGGAGAACGGAATGGGTACATTGTTGAATCCTTCGAACTATTGCATCCGTGGTCGCTACGATTACAAAACACGCGTGAACGTAATGGGCAAGTGGTTCTGTACTTACATAACGCTTCGAGCCTGCATTTTATCGTCCTTTTTCGTACGCGGCGAGCGTGTGAATTTGTTGGCAAAGAGGGTTTTGGCGGCGGACCGTGCAGCTGCTCCCGAGTATTGACCGACAAAAGCTTACGAGGGGCCTACGAGCTCGAATCGCGTGACAGCACTCCGGACGACAATCCTTCCTTGGCGTTATCCTGCGACGGCAAACCAGACAGACGACCTACGACACACAACCAGAATGGCTTGGGACCAGACTTGGCACCCTTGTTTCAGAGGCAGCAACGCGTTTGCGGCTGTTCGTTGCTTCGTTTTCTCAACGCCTGCTGAAGTCTCGCGGTTGAGCGTACCACTCGCGAATATCGTGCTGTGCGAGAGAAAATAGAGCGACTGCGGACGCTGGATGAGCGGATACGAAATTTGCCAAGAGTATAAATGCTCTCGCCGATTCGATAAAATATCCCACGTGGAATGTGGTACAATGTGGCATGGCAAGTGGAACTAAGATAATTTTTGCCGTATCGCTATCGTTTGTAACCCCGTCACTAAATGCTTAGCAATTGTCGCGTTTGCGAACGCGATTAAAATTTTGTTTGCCAAACTCCATGCAACAAAATTGCGAAAAGTTGCTAAAGGTGTATTTTCAGCAAAAAATCGCTATTCGAAGCGCGACTTGACGCCACGACAGTTTTCTGTAATGGTGCCCAGGATAATTAAATCCTGGATAATTAAATCCTAAATCAAAAATTAAATCGGTTGAGTGTCATCAAATATTAAAAAGTTTGAAAAAAACGAGTGTCTTTTTATTTTTTTTAATACGTACGTGTTATATATAATTATTGTGAATGTAAATGGTGGTGCATGTGATAAACGGCGCCGGTCCACACGGCAGGACCGGGTTCCAATCCCATCAGCACGGTCCCTCCGGGTCTAGTAGAAAAAAATTAGTAGAATTAAAATAGAAGAATGGCTGTTAATTCGACAAAAAATCTCGTGGACATTTCCCAAAAAAAAATCTATAAATTTGCCAATCTTCTAAGGCTAAAGCCTTAGCTTTTGTTTGAGGAAATTTAGCAAAATTTTTAAATTGATGTATTTTAATGCAAATTTGTTGAAATAAGTTTTTTTCCATTAAAATAATGCTTTAAATTAAAAAAAGAATAAAAAATAATTTAAAAAAATCAGTTTGAAAATGTCATAAGGCTATAGGTTTACCATTTTTTCGAGCAATTTAGCAAAATTTATAAATTTGATATTTTTTTAATGCGAATTTGTTGCAATAAGTTTCTTTTCATTACAATTTAGTAAAATTTATAAATTTGATATATTTTAATGCGAATTTGTTCGCATAAATAATAATATAATCTATAAAAATAATAAATAATAAAAAAATCTATTAATTTGTCAATCTAAGGCTCAGTCTTTTTTGAGTAATATTAAATTTTTGAGTATAGTATTCTTTTTGTCAAAGAAAAAATTGAAAAAAAATTAAATGTTAAGATCAATCTTTTTAACTGCATTTTAAGCTAAACTTCATCATCTTGCAAAATTTAAATTTATTTTGCTTTTTCTTTATGAAATTTGATTTTATATTCCAAGATTTAAAGACCCGAATGGTTAAGAAATAAACGATCATGATCGTCAGAGTTATCATATTATAATTATTTTATTATTTGTTTATAGTTTCGCAAAATACCAGGGCTGTAAAATATTAACAAACGTATTTTTCAGTAGCATACCTTTAGCCCTGGAAAATTCATAAAAAATATATTTCAGGCATTTGTGAAAAAAGTCGGCTGGAGGTGATCAGTCGATGATCGTCTTTAATGCCCGTCAGCACGTTAAAGTATCACAACGCTTTATATTCCCTTTTAGCGCATAATGCAAGTAATTTGTAACTATAATTTGTCGAAACCCCTACAATTGAAAACCTATTACAAAATTTATGCGGGTGCATGTTTGTTAAAATGTTAAACATGTGCGGGTGCATGTTTGTTTTGTTACTCGATTTGTACATAGTTCTAAAAACTGCAGAAATAATGGGTTGGTTTGATTTGTTTATAGATTTTCTTATCAATTTTAAACTTGAAAACGTATCATCTTCCAAAATAGAGGATAATAAGCTGGTCACGAAAATGCGTGCTGCTATCATGTTCACCTCCCAGCCACTTCTCACTGACGTTCTGCTACATATTATCATCGTGCGATGTATACAGCTGCAGGGTGGACATTGTTTTGGCTAGATGATAAAACAAGTCCATGTACGCACGACAGTAATCGGCAAACGACAAGCATGTTGTATGTGCGCGGTGATAAAAATAATGAATTGCCGGCGTAATAACCTGTGGCATCGTGGTGTAAAATATTGATCGTATTAATATGTTATCTCAAATTCGCCGAGCGCCTGGCGCGTACGTCGGGCGCGTACGAAATATCAGATTTCTCGATTCATACATGATTTATCAACACGTCGGAAAAAGGTTTAAGATAGCAGACCAAAATCGTCTTTGATTGATCGTTTCGCGTGGGAAAAGTGTTAATAGAATTAATGAAAAAAAAAAGATGTTACTGAGGAGAGCCTGCAGATATCGAAATAAAAAATATTAGGACCCTATTATGCAGCATTAGAACCATTAATTATTTTGTACTTTTGATTATTTTATTATCTCTGTTGTGTTCTTAATTATCTTTGTTGTTATTAATTATCTCTGTTGTGTTCATGCAAAGACATAACATAAATTTCGTACCTCAAATACCTCCTAGTGGAATCGTGTTCTCACGTCCTTTTGTTTTTGATGAAAGTTAACATCACAAGTATATTGAAGTATTTCCTGTTTTCTCAAGTTTCTATTTTCTCAAATATTTTGATTTATTTTTTAAGCTTTCAAAATAATTAACTGATTACAGAAATGCTTTTAGCAATGTTTTAAGCTACTGAAATTAGCAATACTCTTTGCTAGCCATATGAATACATTTTTAGGCATGCAAAGGTTAAACATTGATTTAAAGAAATTTCGATGGACGCCCGTTATTGTTACGGTGGATTTTTTTTTAATTTATTCGTGAAAAACGGGGTTTCTTTTATATAAAAAGTGCTTCTTATGTTCAGTGAAATTTAAAATCTTTATTTGTACAGTGTAAAAAGTTTCACGTGTTCTAACATTACAATTGTTCATTCATTCATTTCTATCATTAATAATATACATTAAAATTATTTTCTTTTAGAGTAGAATGCTCATGCACAGTCCTTTTCAAAGATTCGCTTGACCATTTTCATCATTCGGTTTTCCATATACTTTTAGCGAAATTCTGAACTATTTATTTTATGCATGTTCACAATCCACACAAGCGCCTGTTGAAAAAAGAAAAAAAAAACAATCAGTACAAGGTCATTAGATTTGTTTTGCTATTTTTTATACTTTATTCACCGAAATGTGCTAGAACATCAGTCTTGACGAAATTTTATTAACTTGTAGCTACTAATGATACTAATGATGATGATTTTTGTCAGGCCGGTAGTTGAGGAAGCTGCCGTAAACAGTGTAACCGGGTACAGTAAGCCTAGAATGGTAAAAGAGACCAACACACGGCGGATTAGGTTATGTGGCTCACGTATTTGTTTGTTGGTTGAAACGGTGAAGCGGCACGAAAACGAATAAACATGTTTGTTTGTCTGATATGGTAGAGCTGTTGAAAGCGTGAAGGGATTGTTACTGTTCTCACGCACGACTTGTAACTTCCGTTAAAATTGTGCATCGAAATGAAGTATAGCATATGGAAAATGTTGACAAAAGATTCGTACAATAAATAAAACTATCAATTAAACTGCATGTTTGTTTTCTAGTAAACATTTACGCTTTGAAAGATTTTTTTGTGCATTGGAATAAAATGTTACATAAAATATTATATCGCAACAGTAAATAGTACAGCAAGTCTTTTTTAAATAAAAACTTTACATTTACTCAACACAATATGAAAAATGAAATTTTTGGTTTGCTTGTTTGCATCACGATTCACACTAACGCTCGGTGTTTAAAACTTCGCCCAAAGGTATGCAATATATGAACACGGCGAAATTGCTCGTGAATGCGTAATGTCGCCTAAAGTTATGCAATGTTTAAACACGCTTCGTTACAGTACTAGTTCAATGTAACGTTTAGACACACAACGAAAGCAAACAAATTATTTTGAAACGCAGCTAAATTTACACATTGATAAATAATGAAAAATTATAATATATTCATAAATCGTTCAAATTATTCGAAACTATATGTGAAGGCAGCTTGCAAAATATTGACACAATACCATTTAAAAAAAGGACATAATGAAGTCAAATGTACACACCGCACAGCCTGCCGGCGGCACTGGTCGTAGTGACCTTGCCAATCGACGCTTCCTCGATCCGCTCCGTCGTCTCGATCTGTACCGTTTCGAACGTGTACAGTGCCCGAAACCCGGTCCCATCCAGACGATCGTTCGATGCCATCGTAATGCGAAAGAAACGGCCATCCGAGCGTACCACAAGCTCACGCCAGTTACCACAGTACATGGCGTATTTGCGATCGCGCGTGACAAAATTAGAAAACTCCACGTAATCGCTGGCAGTGTCCTCGTCGCAGCTGAAAGAGAAAGCGTATCGCAGGCATCAGGTTGAACGACTCGCCAACGAGGATGGCCACATTTGCATGTGGGTTTTCCTTTCTTTTGAAACTCTTCTCGTACCAAAACAGCGAGCAACAATGAGGCATGCAAATACTACTTACGGTCGTATTCCTTCGATGTCGAAGTATGTGAAACGCACGTGGACGAAATCGTTGGGTCTGCCGTGAAAGAAATAGTTACAGATGATGTTTCTGTTGATGCAAAACAGATGGAAGAAAGGGAAATAGATTGTGAGGAAAATAGATAGCTTTCTCTGATATCATAATTATTAAGATTTTAAGAAAGCTGTGCTCTTTCTTTCAAACTCGATTGAATTCTATCAATAATTTTGTATTCAAAAGAGAACTAAACTACGCATCTTGTGATGAGTACATAAAATTACGCATCCGTTCATATCTCCTCCCGAATAAGGTTAAACCAAAAATGTACCATGACGAGCATAATGATGGCATTTTGGTAAAGTTGACAGCTGCCATCATCGCTGGCAAACAGCGTGTACACGCATGAATGACAGCGTATTTACTTCGTTAGCTTATCACTTAGCGATCGTGTTTCAAAAATAGCTGCAAAATGAAACGTTCAATACCATAAACAGAGCGTCATCCTTACCTTGGATAAGCTCCGGGGAAGTTCGGTGACTGAATCCATCCTTGGCTGGTGACGTTCCGAAAGTAGTGAAAGGTGCACTCAGACTGGTTCGGTTGATATCCGGCAGGTATGCCAAAATCTGTTTGTCAATTTTTCCGAATTTTCCCATCAATAAAATGACCACAGAGCAAGGAGGGGTTGCGAGCAGAAGGAATGAAATAAATGTTATTGAATATTGAATTTTTGAGGAGTGTACCATTAATCATGTGGCGCTGCATTCGTGCTGGAACGGTTACGCACTTGTGAGAAAGAAAAAATCTCCCGTAAATCCCTTGTTTTCCGTATTGTTGTAGCTGCTGCGTAGTTCCAGCAGTAACCGTGGACCGTCGGAAAGTATCGGCTTAGGAAGTGTGTCACCGCAGAGTGTTTCCACCAGCTCCTCGCGGTCGTTAACGATGTAGTAAACCTGCAAAATAGATTGACATCGTTTTATCAAATGGCTGGTGGGTAGCCGCGTACGTGCTGGGGAAGGGTGGGAAGCTTGGATAACGCACACAAAATTGATCCAATTTGTTTTTGGATATCTCCCTGCTGGAAGTATGCCTTCGAATTCTCATCGAACCAGCCACCAGAGGGTGTGGAATACAAATGGAATGGTATTGGAAAATTAAAATTCATACACGGATATCCTTGGTCGGTATCGGTTGTAAAGGATCATGAATGATGTTGATTGTATCGTTTCCAGCTGGTTGAAATTGTTTTTTTTAGTGTTTAATATTTCCCGGTACCTTTAGGTACATCCTTCATATGAGAGTTCCAAAAATATCATAATGCGTGGTTGGAGTATTACAAACAGTTTTAATATTTGCCGCGATGGAAAACGCTATTAAATGGAAATTTATGAACAAAAAAATCCTAGAACTGAACTGAAAGTTGTTTACAAGAAATTCGTTTTATTAATTCAATAATGTGAAACCTTCGCGGGATGTTATTTTATTTTTTTTAATTAAACTTATTAAATTAAATTTTTAAAATTAAAATTAAAAAATAAACTATTTTTTTTAACTATTTAAAGTGCTTTCGTATTCACTTATTTAAATGAATTTAAATTTAAATATTAAAAAATAGTCACAAAACATTGCTCATTCTATTAATATGTTCACTGAAATGTGTAAATAAAATGTTATACAAATTTCACCGATTATGTTTGTTCCGACGAATCGATGACAAGAATATGCATAACATCTCCCAAGTAAGTACCCGTGTCAGCATGAATCAATGAAACAAGTGTCACGCCCTACCTGTGCCGCCGGTTAGCAATGAATTATACAGCAAACTTTTCCCTCTGTCACGTTAAGTGCAAGTGTGCCGTAAATAATGAAGGTTAAAATCACTCGACAGCCAGCACGTTGTAGCGCGGGACGGATCGTTTATCTTTACCACGGTCGATACGATGCGCAAGGTGTGTATCTACTACCAAACGAGCAGGGAAGTTTATCATCGAAACCCACAAAAGCGGCTCTTTGCCGGTGTTTCTTTACAACCCAAAAACCAAATCAACTTCCGTTTTCCACTTTTTCCCAGCCGATTGTGTCACGCCTTTTGAAATTAAATGAAATTGACTGAACCTACCAGACGCGTGGTAGCAGATCGTTGGTTTGGCAGGCGTTTGGATAAAAGACAAGAACGGTACGATGCCACACCGAAGGAATGGTATGTAAGTGAAAATTAATTACCATTAGGATATCCGTGTCACCGCATTCGGTTGGGCCAAGCTTCGACGGAAGCCGGAACTCCGAAAAGATGATCTGTGGAGAAAGAGAGCAAAAGCCCGGGATTAGAGCTAGACAAATGGGGACCAAAAAAGCAAACACACCCAAATGGTGAGGATGGTGAGGCGGTTTCGAAAAAGGATTGTCGAGGGAGTTGCGGCTTACCTGAACACGTTCCGCACCATCGCCCACGAACTCGTACAGCTGGCACAAACTCGATGGAAACAGACCGGAATGTTTCGAATGGGATGGTGCGATACTGCCGTTCCGGATGCGACTTGAGCTGAACACTACTCGATTGCAGCCTCCAGTTCCTAGATGAAGAAACCAACGGGCAGATATGGAATCCAAACAATTAATGTACAAAATGCTTGCCTACACCGATTTTCCGAATGTGAATGAAGATGGCTAATTGTGTATTGTGTGGTATTATCATAGTGTTTCAAAACCCATCCAAAACTGCCGAACACAGCTCCGACAAACGATTCTTACATCTCCGTAAAGGTTCCGTACAAAAAAGGGGTGGAAAAAGCAAATTTTACCCTAACAGAAATTGATTTGCTTAGTAGATGATAGCGCCTGTCACGTACCAAGCACCAGGCGCCTCCATGGGTATAAGGCGACCGTTCTAAAATGGGGGAAAATCCAAATCTCAAGAACCGCATGATTTTTGATGCGCCAGCTTTCGTAACTGAAGCAACATAAATTGTATGTGAAGGATTTTGCCAAGGACTATGATCTATTTTCTAGGCCAGTGCTGCCGATAAAAGCGTGGCCATAAGCTCTCTTACAAGGTAACCTATTTTGTGCTAGGATAATCATCGGATTAAAATTGAAACGCACCGGATAAAAGCGAGCGACAGAGAAGGTTTTTCGGAACAAAATTTTGGGAGCAGAAGTAAAACCTAGCGAATTGGTAGCGATCATGTAACTAGCAAGTAAGGGAAGGGACGGTTTTTGCTAAAAATAAATGATCGTGTTTTTTTTTCGCCTCACCTCTCATCTGTGTATCCTGTTTTGTGGCTGTGTACTAATCGACCATGTTGTTATCGGTGTTACAAAACACCGATAAGATGAGCAACAAGCACAATTCGTTAAGGGAAGAACGGGAAAAAAAACTCTCGTGGAACGTGCTCGCAAAGGAATGATGGTGGATGACGAATGACAAAGAAATAAACAAAAGCCCTATTTTTAGCGACCATGTACAGCCAACAAGCGATAATGGGGTACGACCCTGTCTACGCTTGTTGAATGTTTTGCTAACAACGGTACACAGTAGTGATCGCTTTTGCGTCATGATCCATAGCAATTCGACCGTGAACCATAAATAGAAATAAAAAAACCATTCACCTAACTTAAAATTGGTTTTAATGATGCAGCAGCGATCGGATGTGTCATAATGTAATCATCGTAAACCACTTTATACGATGCTCATTGTACTTGGAACAATGTGATAAAAAAGAAAGCGGGAGGAATGGGGACCGTTCTAGAAGTGCTTTGAACTTCACATTGGATCTCACGGTCAATCGATCGATCAAAACAAAGGTAGTCGAAAAGCGGGTGGGAAAAGGATAGCACCAGCCATTACGGGAATGTCAAACCATTTCCCAGAGGATCATCGTTCGGTGATCGACGAAGCCACGTGCGATATTTTTAAATGTGCATTCGATTTTGAACTTTCCCGTACCACTCGTGTTTCCCTCACCAAACGTTTCCCAAATGGTGGTGGTGGTGGAGTTACATTCCATTGGGGATTTCCTACCACACCAACTGTTGCCCATCGCTACTATCCTGCGTCCTGTGTGCTGATCAATTGATGATGACGTGCGCGCGTATTGGCCACTGCGCCATCACAAGAGAAACACAGCGACGAGTAGTAAACGTACCAGCCCGAACGCCAAAATGGTGGATTCGTGTACGTGTTCGGATCTTTCTTCTTTGGGACCGGTGTTCGGGTTTTCTTTTTGTCTGGTGGATACCGAACTGGTGTGATCTGGTGGTTCGGGTTTTGGCAGTGATCATTGTTTCGCTTTCGGCGCGTTTGCAAGCGTTGGTGCGAGTAGGTAAACCTTAGTACAGTGCACAAAGAGAACCAGCTTGCTAGGCGGTGGATAGAGAAGGTGAGCAAAGATCTTCCCCCATTCCCGAAAACTCCTCATTTTCTACCCCTGGCGCTGGGAAGTCTACCAGAGCGCTGGTTATTAAACCCTCACCAGTAACAGCCTAATCAGTCTTGAGTTATCTAGCACCACGAACAGTTGGCAATCCGGCAGCTGCTAGCTGAGTATTTGAATCTGTAAGCTCACCAACGTTTTCACTCCAATTGCGGCTGATCATGGCGGACTCCGTTTCCATCTCGGTTGCCTCGAAGGGGAGCTTTTCCATACGCACACACACGCAGGAGAGATTGGAATTTTCGCTGGTGGGATTGTGATATATAAAAGTGATGGAAGGGTTTTGTGATAAGGGACTTCTAACCGGCCCTCGCACCAACCCCGGATGGTGATGAATAATTCAAGCTAGGTGGTGATGGTGTTCTCCGTGGGATGAAGTAACAGGCAGATGGAGGAAAACGCTTCCTTTCGCGGGTGCTGTTTGGCTTCTAGTGAATGTGTGCTGTGTGTTTCCCTTTTTTTTGCTCGATATCATCCAACCGGAAAAGGCTGTCGTGTTTTTGATCCGATACTGTCGACCGTTTTTAGTGACTGACTGGTGGGATTTTTGTGTTGACATTTTTTTGAAGAGCGCCAACAACAAAAAAAAAACAATATGCTACAAACATGTTGAAGAGGAAATTAAATGTTTTTTTTCGGTCCTCAGTGTAAAATCATGCGATAGGTGCATTTCGCTTCCTGTTGAAGCTTGTGATGGTTTAAATAATGAATAATTTTGTTTTCCTTTTTTACTGAGTACAATATCCGCGCAGTAAAAACCCGTTGATTTGTGATGTTTTGGTTGGAATTTTTTTTCAGCTAAAAAGCACATTTTTCCTGCATTTAGTCAGTTAGAATTGCTTAGAGTTGTTTTGCCATCACTAAACAAGCCACCAAACATAGTACAAACAGACAAAACGGTGATAAAAAGTGTTGATGTATCTTATCGATTATCAATGCGTTTATGTGAATAAGTCCACTTCAGTGACACTTTAACAAAAAAAAAGACAAAGTGTAATCACCAAACCAAATATCTTCCACCAGAAATTGTGCTGTCAGACGCAAATTCGAGCCATTTCGGTGGTGCTAAAAATAATTACCCCTTGTCGCAACAGGGGTGCGTTTGTACTGAAGTTTTTTTTTCTTTTCGCTACGCTCTTGCGTAAAGCGCCATACTGCCCGTTTCCCGCTCTTACCATTCATTTCACCTGGATGCGCACTCCGCCTGCCGGAAGCCTTCTTCAGCAACAGCAACAAAAAAAAGTAATACTCGTTTAGCGTAGTTGCGCATCATCACTCTCAGCAAAAAAAAAAAACCATTGGGGACCCAGTGGGAGCAGGATTATCTTTCGATCTTGACTTACCGCTCGCGAAGCATCAGACGGCATTTAGTTCATGCACACAGGCCCCGCACAAGAAGCGGCACGATTTATGAGAACGGTTGAGCACATTTAAAACCGGGACGAAACCACTTGTACGCTGCTCTGCTGCAAGTGTTTATGCCTTCCTCTCACAATTGTGCGCATTTTATGTCTGGTTCATGCTCAGCACTTTTTTTTCTTACTTAGCCATTTGCTGGTTTGTTTCGTCTGTCTGTGTTTCCCCTCGAGTGACACTTGAAATTCAGCAGCAGCAGCAGCAGCAGCACACATCCAAAGGTGACATAAAAATAATTCCTTCACATCGTTTCCGACCCCAAAAACCGGGTGTTACCGGTGAGGTATCATCGATACGACTTGCGTCCACTGTCCGCCAGGTTTTTTGGGGTTGGCCAAGGTGTTTTGGCATTGCTGATTTGGGGGTTGCGTTTGCGATTCTTTAGCCCTCCCGACGCTTATGGCGGATGGGTTTAGGAAGGAATCCTTGTAATAGGACATCCCAACCCCCCCCGGGGGGTCTCACCATAGACGGTGGAAGAATATGTTTATTTTTGCCCGCTGCTCGTTATTTCTACATCATACACACGGAGAGACAAACGGAGAGCAAAGAGAGGAAAGAAACAGCTTCCCCGACAGAGGTTTTCCCTCAATGTTTGTAGCTCGCGGTACTCAGAAATCGTTTTACGTGATTTTGCCAATCTTTCAACCAGCTGGCTGGCTGGCTGTGAGTGTGTCCTTGCCGGTAGGCTAGAGGATCGTTCGAAGTGAAGATAAAGAGAGAGGGATAGAAAAAAGAGGAGAAAAGCTCATTTGAAAATGTAATAACGGGGTTCAATTTTCACGCCATTCTGGCAGTGGGTCGTTTGCTTGCCGTTTTGTACATTGCCGGGTGACATAAAGTCAAATGTAACTGCACCGGGAGCAGATTTTTTTTCTTCTTCGCTTTCTCTTCTCGTTGCCCACTGTAAACTAAAATGATTCTGGCGCTTATATTGCCTTTTGCTCCTGCTACCACTGGAGGAGGAAGTTGTGTTACATCGAAGGGTTGTAAATAGGGGTGTGCAATTCGAGAAGCCCGAGAAGCGTCAAGGTGTCCTAGAATGAAATGGACATTCTGCAAGTGATTCATCACCCGGTTTACTCACACTCAACGAACCCCCCAAAAAAAAAATAGTCTAAACGGTCGGTAGTAAAAATGTGGATCCTCGCGTTTACGAGCATACAGTCGGTCAAGCATGTCACTACGAACGGTAGCATATTTTTAAAAATAGTTTTCCCCACCTTCCCGACCAGTGCTTCACCATCTGGGCCACTGAAGCCATCGCCGCGACAATAATTGGCCTAGACTAGACCTGCTGCAAAAAGCCGAGAGGGTGCCGTTTGGGGCCAAATTGTGCAATGCGAAAAATGTTACTTCAAGCCACCCCAGTTGCAACCGTACCCCAGGTTCTGATGCGGATGCGCTTTTTTCGTTTGTTTGTTTGTTCACCAGATTCTTCTTGCTTTCATTTGCTCGGACGATCCGGTACGATCGAATAACTCAAGCCACTACCCCAACGTGCTATGCGTGCCCCGAAAGGTCGGCCCGTGGCCGGGCAAATTCTTTGAGCGTTTCGGTGCTTGCATGGTGTTTCTTTTTTGCGGTATTCCTCGAACCCACCCGGTCGATTACGCCGGTAGTCGGGACGATCAATTACTACCCCCCCCAAAAAGGGCAACAGCCATCGTATGCCGGTCAAACGGAACCATAAAGGGTGGCATGGGTGTGGGTGAAATATGTTTCATCCCACCAACAAAATACAAGCGCCAATTTATGGAAGTACCCACTGCTGTGCTTGTAAATATTACCAACACGAAGATATGGTTTCCGAATTGGCATATGTTCATGTATCATAGTTTTGTTTGGGTGTTTTTATTTTACGATTTCCCTTCCTTCGAGTACGGGTTTTGCCAAAAGTTTTCTCCGGACTTCGGTCTCAAACATGGGCTACGGTTCAACTGGATGGGGTGGTTTTTTTTCCTGGGCCTTCCCAAACAACAAGCTCTTTGTGGCATAATTATCACACCCCTTTACGCCACCGTGTAACTGTAACGGAGCCGGTTTACAAAATGGCAAACATTTGGCCGTAAATATGTAGCATTAAAAAGCTACAATTACAACTCGTTCCGTTTTCCGTCCAGATGACCGGACACCGGGCTCCGTAGTCCGGTGAGCTTTTGTAATTTATTTCGCAAAATTTACATGAGGAGCTTCCGAAACTCTTTTAATGGGGTTTGAAAAACGTTGCCAATTGGTTTCGCCCGTTTAGCAGGGATAAGGGTTGTAACTGGCACTGGTTTGATGATGGAAATTTTCGCTCCGTCAGCGCATACATCATCACGTAAATTGTAAAAATTACTGTGTGTATTTTCACTCAATTAGTAACCGTTTGTGTAATTTTTCCCTTTGGATATTGGGTGTTGTGGATGGTGAAATAAATTAACCGCGTGGAAACGGATACGAATGATCACTGGAAATTTGTTTTTATTTTCACTAAATTCAGAATTTAGTTCTCCATTACTTATTTACTGTTTTATCTTTTATCATGCAAAACGTTTCAGTAACACCCGTAACAACACAAAAACACTCAACCGAAAATGTTCAAGTCGCATCTGGAAATGATCGGAAGCTACGAGCCCATCAGCAAGAAGGCTCGCTTCTTCAACACCTACCTTAAGTCGCTGAAGGGTAAGTTTTGACGTTTTGGCATCTTCGCAAAAGAAAAAAAAACACCCTCAAGCTAATTGGAGTCCCAATTTGCCCTCCGGCAGGATCCCAAGACATCATGGCCAAGGAGAAGCGCAGCTACAGCTCGTCCTTCGAATCGCAGAGCATCTACAGTGACTCGAAATTCGCCTGCGAAAGAGTCAAGTCGCCCGGCTACCACTACAACCCGGTCAGCAAGGACACTTATGGCGTTACGCCGAGAAAGATCAACGCACGCGATTTCACCGTAAGTGATCGGGGTTGAGGGGGTTTTTTATGTGTTCGTTCCGTTATCATTTGGGGTCACATTCGTCAGCCTCGGTATGTGAGAAGGTGTTCATACACAAAAATAGACTGACTCGTTAACAAAATAGAAGATGGGCGAGAAAAAAAAGTCTGTTTGGATCAGGGAGTTATCGTAAGGTGGCTAACGAGATGACGATGTACGACCCAACCGCCTAAAAACTGTCTCGAAGGAATGCGTTCAAGGTGACAGAAATAAGTTCAACACACACATTCGAGTGGGATTTTATTTTTATCAAACCACAAACATAGAATCAATTCCGTTTTTTTTGTCAGCTAAGAAAATGGCGGGTTGTGAAAGATTTGCAATCTAACGTTAAACGAGTGAAGGAGCAAAGGCACGTGGAAGCGGGCCGTGCTCGGACGGGTTGTCAGTCAAAACTGTGAAAAATGATCTTTAGCAAAAAAGTTACGATTTTCAAGCCAAGATCAGTTTCCCGGTACCCAATGAGAGAGTTTGCTTTTAATGGGACGGTTGAATTGTGATCTTGGGTGTTTTATTCATCTCCACCACACACCACTTCATGCTGCTGCTCAAGTTCATTCAACAAAACATTCGAGTGATAATAGCATCAATTAATTTTTGGTTTTCTTTTTTTTCTTCTTTTTCTCCTTCGTGTCTTGATTAAATCTTCGGGATGGAGCAGCGCTAAACATCGTGTAGCAGTAATATCTTTTTGTCTTAATGTGTCCCTAAGTTCTTGAACAAGTACTACACCAAGAAAACAAAACAAAACAAAAAAAAAACCAAACAACAAACATCTACCAATGTAATGATATAGATTTTAACCTTCGAATGACAGAAAAAGACACATCACCAGTCCGAAACTACAGACAGGCACACCGGTACATCTACAAGAAGAAAAAAAATCCTAAAAGAAAAGCACAAGCGCTAGATGTTGATGATTAGTGAGTATGAAGGTTTTTTTTCTTGTGTGTTCCTCTCATGAGTCGAACCAGGGCTGACTCGTGTTCCCGTTGTGCGAATTATGACGCAAAACGTGACCATTCCCGGCGGGCAAGTACCCATCGAACAGGGTGGAAAGATCAGCAGCCACACACGCGCCGATAACAACAAGCGCGGCGAGTTTCTATTTATGTTTCTCGAGAAAGTTGCAGAACTAAGATACTGCACAACATGAACGCGCACGCACACACACACACGTACACGTACAAGGACGGACGAACGGCAACACACTTCTAACGAACTCGACCTGTTAAACAGCAGAACATGCAAAATTCGATGTAGAAAGGAATGATTGAAAAAGAAAATTAAAAGACGACAAACAACTGCACGGACTAACTATTTTCGAACAGCAGCATGAAACCAGATAACAGCTAGATAACATCGACAGCTAGATAATCTACAAGATCCCAAGCAAGCGTTTCAATCGATCGTTCCCAATATCCCGATCGAGCATTAAGATCATCACCATCTCGGGTATTGTGGATACTGTGGACAACAACAAAACATCTAACGACATCTTTCGAGGAATGGAATGGAAACTCCCAATGGTAGTCTGCTGGGGATGCGAGCGTGATGTGATCATCGAAATGGTAGATCGGAAATCTAGAGTCACCCGTAGCGGAATAGCCAACAATGTTTCTACCGGAACAGCTAGAAACAAAGATAACTGACCAAGACATACTGAGCAAACGACGAGCAAAGTGCGCATATCATATCGAGAACAACCAAGAGATCCATTCGACCAGCTGGGAAAGGAAGCTGGGTAATTGCGCGAAACAACCGTATATCCTGCAAGGAATCTCCCACAAGAACACACACACACTTACAAACAAAACAACAACAAAAAAAAACACTATATTTTTCTTTTCATTTACCATTATGTGTAAAATATTTTTTCTTTTATTCGTAAAGTCAAGGCTGTATAAGTTATGAGAGCGAAATGAATAAAACAAAATAATAAAAAAAGAATAAAATCGTCGAAACGAACTACGAATGTTGTTTCATTAAGCTTTCCTTTGGCCTTTCACCCTTTGAGATTAAATGTTGAGCTATTGAAGTCGAAGTCTTGCTGAGCTATTTAATATTTTCAGCTGGTTGCTTATAAATGTGAAACCGTGGAGTCATAATTGAGCTCAGCTTGAACGTTTCTTACGCCTTACGACTATTGCAGCCATTACCACCAGCTCCGTTGTGTGAAAAAATCCCAGTTTGGAAAATAATTTACACGATTTTTCTTCGACAAGCGTATACTAAACGATGGCCTCATTAATGGAATGGTGCTCTAACGAAAAAGGTTAAGCACCGCAAAGGAAGCATTCACCGATTCTTCCTTCATTTATGTTGTCGCTCTGGACAAATGTTGTCTAACGAAGGATTTATTCTTTTTTTGCCTTCAAGCATTAAGTGCTACGACGTGCAATTATTTTCCAGCACACACATGAATGATACTAGAGGCGTGCATGTACGCTTCACAGCTTGAAGATCCCTTGTAAATTGCAGCACATATGTGCAGCCGAATGGATTGGAATTATGGTGCTTTCTTCCATCAACTACAATCTAGTACATCAATAATGATATCAACATTCAAAAGGTAGCAAGTGAATATGTTACCAGCATCCGGCAGGGTAAAAAGAGTAAAGTAACAAATCGCAACATGTTAAGGTAATCACTTTATGAAACTCGTCATATGTCTACATACATTTCGCTCCGACCGACCAGAAGTTTAAAGCTAAGCCTGTTGCTGCAAACGCACACGGCTACCTTTGCGAAAAGCACTTTGCAGCATCAAATATTCATAATGTCAATGTTTGCCGGCGAGCAGAAAAGAAATGATGGAAAGAAACTTCGGTTGGGTATATGTTTGAGTACTGTATATTTCTTTTTTTTTGTGTGTAGTGGTTTCTTGCTGTTACAGTTGATCGATTGGACGTCGAAACGTTCACCTGATGGTAAATTTTGTTGCTGCCTTTCGTACATAAAGTTTGTTTGGAGTTAGAGTACGGCATGAAGAGCGAAAGTTGGTGTATGAAAAAAAATGAAAAAGGATTTGAAATAATTTTTGGTAAGACATATTCTAAAACTGATATAAAAAAATGAACTCTTCTGCTATTCTGAAAAGCATTTTCTATCACTCATCTATCATTTATGAATTTAGCTGTGTTTTTCTTAAATTATACTTTCAACTGGTTAACAAGTTCTGTGATTGGGATAAAATTCTTGATAAAATCCTACGAACTCTGAACCTATCTGGTCAGAACCATCCATAAACGACCCGAACCGATCGACCCGTAGATAACTACAAGTAGGTTCAGTAGGTGCAAGCTACCATAAGCGACTCCGACTCGTGGATGCAACGAGTTCTGGTCGGAACTACTGGTGGAAACTCTGGAGTGGATTCATGAATCCACTACGACTCCGACGTATGAAAACCCGATTGAACTCCGGGAGAAATCCGAAGTTTACTCCGGAGTAATCTGCAGTTGACTCTGAATTACTCCGGAATTGATACCGAATTACTATGGAGTTAACTCCCGTGCTGTATGCAGAGTTAACTCCGGAGTAACCTCCCGTTTTAACTCCGAATTCAACATCGGTTAGTGGCTGGGCGCAGTTAGTTGAATTGTTTTTATAACCACCTCATTTTATTCATTTTTCACTGCAGTTATCTATTTTTTAAATAACGTGTCCTTTGTGTCAAGAAAACTAGTCATAGTACATCAGTAAAAAAAAAACAATTTGAAATAACAAAAAGACTATTATTCTAAAGCAATCAACGAACATGTCGATTGTAATGGTATCAGATGGCGCAAAGCTCATAATAAAATCTTTTGCACGTGGCGCATCAATTCCCACGTTCATTCCCACATCACGTACCGACGGAGGTCACCTGAAACGATTAACCATTTTACACTCCACCCAAAAACCGTCACCGACTAAGAACACGACCCATCCCATCCCGGGATACGGTGCACCAATGCGATGAACATGAAACGATTACGGCAATAAGGCGTCCCGGGGCAGGATATTGTGCCGTTTGGTGGCTCTGGTCGGGAAATTGTAAAGGCGTGCAAAAGCTTTCTCCGGTTCCGGCAAATGGTGTACCGGAAGCGGAAATTTGATAGCACCCGCCGCTGTACCGCTGGGGTGGTCGATGCTAAACGTGGCACGTGGTAACGAATGGTGTGTAGAGTCGGACTGGAAGGTTTTATTGAATTGCACTACTAACAGCATTACTATTGCCTGGTAATAGAGTTTTGTTCCCAGTGGCTTAGTTCATCCGATCGAGGCGTTGCTGAAGTTGGTTGCGCGGTGAAATAAATGAAGGTACAATGCTGCATTATTTACATGCACTTTAAGGATAAATAGTTCTAAAATTGTGTAAAAAAAACATTGAAAAGCATAATTATGAACTATTTAAAAATCTTCGAAGAATAACAGTGTCTTTGTTCAAAGTATTCCTATAATTTCAGGCTTCAATAATGGACAACTTTTGAGAACATACAATGTTCACAAAGTTCGAAGAAAGAAAGCAGAACAATTGATGGAAAATTTCTCATCGGACTATCAGAAGCCAGCTCAAGCTTACAGGACACGTAAGGATAAATGCCCTTACAATGTTCAATATTCTGTAGAACAGAGATGTTCTTAAAACTTTCCTTATTATAACCGACAATGGAAGCAAAGCATATCGTAAAATATCCCCTTCAAAAATCGAAAGATTAAATTTAAGCCTTATTTAGAAATAAGGAGTCTTCTTCATTCGGGCGATGAGTTTCTTTAAGGAATTGTATTATGAATTTTTAAGTATCCTAAGCACCTGCTAAACTTAACTATATGAAGGATCTGTTTTGATATAAATTTTTATGAAGTATAAAATATAACGACGGGCCTGAATAAACAAATAATCGTTTTATATCTAACAACAACCCGTAAAAAGGATACACATTGATAATGATGAGACATAGCAGATGAAACATTCATCTGATGACGGGGTTTAGATTGATGCGTTTGAAACTGCAGACATACACTGAAAGCGAAACTGTTTGATCGAAAGGCCACCTAATGAAATCGTAATTACTTGCCATTTTCTGTGACCAACGTTCGGTTCGCTTCCGGCCCTTCTCGAGATGAAGCTGTGTTTCATCTTGTCAAATGATCTTTCCCAGCAACGGAAAAACGAAAAACAGGCGCACACACACACACACACATTTGCCCTGATGGACATTACCGGTGTTCGAAACGAGCATAATCGAACTTGGTGACAAATGGCACTGAACCTTTTTTTCTTCGTTCTTTGGTTTGTTTTTGGGAAGGATGTTCTGTAGCAGCACACCCTGAAGGCCAGCTGATTCATATTCTACCATCTGTGTCGCCGGCGTGTGTCCAATATATAGCACAGGATGGTGGGGCAAAGCCCGGGGGCCAGGTCATTTCGATAAGTGATGCCAAAGAGCAGGAAAATAAGGGGAAACCAAACTCGGACGTAGTTCGTGATGCCGCTGGTAAATCGATTATTTTCCAATCGTTGTCCATGATTTTTTTTTCTTCTCCATGCTTTCTGGGTGGGCTGTGTGTGGGATGCTGTAGGAATCATTTGCTCACCCAAAATCGACCATCGATGGAAGTTAGCGTTAGTGGTAACGTTCATGATTAGATTCTATCGTAGAATTCAATTCAGAATCGTTTGGAATGATAACCATCCCACCGAGAGGCTTTTGACATCGAATGTCCAAGAACAAGCGGTGTATGAAATCAATATTTTTTAGCTTCGTTTTGTTGGAAACTCAAAAGACATCGGTTGGTTGCATAGGCTGTAAGGAATTTCGTCTGTGAACTAATTAGTGCACGGGTGTGGATGATACGGGCTACTGAAAGCTACATGCCACAGATCCAGGCCCGAAGCAATGCGATCGTTTGATGTATTGGTTATGCTACTGCAGCTCTATTATTCTTCTGACCTGGCTGAGACGATAAGCAGATCCACCGTGAGGATGGTACGTACGTTCTGCAGCTAGAAGAGCATCGAGTTCTTAAGCTCGCTGCCAACACGGGATGGGTTAATTTCTCGCCAGCACCCTGACAGTACCAATTAATCTTGCTCGATAGTAGAAATTATGCAGCATTTATCAGTGTGTTCGCTTTCAGGGGGGTGGGTCGAGGTTCATTATGCTGGCTTCAAAGGACATTTCTGCCATTGACATTTGCTATCCATGTATGGTGCTTTGATTCCTCGGATCTTTTTGTGTTGCATATAATCATTAACAAAACGGTGAATAGAATAGTGAATGGGAAATATTGGCCATAGTGGATTGTATTTGCAAGCATCATTCAAAGACAACAATGTTTGGTACCATTATTAGTAGTGCAATTAATTATTTAATTATTCGGTTATTTGATTCCCCGTAGGCAGCCTACGGAAACGGAAGACATTAAAAAGAAAGCGAGGAAGACAAACATAAAAGGAATTAAGCCCAGCTCAAACACTCTCCCGGGCTTTGCTTTCTTCACCCGGACGATGTAATCTTTTGTGACACCTGTTAGGAGACAAGTGTAATGAACTTTTGCCGGTAAAACTTTACAATAGGTGACCGCACGGATGCGGAAACGGCGAAAGTTTTCGTTTGCCCGGGTGCCGGAAAGTGGTTGAAAGCGTTGTCAGACAAACTTTCCCAAACGATCCTTATTTCCGGCTAGGTCTAGGGTTATGCTTTTCCATGAGGACTTAGTGTGACTGTGTGCGTGTGTATGTGTGTGTAGAAGCGTGTGTTAAAAGTCAACAAATTATAACATTCCCTGGTACAATGTGTAACAGTACCGAAAGGAGGGATAAAATGGATACCTTCCCAGCTCTTTCGGAAATGGAGTTGGCTGTAAAATCGTACCCGGGGTGAGATAATTAAGTGCGATAAAATAAATGAAATGCTGGAGGCTTGCATACATTTGAACTTTGCTTGTCCCAGTGATGTATGGTCTAGTGTACGAGCTCTAGTGAGATGGAGTGGGTGAGTTGTAATAGATTGAATATGTCTGTTCTTTTTTTTGTTAGGAACGAACTTGATGTGAGTATTGTATGGGTATTAAATTGAAATAAATAGGCATATGTCTTTTGGGGAATAAGATCCTAAAGAGTAGGAGAAAATACTATAAAAATTTAGAATGCGAAAAAATCACAACGAAACAATTCTAAAAAATCAATTTCTTTTCAGTTTAATTTTTAAAAGTTTACCTTTAAAAAAACCTTAAACTTATAAACACATTTAAGCATCAAAGAAAGAGAAACAAAATGCTGCAGTAATAAAAAACCCCCGATTTTGCTAAAGGAAAACTATTACTTTAACCCGAATAATAAACCTTAAGAGCATCAAACAAAAGAGCGTACATCCTCGACGAATCCGACACTGAAAGACATTAAAATTGAGGAGTAGATTTAAAAGAAAACTTTTCCCACTTTACGATCCTGCCGTCGTATTCGCAACCCGAAAGAAAGCTCGCAAGCAATAAAATACAGACGATAGAATGAAGTGCCATTTTCTTAACGGATCCTCGTTAGCTACACGAACCATCCTCGCCCCCACCTTCCCCCGGGGGGATTGAAGCGCTCACACTTCCATAAGTCGCATAAGCTCACATTCGCAAGTAAAACTCACATCGGCAATGTACCTAGTGTACGAGCAGACGACTAATCCCTCTCTCGGTCGTAAATGGCACGAACTACGCATAAGGCTTACCTTTTAAGTGCGACCTTTCGCGCCCGCTGCTCGCGATCGTACCGATCGGGCCGACGAAATCAGTGGAAGATTTTCCCGCCACACCAGACGCACCAACGATGGCGTTGGTATTCATTGGTGGATTTCCACCGCTGCCACTGCTGGTCGTTGTTGTCTGCAGTGGTAGCAGCAGCATCAAGTGTAGCATGAAATTCGTCACCTTTACTAATTGATGAGCGTGTTCCATTATCACTGGCGAGCGTTTGTCACACGGGGTAATGCTGTCGGTGTGGGTTGGGGGGGCTTGATTAGACGCTACTCCGAAGGCTTCGGAACTAACCAAACCAGGCCAAGATGCTCGTATGTGAGTAGCGATGCTTGTTCGTTGGCCACTAATAAACCCAACAATGGGTGTCGTACATTTTATGCGGCTGCTGTTCGTTCTGCTGGAGAGCTCTTGGTTCGGTTGTTTTACACAGACGAAACAAACCCGGCCAACCAAAGCCGTGGTTTGGTGGATAATTTCATTCACTTTGGGTTGTAGATTACACGAACGAAACAAACCCCTTACATGACTATATCTCTATTCTAGTGTAATACTTCTTGAGTTGGAAAGCAACCTTTGGTTGCGAGATGAAAGCGTTCGAGAAATGAGGAAAATGCATAATAAATTTGTTGTTATAGATTGGTAATTGCATCAAAGGTTGATGAAATGGGATATTCTTAAAGGTAGGAAAAGAGGTAGAATTTATTAAAAAAAGGGAAGCTATTCTTCTCTGTTTTTTCTTTAATACGCTTTGTTTAAATAGAAATGAAGTTGTTAAATAAAATTGTGTAATAAATATTGAAATTTAAACTTATAGCAATTTGATTTCAAGGAATCTTAGATGAAACTTTTTTCAAGCATGTGTTTTAAATGTTTCTAAATAAGTGTTAAATTTTACTAGAGTTTTAAGAAATAGTTTATTTATTTGTGTTATTTCAGAATTTTATTAATCCTTTGGTTCTATTTTAAAAAAACTACTTGTGTTCATGTAAAGTATTTAATAAAGAAAAACAAAAAAATATTTCATTCACCACCACTGGCAAGTTACAAAGTTATTTGCGACGCTGTAAAAACAGTAAATAGTTTACACTGTCGTCCGTGGATCGTCGCCTTTCCGCATTATTGCGCTGGGCCTTTGATGTTACCTTTTATCTACATGAAGCTATTTTTTTCCTTAGTAAAACTAACATAATTTTCTATTGAACCGTCGATGGTAAATTGCATCTGGCTGTGTTTTACTTTTTTTTTCTTCTACATTTCAACGATAATCCACACGCTGCTATGCAATTGGCAATCGCGTTTGATACGATACAGCTTGATAGCGTGATCCATTAATCATATTATGCTTTATGCTAATTAACCATATCCGTCACCGCATCATTCAGCCCGTGCTGATGATACACATCGTGCTAATATGCTTTTAATTTTCACCTCATTCACATTGCACTAACTGCACCTAACTGCACGATACACTTTCGATGCAAGTTGTTTTATTACTAGCCGCATCCGCACAAATGGCACTATCGGGTCGGTTAGAATCACGCTAGATTTAATTAACATATTACACGAAACGAGCTGCTGAAGCCACGGAGACAGAGACAACCCACGGTCAGGGACCAGACTGGCATCCAGCGAGTGAGCCGTTTGATCTAATTTGCATCTCATAAACAAGTTACGATGCGTTACGAATAGTGGCAAAACACCGGCATTTCCAACCGTAAACTTTTCATCATTTCTTTCCAAATGTACAACACAAACGCTTTCTTCGTGTTTTAACACTTTGATCGTAACCGGAAGCTTACGGGCAAAAAAAAAGCTTTGCGTTTGAAATTATGCCACATCCGGTGGTCGGTGGCACACCGAAAACCGAACGAACGGCTGTAACCTACGCTACGTCACACGAAAACACAATGTAGAATGGGGCCGCGTAACCGTTCCGCTTAAAGGTAAACTAACCTGCCAGATAGCAGAAAGGACACTACCGACAGTATCAGCATCCTGCTAGGCAAGGCACACGTTCCAGCTGTGAAGCTTCGGCACGCTAGCTTCGGCACGCTAGCTTCGGCCCCCATTCGGGTGAAGTTCGTACGCTCCAACAGGGAAAAGAACAAACATTCCGATCGGTTGGTCGGAACGACCGGATGGTAATGGAACGGTGAAGGATATGACTAAGGGAACCAAATTCCGAGCAGCAACCGAAAACTCCCCAAAAAAAATGCACGATACACCACACTGAATCTGGCCTGTTGTGAATCGCAGAGCCCGTGCAGAGCTTGCAACGCCGGATAGAGTTTTAATCTGCACAGTTTGCACTCGGCACTGCCAAGTGGTCGACCCCGCAGGTTGTGGAATCTGGGGTGCAATTTTTCAAATTACTTGTGTGGCCACGATTGGAAGCACCGTATAAGCACTGGCGTGTGTGTGTGGTATGTGAGCATTCGTAATGCAGCTTAGAGGACTTTGGTTTGCTCCAATCGGGTTTTGGAGTTCGGTACCACCAGCCCAACGATGCATCTGCATGGTACTGGCTATTCCTGAAGGAGATAAGTTCTGGCAACAAACAAACATTCTCATGCTCAATATCGGAAGCAGGAAGCGTTGTTTGGTGTACGCGTTTGGTTTGGGAAAAATGACTCGTTGTAGCATGGAAAGTGATACGCAGCAATATGGAAACAAAATGGCCAAAAACGAGTTTCAGCACGAGTGTGGTTAATCAAATGCGGCGATGGAAGAAAGAAAACTGAAGCTAGAAATGGGTCGGTTACTTCCGGGTTAAATCACCAGGCTGCGTTTTATCATTGATCATCCAAAATTCGCATAGGTAATTCGCATAGGTGTGGGAATATGAGACGAGTTTATAATTTCATTTCACCTTTTGCTCAACATTATAAATGGTAAAAGATCTATTGTACGGTTGGTGTAACTGGAAGATCAAATTATGTTTCGATTGAAATTTAATACACTAGGGGTTTTGTGACTTTACAGCTTCCTCTCTAGCTTGGAGCAATCTTCCTAGGCATTATAGCTGTTGATATTCATATTGCTTTTAAAACCGTAGTTTCACAAAAACATGGTGCTTTAGCTTCCCAATTCCCAACAAAAACCAAGCGCAACGAGATGAAGTTTCAGAAGAAAGAGTACTAAGGGGACCAAGCGTATATCCCACGTGTAAACTCTTTCTATGAAACTGATCTTATTTACCAGCCAGGGTAAATTAGAAGCTAATGATGATAGTATGTGTTTGGTTGGCTTTAATCCGTATGCGAAATAATTGCAACACGTTGTGATGGCTTATGCAAACAGGAATAGGTATGGTCCTTGCTGCTGGTGTTATTATCTTTTCCAACAAATGCAGTTCTAAAGTGGGGCACAAAAAAACACGTTATCCTTATTGAATTCATTCACCAATGTGTGGGTAAGTATGTAAGATAATATGCAATATTGTGGTGTTATTCCTTTCTGCGCTAGTCTCTTCGCGTAGGAAAGGAAAGCCACGCAAAAACATTAAAAAATATATCACACAAACCGGATGTAGGTACAGGTGGCAAAAAAGCATATTCCCCGTGTTCGGCACACACACACCCAGGAACACATCGAATGAAAACGATTCAATTTTCCGCGTATTTCAATTGTGCTCGCATGAGCAATAAAGTAAACTTTACGGTCGCCACTCAAGTGTTTGTGTGATGCGTACGGGTGCCGTTGGTTTTAAGTTTTTGAAGCCGTTTCCACGTTCCCGGGGGTGGTTTTTGGTTGTTTTACTTTTGCTGATAGAAAAAAAAACCAAACAAGAAGAGAAACATTGCACAGGAGAAAAAAACAGAAACACCACACGTTACCACTCATCTGTTCCATGTTTACGTTTTACGTGGAAGTTTACGCAGAAGTTTTGTGTTTGCTTTCTTATGGTTGTGCTTTTCCTGGCCCAACCCTACTCCTTCATACCTTCGCCAGAAGCAAAAAAAATACATTACATTTATTTTTGTTTTGTTTACTTTCAATTTTGCTGTTTTGTTTTTGTAATGTATCGCGCACCAAGCTCAAAATATCGTCTCAGTACGATTAAGCTTCCCCCCGTGCAGACCCCTTTTTCGTAGTCCTGTTTTCTTCAATTTCCGTTGGCCTACATTTGCTTCGGTTAGTTCATAGCTTACGAAAGGAAATTACAGCTTCTTCCGGGTGTGTGATTCTTTTTTTCTTCTCCCTTCCCCTCTTTTTGCGTTGGTTTTTATTCACGTGCTGCTGCAACATCTCTCGGCTAAAATGTCGAACGATGGTAGGAACTTATCCAGTGTTCCGACACGAGCGTAGTGTTTTCTCCTGCCTCTTTTGGCAAACAGGCAAGAAGTGAATTTAAAAACTATTCATCCGTACAGCTTGGATAAGTGTAAAACGGTATGGTTAGCATGCTGAGAAACAGTTTCTTGCAATGCGATGCAACATATCGGCCATCGTGTCGGATCTTCCTACTTTCGGTTGATTTCTAAGTTCTGATTTTAGTTACACTGCCTACAAACCCATCCAGACACATTTCGTGGATAGGTCCGACAAACCTATGGAGGATATCCTGTCATCATGTGCCAAGGGTAGTGAAGATCATCGGCAGCAGTATATGCTTTGCTTTTTTGGCGCCCGATTTCGATTCGGAATCCCCCCCCCGTCCCAGGAAAAACCTGAGCAGGCACTCAACTGCGAGTTTTAGCTCGGGATAGAAGGAAACGCCACGCCACGCCACGCTCCGGCTGCCGTCGCGTGAAATGAGTCGAAACGAATGCCAAACGGCATTCGCCTGGGACAATGACAAGCGCTCTGCCGACGTTTGCTTGAAACGGTTACCCAAACTGCCTGCCGGCATCGACGACCATACCGTTGCGATTCTTCAACTCCTTGCTCCTGGTTTGATTTCTGGCTGTGTGCAGCCATGTGCAAATGTTACTTTTTCACGGCCGATGACAATGGGCTTTCGGTGTTATTGGTGCACAAAAAAATAGAAAGGAAACAGGATTTCCCCGGACAGGAAAATGGCGCGGGGGAGCACACTTTTTCGGGTGGCATGAAAGCAGCTCCAATGTTTTTGGGTGACGCTTTCCAGCTGAATGTGTTCCCGCATGTGTGAGGTTGTGTGATATCAGAGCTGAAAAACGAAGACCCCCGCACAAAAGACACTTTCGTCGGTGTCGTGCCCGGAAGGGCTTGCAAGATGTCTGGTTTAAGGTTGGATGTTGTGATTTGCTTACGCGGTGCTCCGGTCCTCCATTGTGCCGCTACCTTTCATGCTACGCTTTGGCTTTGTACTGTGCCAAACTCACGGCAAAGCTCTGTCAGCGAAATGGACACGTTGAGACAGCAAACGATGGCAACTCGTTCTTCTGCAGATCGTATCGTCCCGGTTACGGGATGCTCACCCGGAAGGTGCAAAGCGTCTGCAATTCATATGTATGCGACCATTCGTTAGTGTTTGGCCATGGGTGCGTGCCCATGTTCAAACGAAAAACGTTCTGTACGTGCTCGGCGTGAATGCCAACCATTGCCCGTGGTTACCAGATCTTTTTCTTTGCGCTCGCTTCCAAGCACCCAAGGATGTTTACCTTCCCGGAGGCGGCCAAACTGATGAGGGCGAGTTGAGCTTTTTTTTTGTTGCTTTCTCCGTTCGTTGTACGTGTGTTGTTCTACATTTCGTTTGCTGTTGCGTTGCTGTTAAATTGCAAGGATTTGAGCAAAAGGATACACACGGTTTGTTAGCTTCCTGGCCACCTTCTAATGGGGCAGTGAATGTTTTGTGTTTCTTTGTTTGGAATTTATCCACTGTGAAAAAAAAGGCACGTGTTGCTCTGGTCGAAAATCAACGAGGAAAAATATTCTGCCGTGCAGGGAAAACACGTGATGGAACAAATCAAAGTTTTGCCCAGCTGGTGAAGGACTACTTCTTGCGGCTATACATGAATTCCTTTTTTTTTTGTTATAATCCAAGTCCAACCTTAATGAGGCAACGGGTTTCATTTAAATCCCAACAAATGTGTCGTCGCACAAGTAATATCTGCTTAGTGGAAATTAAAAGTCCCTAGGCAATGAGTGAATTTCCGTCAAGGGATGAAGTTTTCTAAAAAAATTAATTCGTACAAGACAAAATAAATCCTTTATTAAAACCAACTTTCGCTGAGTAGTTCACATTCATTCCTGGATGTGAATTGTTGTCTCTTCTAAAGATATTGCTAAATTCCTGCTGCTCATTCTGCCGTATGCTCATAAATTGCATTCAGCTTCTTTTCGATGCTGCATCGCCGATTTCTGATCTGGTAAATGGAAGCCATTTCAATGCGATTGCTTCTCAAATCGTTGTTTTTTTTTGTTCACTGAATCCTTCCGATGTTCAATGGTAGCCCGGTGAACGGTGTCCAGATATTTTATCCTTTTGCTTGGATTTGTGTAATGAATTATGCGACAACGCGTTGACTTTGTAGAAAGGGATAAACCATTCTAAGCCTTTTACTTGGAATGACCATACGTAACGTTAAGGCAAGGTTACCACCATTGGTTATATCATTCGGTTCAGCGAAAGTCGCCGAAAATATCCTCAAGCATGGTGAACTTTTCTCAACACGAACGAACCAACTCCAAACACAGGTGGTTTCAAAAACAGTCCTACAGCTACATTGGTCAAACATGGTTGGGATGAGTTTTTTTTTTTGCATGGTTTTGTGAACGATTTGGAATGTTGGAAAAGTTTAATGAAGCAACATTTTCAACAAGTTCATCATGAAAAGCACGTTACAACCCACTGTTGTGTTAAATTCTAATTCAATTTACCTAAATTAGAAAACATTGAAACGAGAGAAGGAAATGGAATGACCAAACCAGGAAATAGTTCAAAATATAGTTTCGTTTGAATATTGTTTAATTAAATTTAAAATGGAACTATCTTTTAATTTTCACTTTAGAAAATTCAGAATAATTATTAGAAGGGTCAATTTTTAAACGACACACCTGTATCCAATTCAAGACGGAATATTCACACCGTATGACGGAGATCCTGGCAGATAACTTTAAGCAAACAATCACAAGATTAGAACCATCTGAAGATGTTTTACCCAAATGAATAAGAAAATGAAAGTAAGCATTCCTTAAAGATGATTAATTATTAATCTCTTTTTAAGGGGAATGCTTCAATCAGACAGGGAAATAAAGCGTTTTTCAGTGGAAAAGCGCATTAGGATCAACCAATTCAAAGCCATTCAAATGGCTGTTTTGATTTGCTTTACAAGTCATCTAAACAAATGCTTAATTTCATGATAAAATTGACTTTACCGAGGAATTTTCTATCTCCCGCCATTTAACTCTTCCCGTTCCCATCAATTCTTCACCCCGACATTCCTCCACGATGCATCTTCTTTCGCTGGCCCATGGGCAAACATCTTAATGGATGATATTTTGCCGGTTAACAACATTTCACCAGCATCTTAAAATATTCGCCAGATCTTTCATCTGGTGGTCTGAATTCGTGTTTAGTAGCGAAGCGATTTTCCCCCCCAAAAAACCCGGTACGGAACGACTCCCGGAATCACTGACAGAAGCGGTTGATTAATGAACTTCGCGGCATACTGCCCTACACTGTCCATGCTTGGCGCTGGCTTGTTCACTGCCAAGCAAATCTCTACATCCAGCGAGATATGCGAGGCTAGGGTTTACGGGGTTAAAGGAAAATGCTTTCCTTGGAAAGAAAATTACCATCGGTACGGTTTCAAGCGCAAAAACCCTCCCTCGTAGCGTTTTCCCCCACCGGGATGCTGTCCCTTCTGCAGGGTATGACGTTTAGGGGCCAATTAAAGTTCGCCCGCTGAAAGCATTTCACTGTTTTCCTTCACCAGAGTTGTGATGCAAGAGTAAAGTTTGTATTTGATTTTGATTTTTATTTTTTTGCTTCCAAAGTCATCTCACTGTCTGTACTTTCGGTGCATCCCGCCGTTATGTGGTTGAGTGGTGGTTGATTAAATGCATTGCAATGTGTTTGAAATTATATGCGATATTTTGTGATTTGATGATGGCTATGATGATGGCAGTCGAGATAAATCAATCAGTCAAATTAAAATCGTTTTTATTAACAATCGCTGATGGATAGGGCAAAAAACATTTCGAAAAGCCAATTGAAATGCATTTCAATTAATCTCAAACACAAAGCAAACATGATAACTTTCACCGACCGGTATCGTTCACAATATGTGGGACGATTTTATCATGGACGGTCAGGTTACGCTTTGTAGAACTAATTACCTTTGCCGGGAACCACAAAACCAAACACTCTCGGTTTGGCTTAGAGTAGATACTCCATTACCTGTAAGTGGTAATGGTTCCAATGATGGCAAACTGTTCTAGTGAAATGATATGGAAGAATTAATCTACCATTGATATCGAGGAGGGATCAAATCATATAATTTTACAAAACAATTGTTCAATGATTTTCAGTACTTTGTTGTTTAAATGGGATGTAAAATTAATTAACTGAAAGAGCTGTGTGTAATATATGAAGAGATGGATTG